>NW_015090926.1:5257257-5623145 GCF_001431845.1 Calidris pugnax
CGCAGTAAAACTAGTAGGTCATTTTTCTTTTGATTGTATAGTTACACATTATGGTTCAGTATAAACCACACTTTATCATACAAATAGCTAGCAATTTACACAACTCATAACACCTTAAATTATGGTTAAAAAGATAACCCCACTCACACATTTATGCTCTTGCTACATTAAGGAAAATGCAGCCCTGAAGGTAAATGGTATATTATGTCCTGCTCGATTGCATTTCAATATCCAGGATACACTTTCCTCTGTAAGCAAATTCAGAAAAACGGTTGAGATGACACAGACAAATAGACTAGGTCGTATTTGTGTGTATACTCTCATTCTGTTCTTTTCTTACAGAATGCTTCGTTTATCAAAATCTCAGCTTTCCCCTTTTTTCCCTTCCTTCCTTCCTTCCTTCCTTCCTTCCTTCCTTCCTTCCTTCCTTCCTTCCTCTCTCCTTTTTCTTTTGCTTTCTCTTTCTCCTTCTCTCTCTTTTTTTTTCTGTTACCTTATTTTAATTTTTACATATTTGGTTTTCCTTTCAATAAATCTTCCTGACAATGAGTTCTGGTTTAGAGGGAAAAATGAAAGTTTTCAGCTATCTTTTCCTTTCTTTAATCAAGAGAATGCAAAAAACAATAAATCCTTCATCAGCCCAATTTTGCTCCCTGGCTACAGCAGTAGAGAAGTTATAGTAGCATAAAAATGTAAGTCTTGAACTGTCATTTCTAGCAGATAATAATATACTAAAACTCCACTTTTGTCTGAAATGTAAAGATATCTTTATTGTCCCTTATTTGTTTATGACTAGTTTAGCTTTGCAACCAGGTATATTGCTTTCTCAGCCGAGCATTCAGCTGAGGTTTCTCTGTGGGAGTACCAGCTAATCTTGATATTTGTTCGTACTGACGGTCTGATTCAATCTGTTTTGCAAAGATTTGACTTGGGATCATTTTACTACTGTTGAGGAGCTGTACGGAACATTGGGATCTAAGGAACAAGCCGAAGTGTGATGAAAGTGAACAAGCTATTTGGGAAGAAGAGGGATCCTGCATCTCATCAAAAGGCAGTGGTTGGAAAGTGTCCATCAGCCAAAGCATTAGCCAAATGGCTATCAGGACACTGATAGCAGAGGTGGAAAGGGACCCATAAGAGCATAAGAGCTGGCTTAAGAAACACTCTTCTTTCGGCATGGATTATAAATGTCATCCAATTCACTCATCATTGTAAAGCATAAAGCTGGCAGCAAACATGCCTAGGTGCACACCTCGATAACTATATTGCACTGCTATAACCTAGAACAGCGTGTAACTGGGATGCTGTTGAGTACTTTCGATTTGTAACCAGGAACACAGAAGCTACATGTCACACACCTAAGAAAATGCTTTGAATGATCCCTGTTTAATCACAGGGTCCCACCATGACCTGACTGGAGACTGGTAATATTTCCAGATACTTTAAAAATCTTTGCCTATGGGAAATGTGTATTTCTTGACTAAGATTGAACATGGTTGATTATAACATCAGAAGAAATGGAGTTTCTAAGAGACCAAGGGAAGGTAAGAAAATTCAGCTGGGGCTTTATCACACAATAACAGAACAAAGAAGTAGCAATACATAATGGACACTCTTCCCTTCCCCTGAGACTTACTGTGAATTTTTTGTGTGCATAAGCCAAGACATACATATTGGGGAAAGAAAAGACATTTTTTTCAGATGAATGGCATCATTGCAGACTGCATATGTGAGAAAGGAAATATATTCACCCTCAGAGTGCTATAAACCTTTCTACAGACACTCTTGGAAGTCACTAAAACCTTTTAATACATCTGCAACAAAACAGAAAGAAGTCATCACCACTTGACCTCACCTTTTATCACAAAAAATGAAACAAAGCTTCAGAAACCTTTAACAAATTGCATATAATCCTTCTCTGTTCACAAGCTGTTTTGTTTTATTGACTCATGAATGGGCAGCAAATACGTTCAAAAGCAGACAGTATAAATAAAAACTTAAAGCTGGTAGCATTTACTTTTCACTCGAAGGATTCTTCTGGTTTTAGTGAAAAGATTTCCTATTAATACTTTACCAGCTCAGCTTTTGGTTGTACATGCATGAATTTAGTACTTCTACAAGAACCTTTTACCAAGGATGTTAACTTTTAAAGTAAGACTGTTCCATTTCTGCAGATTTACAGACCCTCAAAATCTAGAAATAACATGTTTTTAAATATTGGGTGTGATAAGAACAAACAGCTGTCTAGGACAGAAGTATGTTATTCTACAACCCCCTGACATGGTTGCCTCAGAGCTTAGCTTTGGATATGGAAGGAATAGATACCTCCCAAAAACAGAGTTAAGTTGGAATAGGATAAAACCTTACTTGGCAGCCTCTAAAGCACTAATATCCCAAGGAAAAAGGGGAAGTTCTGGGGAACTGGAAGACGTCGACTCCCTATAAATGCAGAGTTTTATTTCTCTACACTTAAAATGACAAATGATGGTGGAACAAAGTGGAGTCAACGTGCTTTGACAGGCTACTGTTTCTTCATTCTTTTTATCCATGACTCTTTAACTGGGTTTCTGAGGTGTGCTTTTTTGATTCTGGTTCTCCTGCCCATCTGCTAGGGAGTCACAGGACTCCATGATGGTACATACAGGATAATTAAGACGATATTTAGTGTTCTTTAACTTCAGAAAACTGGAATACTAGGAAACTGTTGTCTTCCAGATGATGTTAGTCTGTTTCAAAACAGGTTCTGTATAACACAAAAGAGTCTTTAAAGGGTTTTCTGCTTTGAGCCCAAAAGTTCTTAATTTTGCTATCCCAATTGACATTGAATTACTTCCTTGCCTTACTAATTGCAGATGTGCATTCGCACCTATTTTGTTTCATAGGTTTAGAACACAGATATACATAGATACAGTAGATACATATATATAACACTAAACTTTTGAAGAAAAATATTTACACATTAAATAAAAGTATTAACATAAAATCCTAACTGAATTGCATATGATATTTCCTGCAGGATTTTCAGTTATTTACAAAGCAGTGTAAGTTTATTATTTTGTTTTATGTGATATGTGTTCTCAGTTCATTAATCCATTTTTTCCCCTGTAAGTTTTATCTTCCTTTCTTCCTCAAGGGTGTGGAAGCCCCTGATGTGTAGATTGAGATGAAACAGAGAGCCTTTTATGACATTAGCATTAGACGGCAGGTACTTCATTAGCTGTGCGTTGTCTACAGCACTGTTAATCATTACTAGGGCAATTATTCTAATTTTGGCAAGCATATCCCTTGTTAGCTAAGTGGTCACTTCTCTCTGGCATTTTTACTCAACAACAAGCAGTCCTTCAGCATGGCTATGTTCCCAGAGCTCTGTGAGCTTTGCTGAAAAAAGGGATGATCTACCTCATCTGAGGTTAATGCCTCCATATGTACGTGAACTGACACACTTCACCTCATTACATTTCTGTCCTGTTTGACTCTCCTCCAACAGAAGTAAAAGACATAATGAAAGGGAGAAGTCAACAGTTTCAAATCAGACTGCAAAAACCTTTCCACACTGATTTTTAGAAGAAATGAAAGTCTCACTCCTTCTTTCACTTCCTCGACCGGTACTCATCTTAACGATGTGGAAACGCCAGTGTGAGGGAAGAGCGGTTTCATGTGATGCAAAAGTTTGCATTTGGAAATTTCATCTGATATTGAAAACACATCTTAGAGTGAGACTACAGTGTTTTTTTGTCTTGAACTTACGAAAATTGTTCTTACATGAGTCTATGGGGCTTGAGAAACTCTCAAAGTATGCTGTGCTCTAGCAGCAGTAGAACTTCTGCAGGGTTCATATCAGCATATATAAAGATGCCCAAGGGTCCTGCAAATTTGGGTGCTCAGTAGGAGTGATCTTAGGTCTAACTGTAAAACTGGTTAAAAAAATTTGGCTAATTGAGATCTCTTCAGCATATTTTTAAAAAATATTTCTATTGTTTTTGATAATTTTCCTATAAAGCATGGCGTTGCTTCCTAAATTTAGAAGGTAAAAATAAATGACAGCTGGTCTTCCTTTGCAAAGATGAAATGTTATTTTAAAACAGTATGTCTTTCAGGGCAAAAACTCGATGAGATCAGTAGCTTTAGGTCTGGAAAAGAAAACTCTTCATATATTTTGGGCTGACTAAAGAATAAAAAGAATGAAGAAAAATTCCTCTACTTTACGATCTAGTCTTGGCAGAGGTAGAACACATATGTTCTACACTGTGAAATATTGATTAAAAGTATCAAATAAAACTCTTATTTGGACAAAAAGTGGTGTAGCAGCACTATAACAACTACCTAAGGAAAGGTCTCCTAAAAATATCCTCTACTATTATTTTCACATATACTTGGTGTTAAGCAATCAAATATATCTTGTCTAAAGAAGACATTTAGGATCTTACTTCACAAACTATGTTACTATAGCTGTGATGTCTTACATGATCAGGGCTTTCTGTGTGTAAAATTAAATAATGCAAACTGTGTCATAAGTTACTGCTTAATTGATACCTAAGAAATATGTATTACTGTGAGTGAGAAATGTGTTGCAAATAATTATTTTTATCTGATCAAATAAAGAAAATTACTTCTGCTTCCTCAAAGTAACCAAGAAAGATCATGATTACTTTTAAATTTGTTTGGGTAATGGAAAAGTAAGTGAAAATAAGAGAAGTTTAAGAAGGAGGGGTGGGGAGAGGGAGAAAATATTAGTCATTTTGTCATCCAACATACAAAAAACAAAAAGGAAATTTAGCAGGAAGAGGAAAAGGATGATGACATTAATGTTGTGCCTATGAGGACATCTCCTTTCCAGATGTTGTTTATAACATATCTGAAACACGTTTTTCGTGATAGAAACAAGAGGTGATCAGAACAAATAGTGGAAAGAAATGATCTTTGGGATATGCTTACATGATTTAAGATCAAACTGTTACCCTATTCATGCTATCAGAGCAAAACAATTGAACACCTATTTTGTTTAAAAGAATTCTGTGGAAGTACCCAAGGAGGAAAAGACCTGGTGTCTCAGCTGTGAAATTAGGTATTTATGAATACCAAAAAGATGTGTCTTCCTTCATCATCCACTTCATAATGGAAGCTTTTTCTGTCCTGTCAGTCTAAAAGGGACAAGTGAGAAATTCTTCTTACTGTACCAGCCCCAGAGACAACAGTCCAAAGGAAAAGCATGACTGGAGATAACTATCTAAAAGTGATGCATGTGGTATCTGAAATTGCAGCTTTTGATCCCTGCTTATTGCTTTAGGGTGGAGTCTTTAAGTGACATGGTCTACATTTTGTTTTGCTTTGAAAGTCATACTAGGTCTGACAGACTACTGCATCCATAGTGTATACTTGTTCCTAAATGCGTGATAAGATACTATGCAAACTAAAGAATGTTTCTTTCTTTATTCTTCATAACTTTTTGTTTACTTGTTGCTACTGTCCATAATTTTATAGTATGATTCAAATCTCTTAAAATATTAGACCGTCCATTGATATATTTATAGAAATTACTAACTTAGTCACTGTTAACCACAATGTTTGAGCATATGCATAAAACTAGTGACAGTTGCAAGACATTCCATATTCCAAGAGAACATTTAGGCAGGATAAGGGTTAGCTGTACCTGTTGCTTGAAAAACAGCACTATAAAATTGTGCACTTGAAGCCTTATGTTGATGTCAAGCCCTGTCCTGATATCTAGGCTTATTGTTTCAGAGGGCTTATACTATGTTAGATAACATCATATCTGTGGATTTCCAGGAATGGAATTAGTTGATTCATTCCAGGTTGTTATTCATATATTGATATATTGATTTGACTTCAAGATTAAGATATAGTATTGTTCCGTACTAGTTAATTCCCTAGGATTTTAAGATGTATGTACAGAAATATACAGTCAATTTTCAGTAGAACAATTTATTATTATTTTCACCATGTGCTAATATATTTTTAGGTCCCTTTCTCTGCTATTTTACACCTTCTCTGAACAAGTTATTCATAAGGCGTGCTTAATTTTTTCATCTGAGGTTTTAAATAACTTCCAGATTCACTTGCTTGTCATCTAAAAGGTTTATAAGAAGACAAAGATTTGAAAGTTATCTAACCTGTGCCATATGTGCTGTTGACAGTTCATGTAATGGTGGAATTAAGCTCAGAGTCTTTGGTTCCAAAACTAAAAAATTCTTTTTTTTGAGTTTAAACAGTCTTGCTAATAGCTGTTAGAAACATGGAGGTTTATAGCTTCTAACAGGCATCATGATAGTGGATCTCATGAAGAAACAAACATCTAGGAAATGTGGCTTTAGTGTATACTGTTGTCAGTAGAACAAATGTAAGATCCAGAATGATAAATTTAGATAAACTGAAAGATGTTGCTTATTTGTAGTGCCTCCATTACCTGAATGAAGTTTTTTGAGTTGAATCCTTTAAGATGTCAAAGCTTAAGATGATGTTTAAATGAGACACCAGGTCCAGGTCATTGGCTTTGGAAGAATGCAATACATACATAGATTGACGTATTCTATTGCAATGTAAGTGGAGCACACCTCCAGGCAATGAAAACTGCCGTTGTTTGAATAAAGTATCTACAGCAGGAACTGAGAAAGTGTGGAGAAATACTTGGTCAAGTAGTGCATGTCAGGTAGAGCGCGGAGGTGTAAAGGTATCCCTGGAGGCTGGAGAGCCACTGTAATTAATTTGCAAGAGGGAAAAGGTTAGGAGAAGGACACAAAATTATCAAAAATCTAAAATGAAACAAACCCTCAAAGTCATCCAAAATGCCAACCAAAATATTTAAATAACAACAGGCACAAGACCAAATAAATTTGTGTCTGACTTATGTAGCCTAAATTCCTTCAAAATCTCCAGCCTAGTGTTTACTATTTGGTGGCCTGGGGCCTTCAGGGGCTTCTACCAACATGAAATGCTAAAACTGGGGAATTTTGGTCATCTGTATCTGGGCCATTCTTGTTAAGAATATAAGGAATTACAAAAGGACAGGGGAGGGGACAAGGCAAGTGATTGGTTTATTGTGCATTATTGAAATTTGTGGTATTCTCCAAACCAGCATGATATAAGAACTGCGTACACTGAAGAGTTTACCAGACGTGGTGCAAAAGTAAACCATCTTTGTGTCATGATGTTGATCTCAATGTGATACGGATAACTAGGGAAGAAGAATAAGAAGTAGAATATCCCCAAGAATATAAAAATTACCTGATTAGTCAACATCTAGATTACCATATATCTCAGTTCTGAAACAGCATTGTGTCCCACTGAGCTTGCAAAATCCACAGTAAGCATACCTAATATGAAGAGCTTTGTGCCACAGAAAATTAATTAGTAGTAGGCAGTAATGCTAAGTGATCTGAGCATTTTGTTGCTTTCATATTGTCCTGGGTCTGGCAGTGATGGGGTTAATTCTCCCCAGGACCTAGGAGGGACACAAGTATTCCATCCCATGTGAGCCATGCCCAAGGGGTGGCCGGAGCTAGCCGGGAAGGGGAGGGGACAGGAAGTTGGGGGGAGGAGGCGGTGACCCCCCGGAGGAGTAGAGCGGTCGGGGGCGTCCCGGGAGCGGTGGGCGCGCGGCGGTATCGAGCGGCGGTATCGTGATCGCGGTTGTATACCCCTCTGTTATTGTTGTTGTTATTGCTCTTTGTTCTGTTCTGTTAAAATTGCCTTTGTCTCAACCCACGAGTTGTGCCTTTTTATTCCCATCTTCCCCTCCCGGCCGCGTGGCCGTGAGGGCTCTATTGTGTGCGAGCGGCTGCACGTGGTCCTTTGTTGCCGTCTGAGGCCAAACCACGACACATATGTAACCTTATGTGTTTAATAATGAGTAAAATGATGAAAACTGCTGAAATGTACTGCAGAGCTTGATCTGCAACCCATAAAGGTACTGCATTAAGATTATGATCTAGTCAGCAAGCTATTGTTCCGCATGGAAAGCAACTGGATAAAATTTTAACATTAAAAAGTATCAGTCTTTCCTGTGTCTGAAAACTCTGCTGAATTTGACAGAGTCAGTCTCTTTTGAGTATTAGAACAAAGTTAAAAAAAATCCAAGCTATGGATCATAAGAAACGCCATTCACATTGACTCACTTTTCTGTTATAAATTTAAATACAGTGATTTAACTGCAGACACTTAGTGAGCTTCATTGCTGCTGCACATGTATTTCATCAGGGATAAAATTACACTACATGGGTTAAACCAACCTAACACACTTTCCAGCAGCAGCAATCTGTTAGATGATCTCAGGTATTGTAATTTCTTCCTGCTAAATGTAATCTTCCGGGGCGCATACCTTGTTTCTTTATGCTGCAGAGAGTGAGCTGTTCTGATCTCTTGCTGATATACTGTGGAAGAACAACTGTCTCTCTCGGAAACACATTGAGCGCTTAGGAAAGGCACTAGAAATTGTTGGTTTCGTCTTGCATTTTCTCAGCATAATATGCAGTTCAAGCCATAAAGTACAGTTTACCAAAAGTTATGTGGCTGAGAGGGGCAAACAGTTAACCACCTTGGTTAACCCTGCGAAGAAGAGACGTGTTTATAGGAGGTGGTGAATGGCAGAGATAGAGCCAGAGTAGATAGACAGGAACAGCATTTGCGGTCTAAGACACAGAGTAACTCACAAGACCAGTACAGTCCTATCTCCCCAATTTTAGAGGAAAACATACATTCTCCTCAATCATTTCCTAGGTTTATTAAATATTGTAAATTGTTTATCTTATTTTGAATCTTTTTTTTGAACGTTTGGCCTTTCAGCATGTACATTTTTGTGATAGAGTAAGTTTCTTAGTGCAGTTCTCCATTTTTTTGCCAGAAGGTATGTGTCCTGTTGTCCTCAGCATGGGTGAAATCAGAAAAAATTTCTGTGCTCAGTCCCAAATCTCAGCTCTTGTGTAAGCTGTCCACAAGATAGTCTGTTCTATCCCCAGGAAAGCGTGCCTAACATATATGCCTTCAATCTCATGTATATCACTGTACTCAGTACTGTTAGGAGGAAAATGTTATGCCAGATCTGACAGCCCAAGAGACCTGAATGTGCTGCAACTCTGTGTTTTAATTTTACACACAGACAAGACAGTGCTGACTGCCTTATTCAGGTGCATGACATGGCTAGACAAGTGTTCTGACCAGCAAAATATTTACACACAACTGACCCTTTTTATCACTTTATTCCTCTATTTTCCCACTCATGTTCACGCCAAATCACTTCAATCTATCCCTATCTCTCCCTGTGTTTCCCGCCCTACACATCCCGTTTGTAGTCTTGTCCCGAAATGCTCTTCCTCTGCATGCCATAATGTGTCCCATTTCCCATAGGAAATGACCGTTCAGTCTGAAAGGTGCTGTGGAGTAGATGCATCTTCAAGGGTTTTATGCCTGGACAATGCAGCTAGAACTCTTCTGGGAGAGCTACGGGAGGGGCCAAAACAGGGTGTTTCTTCTTAATCCTTACCTTGGGTTCCCACTTGTATTTGTTCCTCTGGGCTCTTCAGGGCTTGTGAAAATGGGCATTTGAGTGGCTGACGAGTTCCTTCATGGGCCTGGAGTAGGCAAGGCAGGGAGTAATTGGCTTCCACACCTGCTGTTGTTTTCCTGTGCTCCTCTGTGGGTGTGCAGACAAGCTTTTATCACATAACTTAGCATTCCCACACTTAAAGGTGCAGGCTAGATGAGACCATTCTATCCTCTCTCCTTGCATTGCACATGACATCACTTTCACACACAGATTCACACACACAGATTTGACAGAGTTGGAAGGGACCTCTAGAGATCATCTAATCCAACTCCCCTGCTAAGCAGGATTGCCCAGAGCACATTACTCAGGACTGCATCAAGGCGGGGCTTGAAAATTTCCAGAGAAGGGGACCCCACAACCTCCCTGGGCAGCCTGTTCCAGGGCTCTGTCACCCTCACTGTAAAGAAGTTCTTCCCCATTTTTGAGTGGAACTTCCTATGTTCCAGCTTGTGCCCGTTGTCCCTCGTCCTATCACTGGAAACCACTGAAAAAAGTCGGGCTCCATCATCCTTCAACCTACCCTTTAGGAACTTGTAAACATAGATAGGGTCTCCCCTCAGCCTTCTCTTCTCGAGGCTAAAGAGCCCCAGCTCTTTGAGCCTTTTCTTGTAAGGAAGGTGCTCTAATCCTTTAATGATCTTAGTTGCCCTATGTTGGACTCTCTCCAGTAGTTCCCTGTCCCTCTTGAACTGGAAGCCCAGAACTGGACACAGTATTCCAGTTGTGGCCTCACCAGTGCAGAGCAGAGGGGGAGAATGACCTCCCTCGACCTGCTGGCCACACTCTTCCCTATGCAGCCCAGGATTCCATTGTCCCTCTTGGCAACAAGGGCACATTGCTGGCACATGGAGATCCTGCCATTCACCCAGACTCCCAGATCCTTTTCCTCTGTAGTACTTCCCAGAAGATCCACCCCTAACCTACATTGATGCCTGGGGTTCTTCCCCCCCAGGTGCAGGACCCTACATTTGTCCTTGTTGAACCTCATTAGGTTCTTCTCTGCCCACCTCTCCAACCTGTCCAGGTCAGGCTGGATGGCAGCACAGCCCTCCGGGGTGTCAGCCACCCCTCCCAGTTTGGTATCATCAGCGAACTTGCTGAGGATACACTCTGTCCCCTCGTCCAGGTCATTGATGAATATGTTGAACAGGACTGAGCCGAGTATTGACCCCTGGGGGACACCACTGGTTACAGGCCTCCAACTCGACCCTGCTCCATTAATGACAACCTTCTGAGTTCTGTCGCACAGCCAGGACTCAATCCACCTCACTGACCCCTCATCTAGCCCACACTTCCTTAATTTTCTAATGAGGATGTTATGGGAGGCAGCGTCAAAAGCCTTGCTGAAGTCAAGGTAGATGACATCTGCTGCTCTCCCCTCATCCAGCCATCTAGTTATAACATCATAGAAGGCTATCAGAGCGGTCAAGCATGATTTACCCTTGGTAAATCCGTTGACCACTTCCAATAACTTCTTTGTCTTCAGTATGTTTGGAGATGAGATCCAGAACAAGTTGTTCCATTATTTTCCCAGGGACAGAGGTGAGACTAATTGGCCTGTAGTTCCCTGGGTCCTCCTTCTTGCCCTTTTTGTAGACTGGAGTGATATTTGCCTTCCTTCAGTCCTCAATAACTTCTCCTGTTCTCCATGACCTTTCATAAATGATGGAGTGGTTCAGTGATAACATCTGCCAGCTCTCTCAGCACTCGTGGGTGCATCACATCAGGGCCCATAGACTTATGGATGTCTAGTTTGGCCAACTGGTCTCTAACCCAATCCTCCCCAACAGAGGGGAAGTCTTCCTCTCTCCAGACCATTCCCCTTGTCTCCAGGGTCTGGGATTCACGAGGGGTAGGCTTGGCAGTGAAGACCAAAGCAAAGAAGACATTCAGCAGCTCCACCTTCTGTGTCTTCCACCACCAAGGCACCCACCTCATTAATCAGTGGGCCTACATTTTCCCTAGCCTGCATCTTTTATTGATATACTGAAAAAAACTCTTGTTATCTTTAACTGTGGTGGCCAAGTTAAGTTCTGCTTGGACTTTCGCCCTTCTGATTTTTCCCCTACGTATCTTCACTACACCTTGATATTGCTCATGACTAACCAACCTCTTTTTCCAGAGACAGTAGACTTTTCTTTTCTCCCTGAGGTCCAGCCAAAGCCCTCTATTTAGCCAGAATGGTCTTCTTCCCCATCAGCTCGTTTTATGGGACCCGGGCATGGCCTTCTCCTGCGCTTTTGAGAGTTCCTCCTTGAAGTACGACCAGCCTTCCTGGGCACCTGGTAGGCTTGGCAGTGAAGACCAAAGCAAAGAAGACATTCAGCAGCTCCACCTTCTGTGTCTTCCACCACCAAGGCACCCACCTCATTAATCAGTGGGCCTACATTTTCCCTAGCCTGCATCTTTTATTGATATACTGAAAAAAACTCTTGTTATCTTTAACTGTGGTGGCCAAGTTAAGTTCTGCTTGGACTTTCGCCCTTCTGATTTTTCCCCTACGTATCTTCACTACACCTTGATATTGCTCATGACTAACCAACCTCTTTTTCCAGAGACAGTAGACTTTTCTTTTCTCCCTGAGGTCCAGCCAAAGCCCTCTATTTAGCCAGAATGGTCTTCTTCCCCATCAGCTCGTTTTATGGGACCCGGGCATGGCCTTCTCCTGCGCTTTTGAGAGTTCCTCCTTGAAGTACGACCAGCCTTCCTGGGCACCTGCAAACAGCCCCTAGTCTTTCATCTTCCTCTTTAAGCTCAGCCACGAGGCTGAGCAGATCGCGGACCCGCACCCTTTGCTGTCCTCCCGTAAGAGTGACAGACATTCGGTGCAGCCCGCTGCAGGTGGGTTTGTCACGCTCCGTGCCTTCTGGCTGTGGCAGCAGAACGAGCGGCGGCCATCTCGGGTGTTTCCTTACTTTCGCCCTTCTGATTTTTCCCCTACGTATCTTCACTACACCTTGATATTGCTCATGACTAACCAACCTCTTTTTCCAGAGACAGTAGACTTTTCTTTTCTCCCTGAGGTCCAGCCAAAGCCCTCTATTTAGCCAGAATGGTCTTCTTCCCCATCAGCTCGTTTTATGGGACCCGGGCATGGCCTTCTCCTGCGCTTTTGAGAGTTCCTCCTTGAAGTACGACCAGCCTTCCTGGGCACCTGCAAACAGCCCCTAGTCTTTCATCTTCCTCTTTAAGCTCAGCCACGAGGCTGAGCAGATCGCGGACCCGCACCCTTTGCTGTCCTCCCGTAAGAGTGACAGACATTCGGTGCAGCCCGCTGCAGGTGGGTTTGTCACGCTCCGTGCCTTCTGGCTGTGGCAGCAGAACGAGCGGCGGCCATCTCGGGTGTTTCCTTTCCCTTCCCTCCCCCCCCGCTCCGCCTCAGCTCCCCCAGCACGCGCCGCGCCGCGCCCCACAGAGGCGGCAGCCGCCCCACCCACCACCCGCGCGCCTGCTCCGGCTGCCTTTAAATCCCCGCGCGGCTCCTGGCCACGCCCCCTCCGCGTCTGATTGGTTGTCGCGGGCTTCCGGGTTCCGGCTGGGGTTGTGGGCGGGGGGTCCCTGAGGTGGACATTCCTGGGAGCGACGCGGGGCTCCTCGCCGCTGCCGCCGCCTCTGCCGCCGCCTCGCCGACCGCCTCGCACTGTGGTGGCCAAGTTAAGTTCTGCTTGGACTTTCGCCCTTCTGATTTTTCCCCTACGTATCTTCACTACACCTTGATATTGCTCATGACTAACCAACCTCTTTTTCCAGAGACAGTAGACTTTTCTTTTCTCCCTGAGGTCCAGCCAAAGCCCTCTATTTAGCCAGAATGGTCTTCTTCCCCATCAGCTCGTTTTATGGGACCCGGGCATGGCCTTCTCCTGCGCTTTTGAGAGTTCCTCCTTGAAGTACGACCAGCCTTCCTGGGCACCTGCAAACAGCCCCTAGTCTTTCATCTTCCTCTTTAAGCTCAGCCACGAGGCTGAGCAGATCGCGGACCCGCACCCTTTGCTGTCCTCCCGTAAGAGTGACAGACATTCGGTGCAGCCCGCTGCAGGTGGGTTTGTCACGCTCCGTGCCTTCTGGCTGTGGCAGCAGAACGAGCGGCGGCCATCTCGGGTGTTTCCTTTCCCTTCCCTCCCCCCCCGCTCCGCCTCAGCTCCCCCAGCACGCGCCGCGCCGCGCCCCACAGAGGCGGCAGCCGCCCCACCCACCACCCGCGCGCCTGCTCCGGCTGCCTTTAAATCCCCGCGCGGCTCCTGGCCACGCCCCCTCCGCGTCTGATTGGTTGTCGCGGGCTTCCGGGTTCCGGCTGGGGTTGTGGGCGGGGGGTCCCTGAGGTGGACATTCCTGGGAGCGACGCGGGGCTCCTCGCCGCTGCCGCCGCCTCTGCCGCCGCCTCGCCGACCGCCTCGCCTCCTGGGAGAGCTCTGCTCCCGGAGCAGAAGACTTAGTGCTGGGGCCAGACGCCTTCCAAGGCGGTCTGCAGGCCGATGTGTCTCCAGTGTGCCGGGCCTTACAGTCCCATTCTCCAGGAACTGAACTGCAGCAATCAGAGTTGCTGCAGGCTTCAAGGTGAGGCAGTACTCAGCTGGAGGAGAGCCTACACCTGTGTGTACTATAGACTCCCTTGGGCTCTGTTCCGACCTCACCCTTCCAGCCTTCCCACAGCAGAGGTTGCTGACCAGCTGTGTCTTGACAACAAAATCGTAAAACTGGGAAGATTTCGTGGCACTGTATGTCAACCAAGGGTAACAATACCCCAGGTTTAAAGGAACTTTGCTGGAAGTCATATTCCCCTTCCACGGAGTCTGTGGTATTTTTCTTGTCACTAGGCCTGCCTCCCTCCCTTCTTCCTCCACTAGATGACCCAGCAGGTAGAATCTCAAGCACCAGGGCAGAAAGGAGTTGAGAAGTCCACACATTTAAATATGTCTATACCTATTTACCTACAGTTATATATATGTATATATCTCTGGGGAGTGAATATTTCAGGTCAGAGAAAAACCAAGAACCCTGAAGGACTGAGAGTATAGCTGACACTTTTGGTTTCAAAATAGAAAATGTTTCTTAACACAATGAAACTCTGGAAGAAACTAACACTAAAAGACATTTTTCACAACCAATTCCAGATCATATTATGATTGTTTGGTAATTTGTTCTGATTTCTGCATTCTATGTATTATTATTTATATGATAATATCAACAAAGTGTCAGTGAGCAGAAGATTCAAAATAGAAAAAGAAGTACCATTTTGGAACAATGGCAGTTTCAAGATTAGCAAAATGCTTCATCATGTTATTTGAGTTACTGTTTTCACTGAAAAGCCATCATTATTGTTGCTGTCTGTTTGCATTTCTCAATGCACAAGAAAAGGCCTTCCAGACAGCTCTATTCATTGGAAGAAAGATCCAATTAAATGAAAAAGTTAGCACACGTGTTCCTTGACTTTGGCAATCTGCTACATTTTGATTTTAAGAAATCAAAAAGAAAAAGATAACATACAGGATTCATTCCTGGTAGTTCTGGCTGTTATTTCAATTATATGAATATTCATTTTCCAGAGAACTGGGTCTTAAAACCTTTCATCTAAGAGAAAGTTAATAAAAAAGATTTAATGACTCCAAATAATTACAGTCCTTTTTAAGGGCCTTTTAAAGCAAATTTCCCTTTGCTGTTGCTCCTCTGGCTTATGGTTTTAAAGCTGTGTCTTCCTGATTGCAGTGATACCAGGTAGTGATAATCAAGGAAGACTAAAATAGTCTTAGGCCACATTTATTCTATTTGCATCTCAGAAAAAATATAAAAGACTAAAAGTACTTCTTAGATGAATTGTTCTATGTTTTATTCTGACCATGTTAGAGAAATAACTGTTTAAACATGACAGTTTTTCACTGTTGCCACAGTAGCCAAGGATCTGAAAATTATGGACACAAAGTCTACCTTGCTATGAACTCCAGTATATTTGATTAAATCTTGTACTTTACATTTCTGGAACATGATTTCGTTTTTGAGGCAGGCCATGAAATTGTTCAGAACATCAAATTTAGGAATAGGGGGTTTGTTGAGATATCCTTTGAATTAGAAAAATGAAAATCATATGCATTGTATAGATAGAAAAGAAGTCAATGAAGTTAGTGGGACTTTGTGGACAGCCTGATCAGTGCTCTTTGCACCCACAAATCAATTTAACTCTAATCCTGCTCTCTTCTGCTCTAGGCTCTTAGTATTTTATTTATAAAGGATGACAGCATCCTTGTCATGCTATCCATAAAACTACTGATTAGACAGGAATAAAGTGTAATATTTGGGGAACTAAAATAGCATGCAATGGCCTTTATTATTATATATTGCGAATCAGGATGGGAAGAATATTTTGCCTGTGTAGCTCAAAAAATTTTAAATGGGACAAAGGTCCATTTAATCATATTTGGGAATGGTCAGAACAGAGTTGTCAGCATCTAATCATAGAATTACAGAATTGTCTAGGTTGGAAGGGACCTCTCAGGTCATCTAAGTCACTTTTGGGATCAAAATTTGAATGGGGAAGTAAGCAGTAAAGACATTTGGATGCCTTCTTGTAAGCCTAAAAACCTGGTAGATTTTTACATTATTTTATTTTAATGCTCGTTGATTTTAGGTCCATTGTAGCTGTGTTTATGGTTTGTAAGTGGGATTTTTTTAGTTTTTGCCATAAGCTTTTAAAAAATATAAAACAATAACAAACAAAATTATCAGAAAATAACTTTGACAAGGGAGACTACATTTTTACAAATCCCGAGCAATGATTATGAGACGAAAACAATGTAATAAACTCAACTCTGTTAACCTTACTTCTACTTCCGTGACACTTCTACTAGGTATTTCTCCCTTGTTACACTGTGCAGAAGATCCATGACTTTACACCCCAGTGAAACTGCTCTCTAAACTATTTAATTGCGGACAGTGTTTATTTCTGGGCTTTGCTTGAAGACATTCGGAGCACTTGCAGTCCATTGGGAATGCACTGATACCTTATTGTTGATGTCAGTGACACTGGATAAATCTTGAGTAATGTCTTTCAAAGAAATGATGTTACTATGGGCTTACAAATTTACTTGGGACCTATCATGCAATGTAACTCCACTACCAGCAGAAACTAGCAATTTCGTACTATCTAACCCTGAAACAGAAGTCTGCTTCAAAATATGTATTTTCCATTAGCATTCTCACTTAACATTTTAATGTTTTAAAATTCTTTGAAGCATACCTTCTCATTTAAAGAGCAGCATACCTGAGAGAAAATTTCTACTGCAAGGCTCCACCTTTGTTGTTGAGCAGGTGTTGGAAAAAGCAAATTAAATACAAGCACTGTGAAGAATTTTACCAAGCTTAGGATTCATGTCATTTCAAGTGGATATTAGGAGTATTTGAATATTACAGGATCCTGTCCCCTTCTCAAGGAATTAGCTTATAAACTTTCTGAATTCCTCAGGAATTTAGAATATCTACCTATTTTTATTTGTATTCAGGAGCTGAATATAAATAAGTCATAAATACTGGTCTTGTGGAAGAGATTCATTTATTGGCTATTCAGACAAAAAATATCATGGTAAGGAGACGTTGTAAGAAATTTTTAAAAAATAGTTGTACATTGGAAACAAAATATTTGAGTTTCTTCACAGCTTCTACAAAAAAGTAAAGAAGAAAAATTTAATTTGGAGATAATATAAAACTGTTATAAAAGCTTATTAAGCATAAAAGATAAAAGAACTAGTGAAGCTTTAAAAATGGTAATTAAAATAGCTGATGTGTGTCTAATGCATTTCCTCAGAGTCTTCTAGGACCAGATCATGATAATATATGTTTTACTTTTTATTCCATTTTATTGGAATTATTAATGCTAAAACCCCTTTCACAATAGTCTGTCAATATCCTTATATGATAGCTGTACTCGGAGCATAAAAGCAGCAGTATGCTTTCTACTGAGAATTTAGTATGTGCATGCATGTACAGTAACTGAGCCATCAGGTTTAGTGTTCTGCCTAATTAGAAGGCAATGCATAAAGCATGAGCTGACATGAATAAACAAGGCCTTGGTAGCATATCATGTATGTTTTAAGATTGGCATAATAAATAGCTTATAGAGGAAGCAGAGACGACTCAGTGATCTGTGATGCTTTTTTGTTTTTCACAGTGAATGCTGCCTATCCCAATTCTGTGCTTCTAAATTTTGTGATTTATATGATCAGGTGCTACCAAAGTGAAGGGTCTGTTGAGTGTTATACCCTTATTGCTATGGTGCTAAACTCAAAAATTGCTTAAGAACATTTGGACTATCTGACTAAAACCACAATTTATAGACTCCAGATTATTGGAATTATAGCCTACAAAAATACATGATTTTGACAAACCACTAAGAGTGATATTTGTTTCAAGGTGTGCGTGTTAATCTGGTTCTCAAATTCTAAAATTTGTCTTGAGTTAAACCTGTACTGTGACATAAAGGCTTCACCACCTTGCTTTTCTCTTTTCCAAAACTGATTGAATGCTTGCTAATATGATCTATGGCATATTACACTTGCCAGTCTGGAATACGTATTCTGGAGGAGTGTGTTTTCCAAGATTTTCTTTAGGCTTTTGAGCTGCTTTCCCATACAATGGAAGAACCCAGTTGTGTTGCTTTTTCAGATGGTTCTGTCCTTACTGCAGTGATCATGTCTATATAGCCATTTTAGTCCAGTTTGTATATCTAGAAGTGGCAATTATTTGTATATAAGGCAATTTCCTTTTCATTATCTTCTCCTGGCCCATCAAAGGACACAAGCTGCTACATGCCCTTCCAAAGGCTTTCCAGCTTTTTGATGCTTTCAATCTGCTTATCTCTTTGGAGAGGGGAGGTTCTACCAAAATCCAGCATGTGACAGGAATGCAAGGGAAATTGTGCTTGGCAGACAATTTCACTTGTTTTCACTTGCTTGGCTGTCCACTTGCTTTCTTATTCATCTTAAAAAAAATAATAAAAATTTCCCAATGAGCAATTTGTTATAGTGCTTGCAAATATTATGCCAGTCTTTGAGGTGCAATAATTCCATTCCTCCAGCACCGCAGCATGGACTTCTCATCTTAAAATACTTAGTATATTACTGATCTCTTCTATTTTTTCTAAGGTTATTGGGGAGGCTTTCAGCAATTTTTCATGAACATAGAAAACAGATAAAAGGGATTATTAATGACTATTATATTACCTACCACATGGAGAGTTTTAACATATGATAAGGTGTAAACCTTGGGAATGCCGTTGTGGTACTTCATTCCGTGCCAGGACAGAGCTCATGGTGAATTGCTTGGAGACATCTCTCTGAAAAACTAGTCTGGGAGAATCTAATCACATTTCCAGCTGTCTTATCCAAACAGGAGCTACCACAGTTACCACAGTGAAAGATGCTCTTTTCATTAGCCCCCTACAAGGAGATTCTTCAGGAGAAACAGCAATACAGAACATTAAGGAAATATTTACTTCATAGCTCTTTTTAAGGCAAAAAATATTTTATTCAACTTACATCGTTCTTTGATAGAAGTTCTAGTTAAACATAGTTACAAATCAAGATACCTAGACCTGAAACAGGTAACGTTGTCAAATAAGAATAATAGACAGCTTCTGAACATACAAGAGGCTGGGCTGAGAGACTCTTAAGATGACTCAGTAATTGCCACTCTAAAACTTTGTGAAGCTCTTGGATCAACTGCCAAGAAGGGATTAGATGATGTGGCACTTTCTACTGTCATGCCTTCAAGTTAGATTTCTTTCTTAGAAGTAAAATTCACAGTGCTGTGTTCAAGTGACTAAATTTCCCAGAGCAATTTGGGCAGATTTAGACTCTCAAAAATGCATTCACAGAAACCAGCACAATGAGTACCAAAATCCTTAATATACCTAAGAGGAGGTGCTGAAGACATGGATGTGCTGAAATTGTCTCTCACTCTTAGATGCTTAATATAAGGTCTTAGAAAATTTTCTTTTTCTTTCCAAGATTCAGGCTCAGTTACAGAAACTGCTTCTGGTAGTAGGTGTCCATTTCATTCAGATAGATGGGCACAGTGAACTGTGTGATTATTTGTTTTTTAAAAATGAGTCAACAGCTGGCTGTGAATAAAACCCTCTTTTTTCATGGTGGCTTTATAGTTTAATCTCCTGCTCTCCAGTGAGTATACTGTATGGCGAATGCCTGAGCTTGTGTCGGAGTCGGAGCCCACAGGACCTCACTGCAAGTTTTGTCCCAAAATAGTGCTAGACAATGTGCATGAAAGAGATTGTGTGTCTCTCCGTGACCATGTAGTGATTGTGCATGTGTAGGCATATGCGTGTGTGCAAGTATGTGTACATGCACGTACTCTGTAGGAGTCTAGGAGCCTACTGAAATGCATACCATGTTATGTACCCTTCCACATCTTCCCGAAAGAGAGGCATTTGAGAAAGAATCATAATATTAAAAATATTTCATATTAAATATTAAATCCGGTGAGAGAGACAAGACAGTGTTCTGTCCTACATGTGTATTATCTATTAAACTGTGATTTAAACTGCCTGGATGAAATCTGTAAGTAAACCTGGGGATGGGCTTTGTAGACTCTTCACTCTTGTGAGGACTATTAAACAGGTATGTTGGGGTGTTCAGAATATCACTCCTTCCGTTTTGTAGTGATCACGTTTATTCCTCTCTGGTGTAAATCGAGACTGATCATCTTTCAGTACTATAAAAGAAACAGCCTGGTTTCACCCACATCAATTTCTTGTTTATCAGGATAAAACAAGCACTCAATTTTATAATCCCAAAGCTTCCTCTCAGTTTCTATGGATTCCACTTCCTTTGTATTTTCATACTGCAATCAAGGAATAGCACTACTTATCTGAATTATAAATCAGACTTTATTCAGTCTAGCCAGCTGTAACAGCTTATCTGTATTACTATAATTAAGGAACTTTATTATCATTGCTTTGTGAAGGCCACCAGGTGCTCTGCTCACTGCTCATTGCATGACAAAGGATGCAGCCATAAAATTTTCTACAAACATTACTTTAAAGATGTATCTGTTAATTCTTCTGTTCTTATTTTCACTTCTTCAGGCAAGTCAGGATGACAGATTGTTTCTCCTGCTTTCATTTTCTAATCTGTCTACTTTCAATCTTTGTTGTTTCATTCATTTAGACATTTGCAATTCAAAGATTCCAGTTTATTGTGGAAAATCTCCATCATGGAGAGTGTGGATCTTCTACATTGCTCACTTTTTCATTTCACCTTTACTGACCCGTAATATAATTTTCTTCATCTCCTATTAACTCCATCAACTGAGGTATAGAGATTACCAATTTGGTTAGTAATTTAATTTTTCCCTTGTCTTTAAATCATCTTTTAAATACTTAAATACTGTGTAATGGCAAATTACAGTCTTTCTCTCAGCCAGAGCTACTACTTACAGCAGTTTCATGAGATCAGCCTGTGCATAAAAGGAAAAGAGGCTATCAGCCACGTGCATTCCTTCGGGGGCTTTCTCCAGCTGTTTGAATTACTCTTTTGCATCTTAGCTGTTTAATCACGCCATCAGATCATATTGTCTTCTTCAAAAATAGACTCAATTTCAAATTTCCTTTCCTGCATTCTTAAGAAAACAAAGTAAAGGGAAAGTGCGTTCTGAAAATATCTACAAGGTGTATTGAAGTCTAACTCCTCACAATATAAAAACAAGAAACCTTGGTGATATGTCATCTCTGGTCAGCTGTGAATTGAATTTGAAATTTTAAAGCAATATTGTATAATTTATTGTAATTTGGTATATAATTAATGGAAAATATATAATGAATAGGAAATCAGCTGCCAAATGGCAACTGGTGCAGGTGAGTTCTGAAACAGAGCAGAAAGTTGCTAGGGTAGGTAAGGACTTCAGTTAAACCTCCATGGCTAGATAGGGAGAAGAAGGAGGTTAGGAGTTTACAGTACTCAAGGAGAATAAAATTGATATTCATTAGTCAGAAAGGGGGAAGTTCAATAATATTCTTTAAAAAAAAATATATATATATTTCTCCAGTAAGTATTTATGAATGAGGATAATTTGCTTGTATCAGAGAGTGATATGAATTTCAGTAATGATTGGGGAAGGTGCTTTGTTGTGAAAGGAATAAAAATGGTTTTTAAATCATTGGGTTGGAGTACATGGCACCTAAGAGTACTAAAAGAGAAGTAGAAAACTACTAAAAAAGAATGATAGTGTTATGCTGACTTCAAAGTAAAAAACAAACAAAACAAAACACAAAAAACCAGAAAACACCCAAGGAGGATGATCTAAATAATGACAGGCTAGAGAGATCCACACAAATAATGAAAAATCTCTTGCAAGAATCATTTTGCAAACAGCCTGGATACAAATTTAATTCAGCTGATACTCTTATATGGAAAATGGATCTTCTGAAACAAGTCTAATTTTATTCTTTGCTGAAATAACAAATTTAATCAAGAAAGGAAAATAGATACATTTGGATGTTATAAGGCATTTGACCATGTTACACACTGACTAAAAGCTACAAAACCAATATCTTTAAAACCAATATAGCAAATGTTCAATAAAATCTACCTGATGGATTGGTTTTGAGTTATACCTTAATAGCTAGAGTACACAATAAATTGTAAGAGTGCTCCTCTGTCAATATGGCATGGAAGTGAAAACAAGTAAGAAATTAATTCTGTGGATGAATTGATGAGACCAACCTGCTCTGATATACGGCATTTTCAAAGGATAATGACAAATTTGATACAGTATGGAAGAGAGATCCTAAAAAGGTTTGAGAAAGAAGGAAACACTACAACATGAATGTGATAGCTTTTCTCTCTTCTGTTGTTTTCTGATCTAAATGTGCCATGTTTTCTGGGAAATATGCTCCAAGCAAATGCAAGTTAGTGTTTTCTTTCTGTATAGACAAATTGGTTGCAATACTGAGAAGACCGATGTTTGTCCTGGCTTTAAATGCTATGACTTTATGGCTGCTGTACCTCAGGCTCTGGAGTGCTTTTAATCTTAATTTAAGTAGTCCCCAAGTTTTGTTGGATTTAGTCTTACCAGACAACTGCTCTTTCCTCTACAGAGACAAAGGTTTGATACATGATACCTGTCAAACACGCCTTTGGTAAGCTGAAATTCCTCCTCAGGCAAACTCTTTTCCCAGTAGTTTTATATTGAAAATTTTTCTGCAGCTATGCTGCTTTCTAAGGTGAAAATTTCTTAGATGAGTTACAGACAACTCACTGGATGACTAGCAATAATATTTCATTTTAAACCTGTCTGGAAAGCGCTTTTCTTTAGAAAGTACTGTGCACTCCCTTTCCATAGGACTGTGCTGTTTGGAGGTGGGGCCTGTACCTCTTATTGAGGATTGGTGCTAAAATACAGAATCAACTTTTGTTGTTTAATCTTTATACTGCCATAGAAGCCACAGATTTTATTGATTTGTCACATCAGGCGTACTAGGCTTTCACATATCAGTGCGGACAGAAGAGTTTGCTAACCTTCTACATGGAATGATAGAGGAGTTCTATCTACATGCAGAACTCCTCTGAGGAAACATGAACAGAGGGCTTTATTTGCTTTAATACATGCCTTGCTACTACCAAAACCGCTTTTGTATAAGTCATTGCAAACATGCACTTTTAGAAAAGAGTCTGTAAGGGGATAATATGGTTGTCTAAAATTGCAGTATAAGTCACTTCTATTGATTTTTGTGGCTGCTGTTATAAAAAGAAAGAACTGTTTGCAAGGAGAAAAGGCAGTGTTTGAGATTAAGGTAACGTTTAAAAATCTGTTTGGAGAATTCTGTACTCAGGGAACTGTATATTAATCTTTGACAATGCCAGTACTTTTAGCCCTAAATACAGCATAATTCAAATGGAAGCACCTAGCCTTCTTGTAAATCTAAGCACAGTAAAGGGCTTATAATGAATGCTCAAATGAGGACGAGGTAGCAATTTATCAAATACTTTCATATAATATCTTCACATCTGTAATTACTTTAAGGTCCAGGAAGACTGATATATATGACTAATTTCGTTTAGAGTAACAGAAATCAAGTATTTTTCTATTCCAATAAAATGTATAAAATATAAAGAAGCATTGTAAGATGCTTCCTTACAATGTTCTCATAACTCAATGGATTTGAATCATATGAAATAAAGAAATAGACAGGTCAGCCTCTCCCTGACTTGGATTTCTTTCAGAACCAGGACTAATATTTAGGATCACAAGCCAGAGCTCAAACACATAATTTCAGTTCAGGTGGTGAGCAGCTTTTCCAGTGTAATTCTGTGTATGTGGTCTGCTTCTAATTTCTTATCAACTCATGCTCCAGTTGCCCCTAAAGCCTTTCTTTCTACTTCTGCCTTTAGATTCCTTACATATGTCTGAAAATTACTACTCTGAAATGCAAATATAAGTTTATGCACCTAATCCCTTTGGAAGTAATGGATTCTGAAACCTTTTTGAAAATTTAGATAAAGATGCTCTTGAAAATGTAATTTGTCTTATTTATCTTACAGTGCAGTTTAATTTTTTTCATGAATATCAATTTTATGTGATTAAATAGTCAAAGAAAATAGTTATAATAAGCAGTGACATGTTACTGAGGAAAAATATCATAAAGAGTAAATCCTGCAAAAAATGGAAATATAATAATTAGCAATAACAAAGGGAACTCAATTTCTGCACAAGGCTTAAATGAATCTGCTCTAAAAATTACTCAGTTAAAACAATGCTGGATAAATGTCAAGCTGATTACATTTTAGGGAAAAGTTTAACTACAGTATGATGCTTGATACAACACGGTATCAAGCTTATAGATGGGTATTTGTTGTGTATTCTGTGTTTTTATCTTTTCAAAAATAAAACAACAATTGTAACCATAGCAAAAAAAAAAAGAAGTTTTTTTAAATTCAAGGGTCAGATTCGCAGTGTTTGCTGCATCCTGATTTATACCATCTGAGAAAGCAATCCAGAATTTCCTCATTTCTCAGCCATTTCCTTGTATGTTCAGCCATGTCCAAGCATTTGTACTTGTAGTCACAGAGGCATGCTGTTTCTCTAGCATTCCTGCTCTGTAGTACTATTAAATGGCAGATTTCTCTTAAATTTGTTAAATTGCATGTGGTATCTGTGCGCTATTTGACTGTATTGGTTACTTGATGAGGTGTATGAAGTCTACTGAATTATGAATGTTAAAATTAATGCAGATTCTTGTTTTACCAGTCTTAAATACCGATGTATTTTATAAAAAACTAAAAGCTTATGTTCTTTATGATTTGCAGGGATAACATGTTGAAGTTTTTGCATACTTCCACTTGCTCATATCAGAGATAGCTTGTCATCCAAAGTAAATAAAAGAAAAAAAAAAACAACTGAAATCAACAGGTAGGAGATATGCGTTGAATCTGAGACTTACTTTAAGATGCTGAGTATTTCTCTGCAAATATTTTTCTCTCTCTTCAAATTTCCCTCTAGTGCCTCAGTAATCTGTACCCTGACACTGTTAATTTTACACATTCCATCTCATTTTGGCATCAGCTGGTTGTATTTCCTAAGTTTCTTTAACTTTGTGTTGACACACATCATTCTACCACAATTAACTTACAAATGTCCTTTGTAGAAATGAGAAAGCATAATTCCTTCACTTATTGAACTCCACTAAAGAAAAAGGATGATTGTTTTTTTCTGACAGCATCAGGACACACTGTGTCAGTGAAAGCTGCATTTTCCAGTAAGGGAAATGAAATACCATTAACTTTGGCATGTGCTGATTTTCCCTCTTGTTTTGCTCACTCCCTAAGTGTCTGCCTGAGACATTTTAGTAAAATTCTTATGCTTCAAAAATATAAGCATGTTCCAGTGGTTCTGCCTGTCTATGTCAGGGTAATAGGCAGTCACAAGCTGTATTCACCATAAAGGACGTAGGTGTTGCCCCAATATTACAGTCCATGATCTGCCCCTAAATGAAATAAATGTATTTCTGGGTTCTATTTCCTTTTGTTTTATTGAACAACACAATGGTAGTTCAATACAGGCTATTCCAGTCTTAACTCTATCACAGGAATGCCTTGTCTCACTGTCATGGTTTTGGCCAGATTGGCCAAACACAATTTCCCCCCCGCACCTATCTCTCTAAAGAGAGGAGAGGAAGAGATGAAGAGATTTATGAGTTTAGGGAAAAAACCCAAAGTACTTTAATTAAAATATTATTAAATTAATGAAATAATAAATAACAACAGCAACAATAATAAAAATGTATACAATATATACAAAACTGTATCAAGCTCCCAGGATAACGATTGTGCCACCAGCAGGTACAGGGAATATCCCAGACTTGACTCAGTGATGGACAGGAGCTGGATTCCAGATCTGGAGTCAGGAATGCTTAGATCAGGTTCAAAGGCAGACAAAGAGACAGAGTCCTCCTTGGACGCTGGCCATTGAAGAAGGAGAATTGAGCCTTCAATCCCTCAGCTTTTATACTGAGCATGATGCAGATGTGATGCAATACCCTGTTGGTCAGTTTGTGTCACCTGTCCTGTCCGTTCCTCCCTACAGGTGTGACCCCTCTACGCTTCTCTGCTTCCTACCCTCTTAATGCAGCAAATAACAAAGTCAGCTGGCCTTGTTCATTATAGCAATCCATAAGCAAGGTGCTCTCTGAATACCGTTCCTTGGCATAATCAGGCCTTATCAATCTGAGAGCGAACAGTTTCTGAACAATGTGCTGTTTATTTCAGAGTTCAGTTAGTTAGAAGAGGCCCAACTAAAAAGTAAAATTACTAAAACAGAAAATTGGTTCTGTTTTACCTCAAACCAGGAAACTCACTCTCAACGTGGAGCAACAAGGGCTGAAGGCACTGGCAAGCACACTATGGGTGTTTAGCTGTTTCTTTTTTCTTATTTAGGATTTTGGAGGTAATTTGCTAAGGAAGGATGGAATCTGTCTATGAGCCTGGGAACTTGCCAGATTTAAAAAGTTGTGGCATCAGGAGCCAGAAGCATCTTACCCTACCAGGTCAGGCAGGGGTAGGCTGGTAACATCAGGTTTTACTGTCAGCTGGGTGAGGCTCTCCTTTCTTTTACTCTGTATGCCTAAATCTTATTTACATAAATGCAGAGCATGAGTTTAGAGATAGATTTTTGTATTTAGTCTTTTTTCGATCTCCCATTGTGCTGTTATGTTTTAACAGCTTATTTACCTGTATTTCCCTCAACTTTTCTTCAAGTCACACCATATTTGATAGACAGACAGTTTATAAGACTTTCAAATACCCTGCCAACTTTTCACAAAGTCATTTCCAACCGCATCACTTATCTGTTTCCTGCATTTATCTTCTAAGCCCTTGTTTATGGCCAAATTCCCAAAAGAACTGTAGTCTCAGGTACACTGCTGCCTCTCTACGGCCTAGCAAAAAAAAAAATAATGCTGCAAAGCACCTGCCCAGTGCTTTGGCATCTTCAGGCATATCCTTGAAGGGTGTTGAGATATGAATGGTCATTGGGAAGACTGATTTGAGCAACAGTGTCAAATATTGTGAGTTCCCAGGCACTGGTAAAGACATACTTGCTCTCTTTGCCCCAGATTCTTCAAATGATAAGGCATTGGCCCTGGTGCCAATGAGGCAGTGGTAAAAAGCAGCTAAGAAATATTTGCTGGCAGGCACTGTAGAGTAGACTGGCCACCAGGTCCTGCCAGTATCTATGGTGAAGACCACCGTGGAGATTCCTAGAAAAAAATAGCTCAGGAATAGGCAGAAACCTCAACACTGCGTTGCAGTGTGTCATTCCCACATTGCCATACCTCCTGATAATTCTTCTGATCCCTTACTTACTGAAGAGCTACCCTGCTAACCTTTGTGCCAAGGGCTTCTGTCTGCTGGGAATGGATCTGCTCTGGATACAGTAGACTTGGGCTATGTTGCAGAACTTGCTCATTGTTATTATATTTTACAGAACCCTACAGAGGTTTCCATTTCCTATTCCATACATTTTTGGAATCAGTGATTTCACAGTTGGTTATATTTCTATGTATAGCTTCTCTTTATTGTTCATTTATCCAGGATTTTCTCTGCCATGCTTGTTATTTTCCTTCCTGAACCATTCTTTTTAGCTGCTGGGCAGAAAGTCTTCTATTTTGTCCTACAATATTAGAATTTTCTAATTTAAGACTCTTCATCCAATAAAGATATATTTTGAATTTAGGTGTGCTCTCCTCTTCTGCCTGTTTAACTTGATTTGTCTCATTAACCTGCCCTAGGACATAGCAATGTGGCTAAGTAAGGAAAGAATGGTTCAGGACTATTCAGGTCCTAAGGTAGGGGTTGGTGTGAGTGGCCATGACCATTTATTCAGTGTTGGACTCATACGTACATGGCAGTTTGGGGAAAAAGGATAGGAAATATAGAATAAAAGAGCATGAAGACTAGATAACTAACTGGCAGGATATCCAGGTATGGTTCATAGAACAGTAACAAACCATGCAGCATGGTTGGAAGGGAGAGTGCTGGGTGAAGTAAATCTTACTGTCTTTTGGCTTGGAAGGGAGAAAACCCCACAGTCTTTTCCCTCATTTTGAATAGAGGAAAGCAGTGTTTTCAGGGCTGCAAAAGCACACCAGAGGCAGAAGGAAAGAAAAATAGTGTTTTTTTTTTCCTTATTCTCAAAGGCTTTGGAAGAGGAATAAGAATAAAGGAAGTCAGGTTGAGTTTGTTTTGAATGGTTGTGAGGCAGAGAAAGGAATGACAAGGAAAGGGAATTTTGGAATTTTGGTTTGGTTTGGGGTTTACTTTTTTTTTTTGTTTTTGGGATGATACTTGTGTGTTTCTATGTATGTAAGAACAGCTATGTAGGATCCCTTTGGTCCAGTGTCCTCCAGTCATATCCTCAGGATGACAGTGGTGAAAAGGCAATGCGTACAGAGAGTATGAAACTGGGTAAGCATGGCATGGAACATTATACAGATTTTTTTTTTTTTTAATTTGACTCAGCAACATCCTTACCCAGAGTGCAACAGGCTGACATGATCTCCATGGTAATAGTCATTCTCACCTTTAATTGATCATCTGCATTTGTCAGCAGGTCTTCCGTCAGCCAAAACTCCTGCATGATCCTGGCAAGAATGCTTGTGTTTTCATGAGCCTGTAAGTCATCCATGCCCGTGTCTGATACATGTGATGCACCATGAAGTGCTCTTATTCCATTTTTAAAGCTTCCAGAAAGTTTTGCCAGTATTTAAAATAAGCAGTTCTAAGAAGCCTGATTTTCAGTAACACATTTAGAGGCCTTGCGCTTAGCAAGTGAAGAGTTGCTTAGAAAGGAGGGTATTAGACTGGCATTTTAAAAGGGTTGTGATTGGAGTAGGTGATGTAGGGCCTTCAGCTCTAAATATTCACATTTCAATGATGAAAAGAGCTTTTTTTGAGTAGCCAAGAACATATAAAGGTCTTGATATTTGGTATCAAAATCCAAATGGCATATTACTGAGTATGTGATTCCGTCTGGTTTTAGGACAATATATTTCTTCTCAGCACCTCTCAGGGTCTGGCATGAAGAAGTTAAAAACATGCAAGTTCTGATGCTGTGACAGCCTACACAAAGAAGTCTGTGCAACTCTTTTCCTGTAATTTCATCAGTTTCATATGGTTTGTATGTGTGCTTTGGTCTGTTTAGTCTTCTGCATAGAAATCATTAAACAATAGCCTCCTAACCTATGTTAAGCAAAGTACTTTTCAATAACGAAATCCACGTTTTCCCATGCAGGGTATGCATGGAGTATTAACTCTAGATGTGTAATTCCTGGAGCATCACTCAGTGCAACAGTGCCATTGTCCAAACCATTGCTCTAGTCTATTCAGTTCCGAGTACCATAAGCAAAACAACCCTAACACCACAGATAAAGTACTCTCCTTTCTCTACAATGCATGAGAGAGACAGCATAAGAGCTGCATTGCTTTCAGGTTCTGATTGGTATTTATGAATGATGCTGCACTGTGCCTTCTAGATGTCCTTGGCAGCATTCAATTACCTACAGATGTACTCATTTTCATACAGTCAATATAAGATGTTTTGCCTGCCATTAAGCCATCACTTCAGACCTGACCTGTCATTAAACACCTGGGAGGCCTGTGCCATGTCTGACAGGCCACACAGATGACTTTCACTCCCCATGGATTCTCCAATGGCAGAAGAAGCCTATCTTTAGGCAGTTGAATCCTGTGCTCCTGTTTGGAAGACAGCTGGGGGGGGGGTATTATCCACCAATGTGCTGCTGAGCACAGGCATGCTCTTCCCTTGCCACCAGGCTGGGAATTTTGCTGAGAAGAAGCCAATGTCAAAGTCCTCCTCCACACTGACAACAAAGCAACGCTTTTATTGGTGATGTCCTTCGAGAGAGGTGGAAACAAAGCAGCAGACTGGGCCTGAAGTCTTCTGCCAAGGTGTCATGTAACCCTGCCTGGACATTGCTAATAATAGCTGGGTTCCAGCAGTGAGTGCATATTGTGGGCCTCATTTGACTGTAGGTGTGTGCAAGAAAGGAAAAAGGCTTGCAGAGTCCATTTTTCTACAGTATGGTGTGATATATAGCTAGATGTGACAATACAGTCTTGAAGAGGTGTTTCAGTCTTGCCACACTCCGAATTATGTTCTGATGATACTTCTGCAGCTAAAGAAGCTAAAGAAGAAAAGATGTACAATTTTTTCATAAAAGCAGGTATATAAATTTCTTTAGCTTGCAGAAAAATAGGGGAAATAGATGTCTCAGAAAGAATAATTTCTCAAAAGGCATGTGGGACAGCGAGAGGTATGTATAGAAAGAGACAGTTTCTTAACATATTTTAAGCAACATGCATTCCATCTAATTGTGGGTTATAAAATTACAAGATGAGCCATCCAGCATTTATGAAGTTTTCCACAACACTTAAAAGCTTGCCTGAGATCTTCCCACTTCTCCATTCTTGAATTAAAACACTGTGAGAGATGACTATTTAGTAGGGGGATTCACAGTCAAAAATTCCCTCCAGAGTGAAGCAGCTAAGTCATGTCTTAAAATGCGTATTGATGGCTCACTTCTCTTTTACAAAGCCAGTAAAGACGCAAGAGGAAAATCCCACTTTTTGCATAGTAACTCAGTGCTTGCTGGTGACTACGTAATCAATATTAGTCATCCTAACTGGATACATTCTTCTAAAAAATTGCTGAACTCCTGGTTCCACTGAAAATGGTGATTTTTTTTCTTGTGGAAAATGTATTTTTTGGGATTCTGAGAATGCAACCATGCAAATAGTTGTCAGATTTGGTATTTCTGATATTTATTAGACATAGCTGGCTTGCCGTCTCCTTAATCTTTCACACACACATGCACAGATGTGTTTTTCTGCCCCTCCAGAGCTCTAGCTATTGTGGACAGCTGTCCCAAGTGCTTGTGACAGGTTCACTTATGGTACTTGAAAGAGAAAGCTAGCAACTTCTTATTTTTAAAAAAATTTATCTATTCATCAGGAAAGAGTCAATCCATATTTGATTGACTATTATCTTCTTAATTACTCTATAAAGAAATAAATGCTTGCCACTAAACCCAAGGTTTTAGAAATGTATTTGGTATTTTCCTCCCCTGCACTTGCACCTTCTTTCATGTGCAGTAGGAAAGTAGTGGCAGTGGAGGCTAACACATTATTTCAACTCATTTGGTTCCACGGTCTAATGATCGCTAAATATTCGCCATGATCCCAAGCCTGTGTAGGATTTTTAACTGGTTTCACTTCCAAAGGTTAGTAAGGCCAAAGATTATTTAATTTCCAAGGTGAGTTATGCATTAATTATGGTAGAATCAAGCTACTCAGAGCAAAAGAAGTTATCAAGCCTAAGAACTCTTCCCTGATTAATATGGCACAGCAAGTGGTATCTCACGTATTAACAAGCAGGTGTAATGTGATTTAAATAACATGAATTCTGATTCAAAATGGAAGACTTTACTGAGGTGGAACAGGAAAAAAACTGGCCTGCAGTTTTGATAATACATGGAAACATTTCACAGCAATTCTTGCAGGCAAGTTCTATACCAAATGCTTCACAACCTGCTTCTGTGTTTGAGCTGATAAACAAAATTGGAGATAAAGAATTAAAATCCTTTGAAAGGCAAAAAGGATTTGTTTTCATGTGAGATCTGAAAAGAGCAAGAAAGAAAGAAGTTCACAAACATATGTTAATAAAGTGGTAGATGTTAAAGGGTTTAATATGAGGTCAGCTTGTCATAGATTCCTAGCAATTCCTGCCATTTTCTATATTGCAGACCATTTTGTGGAAGTTGATGCACAAAGGGAAACATGGTGAGTTCCCTGAAAGAAAAGTATTCATCATGGAACAATGTCAGTTAAGAGGATGAGATGACTCAGGCCATTAACAGTAGTTGCACCAAGGGACAAGTCTGGAGCTGCCAACAAAACTGCTTGAGTTGTCTGCCAAGATGCCAGATGCTGCTGCTAAAAAATAAACATGAAAAATTGTTATCCAAAATTGGTATCTGAGCTTTGTGTCTGCATTCCACAGAAGAGAACAGAAAAACAACAAAGTTAAGAAGTATCTTCACTATTGAGCACTTACACATCTATTTTTTATGAAATTAACTTCTGGGGTAGATGGGAAAAAACACTTCTTCCTATGCAAATCTGAGGCTTGTTACTTGATACTACAAATCCTTTACTTCTCTGGATTCTTTCTATTCCTTTATGGAAAAATTAAAAAAAAAATAATTGAAAGTCTCTTGTAAGTTTCCAGCAGAAAACACTATTTCAATCTCTGGGTCTAATTAGCATGGAATTAGAGGTTATCTTCAGAGTTTTGCAAGTGTGTGTACTCACGACCCAGAATTTCTATAATCTAAACACTTGGTTTTGTTTTTCACGTTTGAATGTTCAGGGAAGAAAGCTGAAATTTTTGTGGCAATACCTACAAAGGGATTTTTCCCAGCATAAACTACTAGTGTAGTTCTTACAGCTTAGTGCTGTCAATTTGCTGTGAAACAATGAGATTGCAAAACCTGATTACAGTGATGCTTATTAAGGAAGGACATATAGCTGCCCACAAACTTAAAAATATGTAAGCATGTCCTTAAATTCTGATCCAAACCTGCTGATTTCAGTGTGAATATTTATTCTCAGATCTGCTGCTTGTCAGCAGACCAGGGGTTCTCAGCTCCTGCTCAGTATTGAACATTTGGATGGAAAGAAATGGGGTGACTGAAGTACTTGCCATGCCTCAACCAGAGCTAAAAGCTGAGAACAAGAGTGAGGGTTCCTACTGTGTTGGTGGCCTGCCACCTGGCTGCATGCACAGCTGCAAGCTAGAGGTCAAGAGGTCCCTGAACTACTTTTGTTTCAGAAATAGTGTGGCCAGCAGGACTAGGGAAGTCATCTGCACTTGGCAGTGGTGAGACTGCAACTCGAATACTGTGTTCAGTCTTGGGCCCCTCGCTACAAGAAAGATATTGAGATGCTGGAGCATGTCCAGGGAAGAGCAATGAAGCTGGGGAGGGGTCTAGAGCACAAGTCTTATGACAGGTGGCTGAGGGAACTGGGGTTGTTTAGTCTGGAGAAAAGGAGGCTGAGGGGAGACCTTATCACTCTCTACAGCTACCTGAAAGGAGGCTGCAGAGGGGCAGGGGTTGGTGTCTTTTCCCAAGTAGCAAGTGATAGAACAAGAGGAAATGGCTTCAAGTTGTGCCAGGGGAGGTTTAGATTGGATGTTAGGAAGAATTTCTTCATTGAAATGGTTGTCAAGCATTAGAACAGGCTGCTCAGGGAAGTGGTGGAGTCACCATGTCACCATGGCTGGAGGTATTTAAAAGACAGGCAGATGTGGTGCTTAGAGACATGGTTTAGTGGTGCACTTGGCCGTTCTAAGTTAATGGCTGGACTTGATCTTAAACGTCCTTTCCGAACTAAATGATTCTACAATTCTATGATTCTATGAGATAAAGGCAGCAAAAGGGGCAAGTCTCTATGATGCAATGCAGCACTATATGAGAAATCCCCATACTGGCAGTAAGTCAGCACAGACAGTGCAGTATTACTGGGGTCCTAGACTTGTAGCTTTCAGACAGCGTAAAATGTCACATCTAGCTCTCCCTGAAGACCAGGCAGCTGCTTATGCCAGGCAACAAGGCATAGAAGGCATGGTGGATGCTAATGTACAGACCACAAATCAGTGTACGGGGCCCAGAGAGGTGTTTAGATACCCATGGTCTCTTTGTGACTGTGGCTCACCATACTTTTGTTCTGGATTAGATCTAATCCCAGCTAAGAAATCAATCAGAAAACCCTAGGCACTGGATGACTTTGCCTTTGTGATTATTCTTTTTTAACAGAACATATAAACACTTGTTCTCAATCTACATCTCTATTGTTTATGACATGCATTAGTCCCTTTATTAGCATTTGCAAATAACAAGTGTGTTCCTGGACATCAGGTGGAAAATGCACTTAGCTTCTGCACGTCTTTCAAATTGTAGATTATGCAGTGGTTGGCAAGAAAGTATTCCTAAATACCTTATGAATATAATTCTGTCAGGATAATTAATGTTATCACCTATTTACAGATTAAATACATACCATACATTTAGATACATTTAATGAAGGCATGTGCCTTTTTTCTTTGATGCCCTTCTTGCCTGCTGTTTTGTATCCTAACCACCAGCCAGTGAATCATCAAAATCAGTGTCAAGGTAAGTCAAGAAGCAAAGCTGTGTCACAACACTTCAGCGATACACAATACAGCCAGGTGAGAAGAAAAGAAAAAAGAAATCTAGTTAGAACACTGCATAATGCATTGTAATCAAAACATCTATCCTCATTAAGTGTGCAACCGAACTGGAGAAGTAAAATTTTACTTGATTGTTTTAGTCTCTGCCTCTGTGAAAACTGGAGCAAAACTATAGCACCCACTCCTCCCATCCCAACTTCAAACTGGTACGGGCTGCTTATAATTCACATTTCAGCTATATTCAGGAAAGATGACCTTTTTAAAAAAAAAAACTCTCGTGTTTTGAAACAGAATGAGCAAATTAAGAGCTTGACATTTTGTGCAAAATACTGGGCCTGTACCAATTTACACAAATGCACCTTTAAGGTACATACTGCACCTGTACATACTCTTTTGACTTTAGTCCATATGTAAAAAAACAAGAAAGGTGTGTGTGATTCAAAGGTGACTGATTTCTATATACATATTGAATACTTAATTCATCCCTGTTATGCAGAGCAGTGGAAACATTACTTTAATTGTTTCTTCCACAGGGAGAGTTTGGCCATCCAGCTTTGACGAGCTTGGGAGAATTGCAGTGAAATGTTTCAGTGAAAATATATGCAAAGCTTGTCTTCTTCAAATCCTTCTGCAACTGTTTTGGCTGCTTTTAAACGCATGAGCAGTGCCAAGGAAATAGACGGAACTTAAAATTAAACAAATTGTTATGCCAGGTAATCACCTCAGTGTGATCGCTTACATACTTACTAGCAAAGCCTTTGCAGGAATGTTTTCACTGAGCTTTCTTTGAAAATGCTTTCAATCACTTTCTTGGCAAATCCCAGTATTATTGCTGTCTGCAAATGCTTATCAGATGAGCATCTCATGTAATAATTTATGGTGGCCTTCAAAACTAGATTTTCGATCCAACCTTTCATTATTTAGACAGCACTGTTCTCCCACTGAGTCTTTCATCATTATGATGAACTTCACAAAACATCATACCATCACAGCATTACTAATCTGTCATAGATTAATGTGTATAGATTTTTCTTCTATTTTCTAAAAAAAGATGGTTAAACACAATTACTTCAAATTTAATGAAGGATTAGAAATTACCTTTCCTAGGTCTAATAGCCATTTTCTAGTTAAATTATATTTTGGACAAAATCAAACAAAACCCCACAAAAAGTGATTCCTAAATTAACAATGACGTTAAAAAGGAATAATGCAGTGCATAGAAAAACTTTATAACCATGATGGACTGCAGTTTGAAATGTGCTGTATTATTCAAAACAATCTAAATGTTGCTACCTCTCTGATAATTGTGGCCTTTGTGATCACACAAAATAGCTGTGTATCAAAACAGACACTGTATTAGAGCTTTCAGCAGGACAAATAAGACGATACAAGGCAAATGGTAAAAATAAACAAAATTTCTCAATGACAGCACTAAATCTGTATTATCCCATTTAAAGCCTTGGTATTAATTTAAGTGTTTCATAGATCCTGTGCTGATCTTCTGCAAACTGTTGATCTTTTTATTCAGTCAGACCTCTGCTTATAGCCCACTGAAACCTTATTAAACAAATAATTAACTGAACAGACTATTTATTTTTGATCTCTATGATAGGAGTGTACTGTAGTCTAATCCCAATTTTGTATATGAGTGCACATATTTCTGCTTGCTGTTCCCGAGAGTATTAAAACCGCAGAGCAAAACAAAATGTAAATATGCTGTTAACCAATGGTCCAGTATCTCAATCTGTTCTAGGGCTCTGGGTGCTAAGCAAAACATCTTGCAGTGCTGATTTACACAGTACAGTGGGAGAGTTTTCAATTCTTTCCAATATCCCAGAGTAATATCCAATATCAGCAATAACATTTTTAGCCCTCCAAACTAACCAAGACATTTATAGCTTAAGCTCTCTTTCTTTTATCTGGCTGCTTTAGCATCTTTATTTAAACGAGGTCTTACAGGTCTATTTTGGATAGCTGTCATTGCCACAATATTTGTGAAGCTTTTACAATACTAAAGTATCACACCTATATATCAAAACAGTCTGAATATACTATTTCACAAATTACCAGGTGTCATGGTTTAGGCTGGGCCAGCTGCTGAACAAACGAGAGGTGCTCTCTTTAACCTGTCTCCCTTCCCAAGAGAAGAGAGAGAGAATAAAGGGGAGAGAGTTCTAGGCTGAAAAAAAAACTACTTTAATGAAATATTCATAAGAAAAAGAAAAGATAATAGTATCAAAAAGAAATAATGAAATATATACAATATATACAAAGCCAGTATGGAGTGTGAATGACACACGTAGTGGAAAAGAGAAGGAAGAACGAATAAAGCATCCTCAAAATCTTCAGCAAGACTGATTCAGCAGATGTGTAAAGATCAAAGAAATTAAAACAGTCAATGAGTCTGTTCTACCAGAGAGCCATTCAGTTGTTTTACTCTGTGACTAGGACTCTTTAATGCTGAAATGTATTAGACTTAGCTACTTTAGAGGTTGTGACATGTTTCTGTGAAACCACCCATGCCATCAAACTACATGAAACATTCCATCTGCTGAGCTTTTTTGAGTTTTATTCTTGTATTTAATAGGATAAAGCTGATTCGTGACACTTCGCTAAATGGAGCTTTTAAAAATTACTTATTTGCCTAGTATAATTAAGCATAATTGAGAAGCTCTAACAGAACAGTTATCCAAGATCATACAAAACTGACAAGATACAATTCCATTTTAAATACAGTATATCTTCCAGATGATGTTATAAATGGTAATAATCACACAATTTAATTAATCATGCTATTGTAACTCAATAATTGAGGAAGTACTATCAAAATTATGATCAGACATTTAAAATATAGCTGGTACAAAGGATTAAGATGATTACAACAGCCTATAAATTAATAATGCACCATATTGGTATCATGAATGTGACTAGTAGCAGCAGAAAGTGGTCACTTTGACCTTCATGTTGAAAGTACTGATGGACAGGTACCTATTAAGTAATCTCTGTTCTGCATTAGTTAGAAATACATTCTGATCATAATAACATCTAAGTTATTAAAATGTCATAAGGTCTAAATTCTCAGCTGACATTCAGCTAACAAAAAAGACAAGAAGAATGCTTGAACGGTGTCTTGCATTTCATTATACCTTTTAATTTATGTCCTATTAGACTCCCAATGCTGCAGCTCTAGCTGATGCACATAAAGAGGTGAATAATACTCAGGAAAATATGACTCCTTGGAAAGGATGCATTACTGGACTAGCTCATTTGTCTGCAAAGTTTTGGGGACATCAAAAAATGAAAATACATAGGCTTTGGATAAGTGGGAGTGTTACTGGTGGTCATGGCAGGGGACTCAACACAGGTTAAAATTGAAATAGGAAAAATTTTGTGTGCATAGAATTTTTCTATATTTAGTTAGTAGATCAGTACCTTATGTGGTCCATTTCAAATACCTTTCATGTTTGGAATGCTTTGCTGTCAGAATAAATTGCACCTGATCCTGCATATAGGCTCTATCTGTACACGTGAAGATATAATCATAGAATCATAGAATGGTTTGGGTTGGGAGGGACCTTTAAAGACGATCTTGTCCAGCCCTTCCTGACATGAGTGGGAACATCTTTCACTAGATCAGGTTGCTCTATCTACACCTGACCTTGAGCACTTCCGATGATGGGGCCTTTACAACTTCTCTGGGCAACCCATTCCAGTGTCTCACTGCCCTCAGAGTGAAACATTTCTTCCTCACTTCCAATCTAGATCTAACCTCTTTTAATTTAAAACCATCACTCCTTGTCCTCTCTTTATAGGCCTTTGTGAAAAGTATCTCTCCATCTTTCTTATAAGCCCCCTTTATACATTGATAGGCACCACTCACCTTGGTGTCATCTGCAAACTTGCTGAGAGTATCTATGCCGTGGATGAAGGTATTAAATAGTGCTATTCCCAATACAGATCCTTGAGGGACACCACTTATTATTGGTTTCCACTTGGACACTGAATCATTGACTGTAACGTTCTGGACATGGCCATCCAGCCAGTTGCTTATCCCTCTAACAGTCCGCCCATCAAACCCATACCTTTCCAAGTTAGAGGCAAGAATATTGTGGGGGAGCATATCAAAACCTTACAGATGTTTGGATAGATGACATCTGTAGGACTTCCCTTGTCCACTGATCCAGTCACTTAATTATAGAAGGCCATGAGATTAGTCAGGCAACACAAATGTCTCAGAAGGTGGTCCACAACAGCCAACAGCAGGAAATGAGGAGTTAATTTGGCTAAACAGAACCCCTGAGGTGTACTATCTGACTGCAGTCTTGTCTATCTCCAGATTGGCACCACTTTTACCTTAGAGGGCATTTAGCACTTAAAGTCCTGAACTCCCTTCTGAAGTCAGATGTCTATGCCTGGCTTTTCTCCAAAAACAATTCTGCAACAGGCACACTTTTTTAACCAACAGTTGTTCGTTTCACCTTTGCCATTTCTTCTTCTGTATAGGGAAATATGAACCCACAGCTTCCTCTCTACCCCCACACCCACTACATTTGCTTTCTGCATCTTAATATGACAGAGGCTCTTACTGCGTGATGGGTATAAAAACCACCTTGGTGGCAGACAATGAATTCTGCAGTCAAGTTCCCATTTTTCATGAGATATTAAGCAGGGCAGGGAGGAGGAGACCTTCTGGATCCCCCCCCCTTTTTTTTTCTTTTTTTCATTTTCTGCATGAGGAAAGGGATACCTAGTCTCACTGACTGATACAACAAGGCTTTAGTTCTCAAGCATCAAACAGGCAAGAAAACAAACTCTCCTTGAGAATAAGGAAGAGTGTAACATTTCTAGGTCCTCTTTCAGAATCAAGAATTTCCCTCCAGATGTTATGCACTGACAATGGAAACAGATGAAGTAGCATATCTGAACCTCTCCCTCATGTTCTCTCAGCTGCATATTATGGACCCCTACTTGCATTTTCCCATCCCCCAACTGAGTTAATTGAACAAACCAGATGAGAGGGGTGAGTCCAAGCCATGTGAAGGGACTGCACGCTCACGTCAGAGCTCTTGTGATGGGGAACTGTGGGGACTGTCACCTCCAGTGGGTGGCATTTCTGAACAGCTATTGGTAAACAGTATTTTGAATCATTTAATGTGTATCTGCAACCATATCTTCAACGTATCACTCAGTCTCCAATTCTATTCTGATATTCAGGCAGCTGACTGTCCATCCTATATAGTTCCTTTTCATTTCCAAATCCTGTTCTCTTTCAGAGAAGCAGGCATTCTCTAAGAATGAGCATTGCTGTGAAAAGTCTTTGGGGAAGAACGAGAACCAAATAATTTTTTAAAGTGCAGCCAGACAAAAAAACACCAAACAAAAGAAGCTGCTTTTTGTATCCAGGCTGAGAGAAACATATTAGATGCACTTTGTGAGCTCTGTTTAAAAAAAAAAAGGTTGGCACAACTAAAGATTATGCACATCAATTCCACTTAATTGACTTCTTACATGGTTCACATTTCTGTTAAGTTAGTTAATTAACAGAGCTTTCAAATCACTGTTGCACTGTATTCTCTGGAGCTATCCAAGTTTTGGTTCCCAACACTCATAAGGCAGGAAAGAGCCCTCTTTCTGCTTCAGAAAGGAGTAAAGATGCAGCATCTAATTGAGATAGTGTAGCTATTTTGTTAATATTGTAATATTTTTCCCTCAAGGAGATAAACTGCTTAATCCATGAGAGTGGTCTGATGCTATGTTTCTATACATCAGGAAAACCAAATTCACAGAACCTTTTGAACATTTCTGTAAGACTATATTGTACTTATCCACAGCTTGCAACGCACGTTGCTTTCACAAAATTTAGTCCTCCAGGGTTATGCTTGCTTTAGTGAAAAGGAGTGCATTTGTAGAGAAAAAAAATTGACACTGGGATCCCTACCAGATGCGTTTCAGGGGTTTACCACAGATTAGCTCCACTTTGGTTCCATGGACTGAATTACCATCCGTGGCTGAAGCCCGATAGGTGCATTCCCAGAATGCATCTTCTTTCTTGCTGTTCAGCGTTATGAACTAAAGCATGCTAAACGGGCACAGTTAGGACTTTTTTTAAATTTTTTTTTTTGAAAGTGCACTCCTGCTAGCAGCAAGATTACACAGAGAAGTGGAAGTTTCTAAAACAAACCACTAAGAGTTTGTGGTCATCCTCTCCTAGTCATTTGGTTTGCTCAAAGGCAGCTCCAAATAACTTGTCTACACCCTCTGTTATTCCTTATTCACATGACATCGAGTCATGTCATATATATATATATATATATATACTCTCTTGCTTAGTCCAAGTTGAAGGACACTAGAAATAAAACAATCAAAAAAGTCTTTGCAGCTGAAAGGAAAACAATTTTTGTTGTTTCATAAAAGCATCAAAGAAATACTATAGTTTTTTTAAGTTTTAATTTTAAAATATTTTAAATTTTTGTATATGTAACGTAATTCTGATAGATAAAAATAGTTTGCATAGAAAATATCTTTGTGGTAAGTATTTCATACCAGTAAAATGCATGAGACATTTTTATTTCTTTTTTTTGGTGTTGTTCTTAGAGGAGGAAATATGTCCAATTGTATGCACTGAGTGTGTAAAATGCACGAAACCAGCTGGTAATACTCCTTCGCTCTCACTTCTGTCATAAGGATCTGATCCTTGATTTCTCTCTCTCAGGCAGTTTCTAGCTGCAGCTGCTATGGTGTTCTCTGCGTGACAAACATTTAATCCTCTGTAGAACAAGTTTCAAAACATGACCAAGTTGGAAAGCGTCAGGCCTTGCCCTGACAACGCTTTATTTTCAAAACAATCCAATTCCTGACCCTTTGGCTTTATCCAAGGAGGGTGTCTCAGAGAACCAGCTCGCGTCCCTGATGTGTCTGGCCATGGGTTCAGGGATTCTGGATCTAAGTCTCAGCACTGGAGGGGGGACGTAATGCCTGGCTGCAATACCAGTGACACAGTAAGCCCCACTGTGGCTCCTCAGGCGCTGGTCAGTGTCGTCACTCCTCGTATTAGCTGTAGAGCTGATAAGAAAAATCAACACAAGTGAACTGCTGTGATTTATAAGTGCTTCTCTATTGCAGGTTATAGATCCTATTTTTAGTCTGGGCCCAAGAAGATATCATTTGAGCATGTATTTAGTGTCCACAGGTATTAAATAAGAAAATCTGAAAAGCTCCCCCACCACTTATCTGCGAATGCTGCTTAAAATTCATTAGACCTTGCTGTTGTTTAGACTTTCTCTTTAATTAGTTTTCAGACTGTACATTCTTTATAATTACCCCAAGCAAGATAAAATGAGAAAGTTTAATAGACTCCATTTGTGCAATGAACTGAATCATTTGCGGAAGGTGCTGTATGATTAATGTAGGTTTGTTGCTGATGTACCGTTTTCCATTTGATTACTGTTCACGTATTGCTATGTCTAATTTAGTATCCTATTGTATTTTGTGGATATATCTCAGAGATGTGCTAGAAATGTCTTCAGATATCAAAAAAATAAAAAAGGAAGAATAATTTTTCAAAAAATTGTTCAATTCAAAGCATAGAAACCAGCTCACTTCACTTGGGTTTGTTGGGTTATTTGGGGGGGGGGAGGAGAGATGGGGGTGGTGGATATTCAATAATTTGTCATTTTAATATATTTTTCTAATAATAATGAAATCTCGTCTTTTGGACATGTACAGGTATTGGATCCTAACCTGTTACATACTGTTGCTTTTGCTGTGAGGATTGTAAAGTTTACTGAAATCAATTATATATTTATGAAGCTTACCGTCACAATAAGAATTCCTGTCATATCCTCTATACTAATATGTTTCTTCACAATCTTGATGAAAGGTTACAAATAAAACACTAACAATTATTTAAATTTTCTGGGTTTTTTTTCTGTTTAATGAATCAATTTATTCTTTGTTTTCCTTCTAATACAGAAAAAATGGAATACTCTGCTTCAGATGTAAAATTATTTTTACTGTTTCAATTCAAACACTAAACCTGAAGCTATTTATTTAAGGCAAATAAAAAACCCAAACCAAACCAAAACAAAATTGAAATAATATTTTAGCAAGTGCAGTGTCAGTATATGTGAAGGATGATCCACCTGATAATTTATATTATAATAGTCTCCATGCTTAACCAACTAAATTGAAGAACGCTATTATATTTAAACATATGTTCTTATTCTAATGCAGTAAATAGGGCTGCAGGTGTAGAATTACACAGCCTGGGCTGCCACATGACAGGTTAAAGTCTTCGAAAGCTTAGGCTGTAATTATATTCTGGCGAAAAAGTAAGGACCTGATTCTTTTCAACAGAATGATTTTCTTCTTCTTTTTTTTTTTTTTTTTTTTTTTTTTTTGTATTTGAGTAATTATTCCATTCTTTTGTTTCTTACTGGGAGGTAAAGAAATTGGTTTCAACCTGAGCTAAAGCTTATGGATCATGAAAACTGGAGTTTCTGGTTATGTTTGCTCCAGGTCTTTTACAAGACATTTAAGCATGTGCTTTAACGACAGGCATTTCTGCACTAAACAGCTCTGTAAAGCTGTTCTAAAGAATAGATCTCAATGGATTCCAAGATTTCTTCATGCTTTAAATGAAGTAAATGCTCTTGCAACAAAATCTGAGTTTCAGGTTTCTTACTATTTCCAGCAAATGTTCTCCTTCCCATTCAATGAAGGGACAGTGAATCTGCCCTTACTGGAACAGCCTAGCCCGAAGAAAAGAAGACGAGAGCTGCTTCTGCTCAGGTATGCCAGTTCAGACACTGGCAACTACTGGATCTGTAGAGAAAGAACATAGAAACAGGCATGTACAGGAAATATTTTCTTTGCCTCTGAAAAGCATCATTCAGAAACTTCCTCCTTTGGAAATCCTACAGTAGCTCTTGTGTCCTCATGGCTACCCCATATCAATGAATTTTTGACTCCTGCATTTAAGTCCGTAGGTTTTTCAGGCACAGCATCCTTTGGCAAAATGTTTGGCAATCAATTTTAATTTTATGCTAGGTAGAAAATTACTGCCTTTGAAGTCTGAGGTCTTAATTTATGGGTAAATAGTGAACAACTGTCTCTGTAGATTTCCATCATATTTGTAACTTTATAGACATTGATTGAAGGGTATGTTTCTCTAAGAAACTCTCAAGAATGACTACTTTATTCTGAGTATAATGATAAATAATATTGCATCCTGTCTATTTTTTTTTTTAATTTTCCAAAAAGTAGATTCCAAACAAATTTTGTTTGGAAACAATCAAAGAAGCTCTGAGAAACAACAGCTTTGCTGGTCTCCCAGAACTGTATGGCAGACAGTTGGGAATTTCTAGAGTTCCCAGTTCAGACAAATGTGCATCTTCAATTTTTCCATCCTACACCACCTATCTGATGATGCAGTCATAGCATGAGCTCCTTCACAAATCCCAGGGAAATTATAAATTCTAATATGAATTAACCTAAATTACTATGGGATTAGCTATACAAACCTGAGTGCCCAATATACACCTGGATATTCTGCATGCAAATTGGATAACAAACTGTTCAAAAGCACTTCCTCTTGCTGGCAAGTAAACCAATGACATGGTGGAGAGGCATACAGAGCGAAAATCTTGAGCCATGATGTGCTCTAATACCATACAGCTAAGTTAAAGGGCATCCAATCTTGCAAAGAAATGGCTGTATGAAAGACCGAACAAAAACTAGACTGAGACCATACAGCAGAAAGTGACAGAGGAAGGCAGGTTTAACCACCTTGGAAAACATCATGTCTGATTCTCTTTAGGTGTCTTCCTGCAAGAACTGGGTGCATTACTTCTATAAAGCTATGAAATCTGACATTGAAGGCTCATCAAAGGATGACGTTTGGATCTGAAAAATCAGAACAAAAGCTGAGTTCTCATTGAGTTTTAGGACCATCATAAACAGAGTCCAACAAGTGCAAAAATATCCTAAGAAAGAAAAATACATGTCAGTTAAACATGACTCCTGTCTCTCACTTTCTCAAATAAAGAGCTTCAGCATTTCCAGCTTCTTATTCATAAGAAAGCCTTTCTGAGCCTCTAAAATATATGTATCTTTGAAAGCTTTGGGGTTTTTTATAATGTGGAAATTGTAACCTGTCTAAAATTAAAACCCCCCACATATTAAAAAGCTCTGCAGGCAGCAAGTAACACTAGAATTGTACCTAGAAAATTCCCAGTGTTTGACAGTTTTCAAAGGCTTTCTTGAAATAGTACATACTTCAATGCACTGTTAGTTGAAAGTATTATTTCTGCTGTAGTCTTGTTCCAATATTATTATGATCTTCTAGAGGAATTGATGAGAGACTAGGAAGGGGTTCAGCCCTGGTAAGTCCTGGTTGCATCAAATAAATAGTGTTTCTTAGTCGCCAGATGAGAAATCCAATGCTTGGTATTGTCTCTCATGCCTTCAGCTTGTGAGAAAGGCTTTGTTGAGATCTCAATGAATTTCTTGTGTTCAGTTTTGACAGGCGTTTTTTTAACCAATTCCGTTCTTGAAAAGCTGATGTGGTCCAGTCCCTACCAGAATTTTTCTGTCCCTAAAGAATGAAATTAAATCAAGCAAAATGCAACTTCATCTTCATGTATCACTTTTTTAATAGTTCAGAAACAATGCAAGATTTCTGTCTAGTGGTTTCACATGTGGGATATTCACCCAGGGTAAATGTAGATTTTTTTATTAGAATCAAAATTTTTCTGGAAACCATAACAGTCAAATGCTTCAAGAAGTCAGCAGTTTAGGATTTTAGTAAGTATCTAATCTAAACTTGTTTTTATTTTCATAAAAGTAATGTTAATTGCTTTGCAATGTATTTTTTCAAGGAAATGTTTAGGGACAGATACCTAGGATAATCCTCTTGATTAACTTGGCAAAACATCCTTCCTACTAGCATTAATATTTTGCTGTTAGTAGCTTTATTTCTCTGAATAATTGGTTCTTCTAACACAAAAATCTTACAAAAAATATTGCTTTGGAGCAGAATAAACATGTTTAGTCTAACACAGCTGGAGGTCTCCAGTTTGAAAACTGTATAAGACTTGGATGATCATCAGCAGAACCAGATAGTCACATATTATACAACTATCCTTACTACTACTGCTAAACTTACTTGGTGCTATTTAATGAGTATACTGCAATCACTTCTGTGTACATCCAGACTATATGTTGTACTATTTGTAATCAAGCCAAGAATACATTCAGTATGTTTCCCATATTTCCTCAATATAACCTTTTTCTAAGGCTGTATCTTAAAGTATTTTATATTCTCAGTATCCCCATAGCTTCAAGTGACACAAAAACTGTGAAATGTTAAGTGTTCATTCTATGCTGAAACATTTGTTATGTGTATGGAAGAGTATAAAAATTTACACTTTAAGAAATGCAGAAATGTTGGTATTTATTACATTAGTTTCAACTTGAATGTATCTTCTGTAAAGCATTTAAAACAACTGGAAACTCATAATGTTGCTGAAACTCACAGACACCATGAAATTTGTATTCCAAAATGTTATCACAGTGAGGTGATGCATGACACACTGCTGTGTTTCCCTATTTTCAGTAAGTTCCTTTTATCTGAGTAAATGATCCTTCCTAATCAGTAATATTTTAACTAAAATGAAATGACCGATTTAATATTTTGAACTACTTGATACAGTAGCATAAACCATAAAACTAAACAAAACACGCAACATAATCAAGAATGACTGGGAAAGAGCACGTGACGTGTCTTAGTAATGTCTTGTAGACAGGGAATAGCTGAGGGCTTAGACAGCTTTTTTGGGCTGTCTTTGGGTTTATCAGATGGCTGGGAGAGGATGGTAACAGACTCCAACAGTTTATTTTAGAAACCTCCATTTCTCTGTGTAATCTTGCTCTTAGCAGGAGAAAATTGAACAATTCAAATTGTGCTCTAATTCTCTTTGGAAACAACCCTCTCTGTCATACTATTACTTAACTATATAGATTATATCATTAACAATTTATAGAGATTACACTGAGCATGAGCAAATAGCATATGCTCTTTGCTAATTTTTTACATCCATTAAAAATAGAATTTTTTCCCTTTATACTCAGAAATCTAAAAAAATATTGTGTTCCTCATTCATAAACAAAAACATCAATGTTATCAAAAACAGTTAAAAATTTAACGCAAAAATTATTGTAAACCCTATCTAATTATGCTATTCTCCTTTTACATTCCCTGTGCTGGGTTTCTCTTGGCTTTTTTCTTAAGTTTGTATTTCTTGTTTCCACCTGGAAGCAGCCTATTATCCAAATCGATGGGAAACTCAACCTGTGTTATGATTTGCATTTATCAAAGTAATTTTGCTTTTGAATTTGACATTTACTGAAGAACTTATGCTTATGCAAAAAATTTCTGACCAGCTCCACCCATTCTGCTTCTGCAACTGCCAATTTTTCTGCTGTGTTTTGGGGCTTGAACAACTGTCAGTAATGGATAGATTTTAACAACTTCCTTTTATTGTTTCTAGCAAAGATAAAACAAAATAAATCTATTTTCCCCAAATTCCTGCAGAAAATAGAAATACAACATACCACACATTTTTCGTGGAAGTTATGAAGGATGGAGTTCAACCGTATTTTCACAGAAATGTCTGCCTAGCCATATTAAATTACCTTCCTTTTCTTCAGTCACTTGTACAGTGGATGTGCTGTAACTTAATGTATTGTAATTTAATTTGCTATTTAAACTCAAATTCAGTGCATTTATTCTGTGCAAACTGACTTTTGGAGTGGGCTTCTGTCATACAAAGCTGGACAACTGTGATGTATGCTTTGTTTGACAACTTAAATTGAGCTAGACACTAGAGTAAAAATTTTTATTTTCCCATTAAAATTAGGAGTCATGGAAGGTGCAAAGTGATTCTGTCTGGTTTCAGAACTAAGGCAAAGGATTAATTGCAGAGGGTGAATCTAGGGAATTAATATTTAACCGTTTATATCATCAATCCATAAGTAAATATAGGTTATAAAGCAAAAAAATCTTGCTCTCAAGAGAAATCAGTTAAACCATATATTTTAAAGTTACAGTTTATTTATACTTCTTTGTAGTAAAACTTAGGTGTTGTCAACAATAAAAATCACTTACCCTATATTAGACAACATAAAAGTCATATAGTATAGATATGCATTCAGAGCAAGGGAAGTTAAAAACATTGGCTGGTGAATGTCAATGACTAATTAAATTTAATAGATATATATATAAGAACTATAAACCTAGCAGTAGTTACCCAGAAAATTATTAAAGGAAAACATTTGAAACTATCTTACTGAAAAAATCCCTTATGTTGCTTTCTGTTTATTCATATTCAATATACCGCAGTAGAAACAGTATATATCCTAGAAGTTCATCCCAGGCTTTTGGTTTTGGTTTTGGCTTTTTTAGTAACACATTAATAAGATAAGGCAGACAAATACAATGAACACATTAATGCCAGTATAGTATAAATTAACAGAAGCAGAACAAACACATTGAATAGCTGTAAAACAAGTTGGGAGGTACAGAAGTAAAAGAGATGTGTTTTCAGACCTAAGCATGGCTGTGGAGGCTTTATCGTACTTTCACATCTGCAGCCATGATGCTTTATGCTCTCTAGTCTCTGGAAAACGAGCTACACCCAACTTTAGAACCAGAGGGCCACAACATCACAGGACAGATAATTCAGGCTGGAAGAGGCCTGAGGACATCTCCGGCCCAGCCCTCAACCCCATCAGGGTCAGTTCTGAGGGCAGTGTTGGACCAGAGGCATAATGACAGATACTTGGTTCCTCCAAGCAGGGCCAATTCCTCTCAGACTGGTGCACTGTGAAGATGCTAGCTTTTGATAACCAACATTTGGAGGAAATGCCCAAAGAGTATCAGGTGTTGGCTTCTACACTCTGCCCATTGCCTCATTTGAGACAGTATTAGGACTTTTAAGGGTACTTAGCCCATGCTGTAAATTAAGCAGTGCCAGATAGTATTCAAGTACTAAAACTCAACAAGCTGTTCTATGTTAAATGATTATAATGTTGAAGTGATCACAGGTAATTTTAGGGGGCCAAAAACTCTCCTAGAAAATTCTACAGCCAGTTTTGGAGTCAGAAAGGACTCAAAACCCATTCCAATAGACAGCTTTATATTCTGTTTAGGAGATAAAATATGCTTAGGTGTAAGGATATAGGCTGTGCAGTGCTAAAGTACCAGTTGTCTTCATTAGCCATGTTTACAAAGAAAAATTAGTCTCCTGAATCACCACCATGAATCTGAAAAATCAAAAAGTAAGTGAAGGCTTGTATCATTATCAGGTCCTGTTTTCCCCCATCTGTCCTTCAGTGGATCTGCTAGATCTGACTAATTTTTCTTCCCTTTTCCTTTCTGCCTTAAATTGGATAGGCTGGTCCACATGAAAATGAGGGTGAAAATCATTAGCATTTTCCAGTAACAATTATGTGTGACTAGAACTTTTTCTGTCACCAGTTCCTTCAACACTGTTTTGTTTCACCTAAGCATGTACACAGAAAGTGAAATAGGAGATAATTAAAACATTTTAAGAAGAGTCATCACCAACTGCAGTAAGAGATACTGCATTACTTCTGATAATAATAATGTTGTTAGAATGTTCTAAATCATCAAACCACTAACCATTGGTTAAATGATCCCAAACAAACTAAATGGATTTAATACAGCTAAAGGTACTACATGTAGAGCCCAAATAAAAGACTGTATAAGTAGGGTGGGAGATTTCTTTAAAAACTAATGGGTCATCACAGGTAACAGGCTTAACATGAACTCTCAATGTAGAAAGACAAAGACGAAAACTGCTTTTGTCTATGCAAACAGACTCCTGCTAGGACACTGTTTCCATTTCTGGCACCTACATTTCCAGATGAAGTAGGCACATCCAAAGGAGTTCCAAGAAAGAACTGCAAAAGCAATACAAGAATTGGAAAAAAACAGATAGTATATTTAAGTTTAGTGTACTCAGTTTCTCCAAAAAAGGGTTTAGAGGAGTAGCTGGAGAGCAGCCCTGCAGAAAGGGATGTGGGGGTGCTGGTTGGCAGCAGGCCCCATAGGAGTCAGCAGTGTGTCCTGGCAGCCAAGAGGGCAAACCACATCCTGGGGTGCATCAAACACAGCAGGACCAGATGGTCAGAAGAGGGGATTATCCCACTGTGTTCTGCATCAGTGCAGCCTCACCTTGAGTACTGTGGGCAATTGTGGACCACACAATTTAAAAACAAATCTAAGGTACTTCAATGCATCCAGAGGAGGGCAGCCTCGCTGGTGGAAGGGTTGGAAGGCATGTCCTGGGAGTAGTGGCTGAGGACTCTGGGTTTGTCTTGTCTGGAGAAAAGGAGCTTGAGGGGTGACCTCATTGCTCCCTACAGCTTCCTGAGAGGGGAAGTGGAGAGGGAGGTGCTGGTCGCTTCTCCCTGGCATCCAGTGGTAGGACGTGTGGGAATCATTCCAAGCTGCTCCGGGGAAGGTTTAGACTGGATATTAAGAAGCATTTCTTTACTGAGAGGGTGGCCAAACACTGGAACAGGCTTCCTAAAGAGCTGGTCGGTACCCCAAGTGTGTCAGTGTTTAAGAGGCATTTGGAAAATGCCCTTAATAACAAGCTTTAACTTTTGTTCAGCCCTGAATTGGTCAGGCAGTTGGACTGGATGGTTGTGGTAGGTCCCTTCTAACTGAAAAATTCTAGGCTAGTCTAACTTAATCTATACACACCCTTCAATTTCATCTGTTCAGAGGAAAGATCTGTAATTTTAATATTAAAAATAATGTTTTTCATGTTCTGATAAAGATTTTACCCAGACAGTGCAACTGTTCTCTGTTGAGATACCTTTAGCCAAAGCTTTGCTTGATTCAGAAAGGTCGCAATGTCTTCTTTTATCAAGTTTATACATTCTGGATGGTTGTTGCAGGTCCCTTCGAACTGAAGAATTCTAGTCTACTCTATTTTAGAGCTTCATGCTGCTAACACTATGTACTACTGTACCCACATTATATGCTACATTCTTGGTGAAATTTTATTGCTCATATCTAAGAATGATGCTTTCTGTCATACTAGATTGCCTACTAAGACCACAGTCTTTTTTCATATTTAAGAATTTAATTTGAATAAAAGTCTTTCCTTATAGGCAGATAATCACTGAGTACTTGGTAGGTACCTGTCTTTGCAAAAAGTCTGATATGTGTGTTAGAAAACAGCAGAGAACAGTGAATTATTAAAATGTCTAAAATTTGTTTCTGCTTCTTAACAACTTTCTTTACTGAATATTAATTATATCAGAAGTATGGACCCCCAAAAAATTAAAAAATCACATTTACACAAAGTTATAATTTGAAAGAAATTTGGACCTATAAAGCTGTTGAGACTTTTATCATGCACAAAACCTAAATTGTTGGGACTAGGTAGTCTAAACATTTCACTTTCTTTAAATGTCTCCATACCTGCTCTGCTCACAAAAGTCAACACAACTGTTGTTTTTCCAGTTTCTGCAGGAGAAGCTTCATACATAATAACAGCTTGTGCAGTTTTATAGAAACATGCACTGCCAGTTTGGCCAAAGGAAAAAAGCAATTCCATATTCAGTGGAACTAATACATTCTGGTTTCCAGTGTATCATTCCTGCACACATTTTATTTAGTTTAATAGGCTAAATTTGTAGTTTTCCTTCTTGGCTAAGGTTTCTCTTCTCTGAATACCTCTTTTTTCTATCTTTCTTTCTCTTTTTTTTTTTTTTTTTTTTTTTTTTTTTAATCTATAGGAAGATAATGTCTTTGAGAACACTCTCTGTCATATCTAGATGAAATGGGTCAGTATCTTTCATTATTAATAGAGGCTAGCAGAAAGACTTTTGTACTCATGCGGATTATGTAGTGATGAAGCTTGTTTCCTTAGAAAGCTAGGCTAAAAGCAGGAACATACCCACAATAACATTTCCTTTGCAATACAGTAATCCAACTGAGAGCCAAAGAAAAACACTGATGTTATTTTTGCACCCTTTCTAATGTTTCATTCTCCCGGGAATAATTTTTTGCATCAAGAAATTGCTCAACAGACATTATTCAGCTTCACAGTAATTGTTATTAAAATGAAAGATGACTGAAAAAGTTGCAATTTAAACACAATTAAGAACACTTCAGAATAGGATTCTATCAAGCATAAAAGCAGTCTTTAACAGTCATCCAGTAGTACAAAATGTTTCCAATGTGTATGTATATTTGTTCATTTTTACGTATTGTATTCTTTCCAAAACATATTTTGGAATACCATGGTTTTTCGGTAATGTAGATCCAAAGGTGTAATATTCTCCATCATGATGAGTGATCAGTACTTCGCATTTTTATTAAGTCCCTTATGTAATCTTAATTCTTGTTGCACATTCACACAGAAATCTACTTAATGCCATAGCGTGTGTGTATGTGTAAGTAATACAACTAAGATGAGGAAGAGGGGGAATGGTTATCTAGAAGACTATGAATTTCTACATGCCCTCTCACTGAATCTCTTATATGAAGTTTCTTTCCTCATTAAGTTGTAGTTTTTGTGAATACGGACTTTTGACAAATACTACAGACTTGTTTACCTCAGACTGCTCATGAAACTGCCCTTTTCCAAGACACACAATCTAAGAAAGGATTTATTCCATTGTTAAAAATGGCTTCAGACAGAAAAGAATGCTGGGACACTCAGGATTTTTATTAATACAGTAATATTTATGATACATGTCCAATTTTGAACATGTGCTCACATACAGAAGCATCTTCAGCCTTACTAATGTAACTAACCACACTGGTGCAGAGCAAAGGCTCCTGGACCAATGTTTGTTCTCTAATATATAGCAGGTTAATAAACATGTGCACTGAAGTAAACGAAGTATGACACGCAGCTCCATTAGACGTGTGTAATAAATAGAGGACATTATAAAAGGAGATTTACAGAATCTATTACTGTTTTCTGCTGGAGAGAAATACAAAATGAAGTCCTAAAGGGGATATATGATAAGCACGGAATACTAAAAAAGATTGCTTATGCAGCACTTTGTTCCCTAGGGTTCTGTAGTTTAAGGCAGGCCAAGCAGAGGACAAAGAAGAGCAGATATAAAAAGTGCTTAAACCTTGGGGAAGCATGAAAGACCATTGTATGGATGGATAGTTTATAATCTGAGCAGTTGCATTGCAAATCAACAAGGAAAAAGAAAGAACTGAAAAATAATAAAACATTAAAGGCACCTTATTTTTGTTCATAATGAAAAAGTCAGTAAAAGAGGCGTTGCTTAGAGAAAACAAAACAAAGGTAATTCAGCAAAAATATGTGATTTATCTTTGCCAGACTGGTGGCAGCAAATGACAAAAATCTGTCCATTTGTCTTACACTCTAAGCTCGCTACAGGCATTGCCAATAAGTCCTTGTCATTGCTTTTGACATCACAAATATCTGCCTGTGGAAATGACAGACCTGGTGATCAAAGTGTTAGTGTAACGTACTGCATGAGGAGTTCACAATTTGCATTTCACCTATACTGTCAGTAATGTTCATTTCTGAGAACAAGAAGGTTTTGGAAGGTGAGGTTGTACAGATGTCTGAGCACATGAATCAGAAAGAAAATAAAAGCGGAAAAAGAATGTCCAAAGGGCAAAAATATTCCTGTCTCACCTCTTTGTTTCGATCAGATGTTTCAGATTTATAAAGAGCACTGACAATAATTGAAACTCTTATGAGGTAAAAGTATATAATGAATAATACAACTACTTCATGTCTGACATCCATCGCAAAGCACTTGATAATATTTTACAGATTTTGGATCTAAGCCTACAAGCTGTGCTGCAGACTCTGTGTCTTTTTTACTGGTGTTCCACACAAGCCCAAAAATCTGCCAGAAAACACAGGTAGAGCGGACCTGGTGAAATTTGATTTCTACACAGATGTGTACTTATTCTCTCATGCAAAAGAATGTGAAACTCTTGCCTGACATTCTGAGGTTAACTTAGAAAAACGTTAACTTCTGAGGTTAACATTGCTATTCCAAGTTGTTCACCCCAGCCCTAACTGGCTGTCTCTGTTCTCTCATCTCTTCCTGAAGAGCAGTCAGGTGAACGCTCCCATGCCTCTCTGGGTTAGTTCAAACTAACAGCCATCCATCCCTCCATCCTCCTCTCCTCCCACTTAATTATAAAACAAACACAAATGCTTTATATGAAGTGACTAACTAGTCTGTGTCAGAGGGAAATAAGAAACAGGTGAACAGAAATAATATCGCATCTCTTTGCAAACTGAGTATTTGTCCATCCCTTCTATAAACACAGTCTGCTGAAGTTCGAACAGGTATTCAGGTGCCTGAACTATTCCAAAATGAGTTTACAGCACAGTTTTTTCCTCTTGGTTGAAAAGTTGGTGTCCAGAATAGCTAATTTAACAAAATTTTGCAGCAGTGTACGCCATTGAAATTTTAAGCATCCAAAGGCTGGAGGAAAGCTTATACTTACAATTTAGGCAATCAGCCACCCTTTCAAACTGATGAATGTTTACTCCTTTTCAGTAAAACCCTAATGATTTTTAAACTATGAAATTATATATATTTCTTAGCTTCCTATTCCATTCTTCAGTACATCAGCATACAGAATCTCTGCTTTTGATGTAAAGCTTTGTGGTTTGGTTTTTTTCTTTCTTTTTTTTTTCTTTTTTTTTTTTTTTCCTTTTCCATTATGAGTATGCTGGGCTCATCCTGGAGAGGAAATAAGCATTTATTAGAGCACATTCCAGGACACAATATGGGTAACCCTACAGTCTCCAAGGTTTTGTAATAGGGGCAGCAAGTAGTCCACTGATGTCTGACATTTCTTCTGGTCTATTTACCAACAGTTTGTATCCTGGCACCTTCATTTCTGCTATTTGACTAACAAATGAAATAAGATAATAGGATTCAGTGTCACTCTTCATCTGTTATTGTGGAACTATTCCATCTGCTGAGATGACAGGAGAAAGGAGAAGTTTGGCAGGACACTGCCAGTCTGAAGAATTAGCACAATGAACTAGCAAAACTAATCTGCCATTTTTAGAGTGTTTAATTAGTAGCTCTTAGACCTGAGTCACAGTCACAGCCAGTGTTTGACTCTGAATGTCATTCAGGTTGAATTTTCACAAAGCAAACATTCCTCAGTAGCAGTTCTCACTCTCAGGTGACATTCAAAGAACATGAAGAGTACTAGCAAGCCTCAGTAAGAGAATCTGGGGGTGGCAAAGGTGAATAGGAGAAATCAAAGCATGCAAGGGGTTTTGGAAGGCTGGAAGTGATAAATATGGTTGACTTTTTGTGGGGCAGAAGGGAAGGAATTCTCATTTTTTCCCAGCCCCTGAGTTGCATCCTATTTTACCTGTCTCCCTGAACCAGCCATAGCACAGCCTTTCTCAGCATTTCATTAAGAAGTTTTCCATGTAATTGTGGAACAGGTTTATTCCTTGTGTGCCAGACGTAATGTGGCAGCAGAATCTTTGGGCATGTTCTTGAGTAAGCAACACACAGGTACAGTCACAGAGCCAAATATGTTCAAGAATAATGTGACTGGCTTTGTCTAAGAAGGGTGAAAAGCTGTGTTAAGACAGAAAAGGCTTTGAAGGGAGGAGAGAGGGAGAGAAAGAGAACGGATGAAAAAATATGAATTAAGCAGGATCTGCAAAAAATGTTAGGAAATGCCACTAAATGTGGAAGTGCAAATAGTATGTTATAAAGTGATGTGTTGCCCACAAAATAAATTATAGGACCAATGATAGAAGACAAAAAGATCACTGTAAGAAAGAGTACTCCCTTTCTGTATGTAAACACACAAAGAGAGGAAGAAATGTCAGCTCTCATATTTCCTGTTCCGGGGGGTGCGGGGTCTGCAGCATCTGTACCGTCCTCCATCTTCCAGTTACTGACCCAATGATCACAGCTGATGTGGCTGTGGGGCCAGCACTAGGGCAGAGACAGGAGGAAGCTGAGATTTTGCCTGCATGTTACCCTGCTCTAACCATGTATTTCTGTAATGATTTGGTCATCTCATGTCCCAACACAGACAGATGAAGCAGAGAGAAAGAGAAGTGAAAAAAACCCAATAAAATTCCAGATATTTCTGCTGCCAAGCACATATTTTGGTTGCTTATTCAGATCTATTTTAGTATTTCATGTTTAGTTACTCACTTTTCATCTGGGAGTCTGTCTAAACCCCTTCAAGGCTACTTATAAACAGGTCTACAGCTACATTTTTGGAAGAAAAGTAACTATTACTGGCTTTAATAGAAAGTTCTTCTGTTACAGACAGACATGCTTGTTAAACCTCCATCCCACTTGTCTTTTAAAAATTTGACCATTAGTATCACAAGAGCCGAATTTTTCTGAAAATCCATCAGCTATTTAAACACCTAAATGGAATACAGATTTTCTGAAAATCTAGTTCCACATGTACTGAGCCCAACAGTGTCTTGCTTGAATTCTGAAAATCAAGTTTATTGGAACTACAGGATCAAGCTTGTGCAAGCAAAACCTCAGATTTGCCTTCAATAATTGAATTTCATGAAAACCTCTTCTAGGCTTGTTCTTCATGAAAAAGAAACAGACTTGTGAGGTTGGAGATAAATAAACAAAAGGTTGACCCATTTATGCAAGGGCATTTTTGCTATTTGGAAATTTCCAATACCATAAAAATTGTTTTTTTTTCAAATTAGGACAAAATTGAAATAGAGATTTTTCAGATGCAAATGTGCTCTGATTTTATTTTTCAGAATTCCCTAAAATTAAACATTTCATTACTTTAAAGTAACATTTGAATATTTGACAGTATTTCAAATGAAATGTCAAATGAAATTAAGACATAAAATGGACAGGCAAATGCTGACTTGAGACTGGAAATTTTGCCTCATCTCAGGAATTGAAAAAGTGTGACTTTTTTGCTTGGAAAAAAACCCCGGAGTTATAAAACTTTTTTAAAAATAGAAATTATTTTTTCTGAAATAAACATTTTTCCATATAAAATTTATCTTCAACAGATTATATATTTGGCTAGCAACATTTCCAAACTAATGCCTTTTGTATGTAGTGATGGGTACTAATTTCTTACAGTTGGATCCTCCATAGTCATCCCTATATTAAAATATTGTAATAAGTGTCTCCACTAAACCCATATTGATTTTCTATAAAATTCATGTGGAATTTCGTCTCTAAGTATATATTCACTATTCCATCCATCTTGACTTGGTTGTAACACAAATACATTAAACATGGGAAGATTCAGTGAAGTTGGCATGACATACTCGCACCTGAGACTGTTCCTATATTTACAAATATGTACTGAGAACATATAAACAGCTTGTGATCTTGCTGACGTGTCACAGGGTTAGCAATAAAAATTCCGGTTAAAATACATCCTTAATACTTTAATGAATATTCAAAGAATTCAGGTGCTTTTAAAAAAAAACTATTCACCTGCATCAAACTGCATTGAACCAATACACTGCTCCAACTACTATGCAGCGATCTGTAAATACTTGATCATTGAGTGTATGTTTATTGCATAGAAGCATATGAGGCCTATTCATGGCCAGCATTATTTTTTTCCTAAAACATACCATTTTAGACATTTTAGACAGCTGCCAACTGCCTGAGATATGAGAGACTTTTCTTTGGGAAGAAACTTCTCTTTCTGAGGACTATATATGTCACAAAATTGATGCTTTCCTCCTGGGAGAAGCAGTTGACCTAATTCTGGGTTTTACTGTAACTTAGAATCATAGAATCACAGAATGGTTTGGAAGGGACCTTTAAAGATCATCAAGTTCCAACCCCCCTGCCATGGAGCAGGGACACCTCCCACTAGACCAGGTTACTCAAAGCCCCATCCAGCCTGACTTTGAATGCTTCCTGGGATGGGGCATCCAAAACTTCTCTGGGCAACCTATTCCTCTGTCTCAGCATGGTCAGAGTAAAGAATTCCTTCCTTATATCTAATCTAATTCCACCTTCCTTCAGTTTAAAGCCTTGTTCTAGCTTGTACCAACTGAGAGAACTGAGCTTGTGTTTGCACTGGACCTAGACAAACTGCTAACGCGTTGAGAGCCAAAAGGTAGTGCTGATCACAGCAGATTCATTGACTATACTGCCATGACACAACAAAAACTGGGAAAATCAAGTAGACGAAGTTAGAAGGGGATAGGCATTCTTTACAAAGAACATGGCATTGCCTCAAACGAAATCTATCACAGCTCTCAGGCTCCTCTGCCTACTGTGCTGCCAGGATAAGCCATTTACCTGATCTCCCACAGAAGCTACTGGTGAGGAGAGATGGCCTATCATCTCTTCATGCTGTTTTGTGCATACCCTGAGCCTGTGCAGAGATACACTGCGTGGCACCGTTAAGCTTTTATGTACTTTAATGACTTCAAGACTGAAAACTGGGTTGCCCAATATTGTGACTTTGCAGGAATGGGCAGCAATTGAGAAAGAATTCTATGAAACTAGATGTTGCAGTAAGATAAGCAGAATAGCAGTTGCGTTTAAGACCTACTTTAAGTCCTTTTAAGAACTAGCCCTGAAAAATGACACAAATATGTGAAGTAAAAAATGGTTTTCAAAGAACACGGTGTGATTTGAAAAATGGAAAATAATTTATGCAGCAGTATAGTGCAAGAGAGTAGGAAAGACTAAATACCATTTAAATAAATACAAATAACCTCTGGCTCTTTCAATTTCCTTTTTATGAAGCCTTTCAAAATGTGTTTTAAGGAAACAAAATATTTACATTCTTTCTAGCAGACTCTCTTTTTCTTTCTCTCAAAGAATAAAATGACCATCCTCCTGTTTCCAGCACCTGGGTCCTGTCTGAAATATATTAGGAAAACTTTATGATAGCAATGATGCACCTGGAAAAATACACTTTTAGTAAGTATGGGATCTTATGGGAACTAATGAGATGGAAAACGACTGTTTTATAGCTGTTCTCAAAATTCACAGCGTAAGTCATCTACACAAATCCTTACCTGCTTTTTTTTCCTCTTGGACACTGAACACATTGCATTTCGTGTAACAATATTTAACCAGAGGTGCTGATCTCTCCTTTAGTCTTTTCTTTGCTATTTCTAATTTCCAACTTCTATTTTTATTGCCACAGTGTTCCCTTCTTCCATTAAACCTTCCATCCTTGCATTTCTCTGGCCTCCTGCCTCTCTGGATTCTACCTTCAGGTGTGGTGGAGAATCTGAGCACTTTGCTTTTCTCTAACCAAGCTGACACTTCCCGTCTTCTGCCTTCATCATTTTATCCTGGTTTTACTCTGTAGCCACAAAGGAAGAAATTAAAATGCCACTTTTACTTATGTTTCATGTGCCAGTCCAAAAAAATTTTTAAGATGTAAACAAATCAAAATTTGGTCATTTGCACACTACAGAGTAACACAGAATTAGTTATCACCTGCATATCATAATGATATGTTTAGAAATTATATTCTAGTGTGAAATATGACCAAGCACATAAAAATAATTGCTAACTTCCTGCATTACAACAATAACATATACTAACTTACACATTATGGAAGAATGCTAGGGCACACTAGTTGCATACATCACTAGCTGTATTCAAGCTATTACAATTTAATTTATTAATTACTAATGTGCTAAATAAATTTCTACCATTGTCTTGGGTTGTACAGCCACAAGCACGCTCACTCAGTTCACTTTTACAAAAGCAATGGTACTGCTCTTATAAAAGCAGTTAACACAAGAAAATGAACAACAGGATAGTAAGTACACAAACAAACCACCAGCAACTGCACAAGAAACAGAAGGTATTCATCCTGAGTGAAGAAAGGTTTTGGTCACCTGGGGTCTCCCAGTTGTAAAAGAAAGATTTTGGTGAAGATAGTTCTCAAAGATTTATCTCACCAAAGTTAACATAAAATGAAGCAAGTTCTCAACAATGAACTCAGATCAAGGGGAAACAGGAAACTGAAAACAATACAGCATTATTTAAAAGATAAGGGTGGACATTTTTAAATAGGAGTGCTTGTTAGAATCTATATACAATGACATAGTCACTCTGATTTGGACACTATTGAAAAGAAAAGGACTTTGAAGATACTTATTTCATAATTGTGACTGTAAAACATTTATTAACAGATGAAGGACATCAGATGTTAAATACTGTGTGCAAATTTCTTTCCTTACAGTTACAACAATAAGTCTACAGAAGGCTTAATCTCATCGTGATCCCAATTTTAACTTGATTCTAACTTTCCTAGCCTGATCTAGGATTACAGCAAGATTAATTTAATTTTAATTTTTCGTATCCATTTTGAATATAAATGCATTTTTCTCTACCTTACCATGAATGAATAACAAAGCACCTGCAACATTATTTCTATTAATTCAGTGTACTATCATAGTGGAAACAAAAGGAATCAACACAATGTATTCCAGTCTTTAAAAATAGTGATGATATTTATAAATAAAGAGCATTATCACACAATAAAGAATTACAACATAGGTGAATAAAAAGCATTTTATAAAGCAGCAGACAGTGAAAAATATTTAACTTCAAGGCCATGCTTCTGACACACGTACTCTGTTGAATTTTATATGGTTCTTTTTAGTTATTTCATAAGCACAATAATCACCATGTTGGATGTCCTGCTTTTCATATGCAATCTGGGTGAATAAATATCTTGATTAAAGATCCACTGTTGCAACATGAAGAAAGGTTTAACAGCCTGAAAAAGAATGGTTTAACTACAGCCAGACCCCTGCAGTATTTATAGTCACTTGTAACTCTATGGTGGCAAGATTCAGCCATATCTGCTTATCAGTTGGAAAAATGGCATCAGAAAATGTTAGGTTTTAGTGCTAGCAAACCACTTAGAACAGAGCCCATTATTAACAATTATCTACTCATTTCTGTTTATTTTTTATTATTTAGTGCAAAATCACAAATTGAGCAACCTGGTCTACTGGGAAGTGATCTTGCCCACAGCAGGGGATCTGGAACTTGATGATCTTTAAGGTCCTTTCCAACTCTAACCTTTCTATGATTCTATGATCTATGCCTTAGTAGTTTTAATTCACTCTCCATTTTCAATTTCAAAACTGTAAGTTGAGCTACAGGAATTTTCATAATGAAAAATTACCAAAAACTGAAAAAATAATAATATGGAAAACAAATATGTTTTCATACTAGTACAAATCACTTCAGGAAAGAATTGTGCGTATGCTTCTTCTCTATAAAAATAAATATTTGAACATTCCCTCTCCATTAAGCCATTTTATGTATGCCACACTGTACTTAGACCTAAGTTTCTGTCTCAGAATCCACCATAAGAGATATGCAGTATATTGCCTATTCTCATTTTTCATATGCCATAAAAACAAAAATAAATTTTCCATCCACCAAAAAATGCCAAAATAGGTTTATCCAGAGATAATTGTCTACTGAACCTAACTCAAAGAGCACATGTTGTACCTGTTCCAGCAGAGTTCACACACTTCCTTTCCACCTTTTTTACCTTCATCTATCTTCTTCAGTGGACAATATATTAATGCAATTATATATAGATATTCCTTACTGTTTTGAAGGAAACACCTTTGCATATTGTACTTTCTCTCACAGTAAGCTTAACTGTTTTTTCTTGGTGTAACACTTACTGTGGGGTAAGGTACTTGCTTTAAAGAAATAATACCAATACACACCTGCAATTAATCTCTTGAATTAAAAAGATGACATTCATAGACAGGCAAAGAATAAAATTGTACCTTCTATGTTCAGAACATGCAGTATCAATGCAGTTTATTTTGCTGTAAAAGTCAGGATGATAGTGTTAAATAGTTCATGTGAAAGCCTGGTCTCACTCTGTAAGTTGTGAAACTGAGATTTACAATCATAATGATGAAAAGCCATCGATACTCTGTGATAACAGCTTGATTTCTGAAAAGAATTATCTCTTTCATAATTCACAGCTGGGATAATTTGACTGAGTCTGCTTAAGTGAAGGTATCTGAGATAACGTAATACAAAGAATATGGTTCTGTGCATATTGCACATTGTGGCAGAGTTGTGGCTGGTTCTATTTAGATGCATTAGTCTTTTTCTTTGTAGGTCAATTATAAATCACCCCTGCCAGCAGGCACACCACATAAAATAGGATTCAAGTGAATATTTACATGGCATTTAAGGGGATCTTTAACAACTTCTCACCAGGATTCCTGATCGTTAGACACTAATAAAACCCAGGATGTAATTCTTGCTAGAATTTTAAAAGAATATAAGAATCATTATAAATGCATGAAAACCACACCATTTTCAGCACTATTTAAATTTTCAATAAATGAGGCTTGTCATTCTTTAGTTGTCCAAATGTAAGCCTAAAAAACCAAACAAACCCTGGCTTGTTTGAGGAAACAACCATTAAATATTTTCCATTATTTGATAATATGTTAAGTTTTTTGACAGAACAATACTTGCCATATTTTTTGAATATATACTTTCTTTACAATATGAAAGTATTAAAGGAAAAAAAGTAAAGTCATACTTTCCTTGTCTAAAGAACATCTCATGAATGCTAATGTTCTCCAAAATTTAGATATATATTGTGCACTTGAAGTTCTATAACCAATTTTATAAGGCATAGAGTAATTCTGTTACATTTTTAATCATAATTCTAAAATCACCATAAAACACATTATTTTAATACATCACAATAAAAATAACATTATATCTTAGAGAAAGGTAGCTTCAGCTGTTCTCGACTGAGAATAATAAGATAATTTTGTAAGTAAGATGTATCTTACCAAACATAAGGAAAATTATTTTTTCTCCTCATCCTTCATATTTGAAATGTGTTTGAAAGGCTTGTTCCTGGCATTCACTTATCCACTGTTCTGGAGCAAATTTGGAAACTTATTCTCTGAGGCTATTAGTTGCTGCATTCTATTTGATTTCCTTGGCAGCTTGAAAAGGTCCTTTCCTTCCATTGAATACTCACTTGCTCCCACTATCACTATCATTATTTTTGAGTACTGATGTCAAGCTGTTGTAACCTGCCAGAAGACTCCATTTGTTAGCAAACCTGAAATTAGAATTTACACCCTGCTTAGGGACGCCGACTCCAAACAAGAAGAAAAAGGCAATACTGAGAGCCCTGCAGTTGGGCCGTGGGCTCCGGGGAGGGTTTGGTGGCCTCACTGCTACCCCCGGGTCATGAAGAACTCCTTCAGATGGGGAGCCTCGGGACTGGCTCTCGGTGCTGCCACCCCGTGGCCAGGAAAACGACTCAGGATGATCCCTAAAATTTCTAAGTTATTACACATCAGAATAACAGGAAATCAAGGGTATTTTTTTTTCCAAGTGGAGGCAAAAAAAAAGTGCTTATTCCCATAGAGAATTAAGCCATATTTAATTAAAGGAAAGGAAGGGAGGGACTCAGACAAGGGAACCTTGGATACCAAAAAACAAACATAAATTGCTAAACATTGAAGTGACTCAAAGTATTAGCAAACATGCATTGTAATTTTCCCACAAACTGCAGCTGATCTGCAAAGTGGAGCTCTGTATACACATCGCTCTTCAGGGATTCAACTTCCTGTCTACCCACTACTTCCTGCTGCTGCTGTGGCCTAAAAGAGACAAGCAGCATTGAAATTGATAGAGTTTGATCGTCCCTTGTATGGCTGAGGGATCCAAACTGTTTTCAGGACCTTTGAGTGTGGGAAGGGTAATACCACTTCTTGGTTTTCCACAAGCACTTTTAACTTTCAGTTGCTCTGTGGATGAGAAGCTGGACATGAGCAGGCAGGGTGCAGTTGCAGCCCAGAAGGCCAATCGCATCCTGGGCTGCATCAAAAGAAGCGTTGCCAGCAGGTCCAGAGAGGTGATTCTGCCACTTTACTCTGCTCTGGTGAGACCTCACCTGGAGTATTGTGTGCAGGTCTGGAGCCCTCAATATAAGAAGGACATGGACCTGATGGAGAGGGTCCAGAGGAGGGCCACAAGGATGATCAGGGGGTTGGAGCACCTCTGCTACGAGGACAGGCTGAGGGAGCTGGGGTTGTTCAGCCTGGAGAAGAGTAGGCTCCGGGGAGACCTAATAGCAGCCTTCCAGTACCTGAAGGGGGCCTACAGGAAGGCTGGGGAGAGCCTGTTTAGAAAGGCCTGTGGTGACAAGACAAGGGGCAATGGCTTTAAGCTGGAGGGGAGCAGATTTAGACTGGAGATTAGGAGGGCGTTCTTTACTATGAGGGTGGTGGAGCACTGGAACAGGTTGCCCAGGGAGGTGGTTGAGGCCCCATCCCTGGAGATATTCAAGGAGAGGCTCGACGAGGCCCTGGGCAACCTGGTCTAGTTGGGGGTGTCCCTGCTGACTGCGAGGAGGTCGGACTAGATGAGAGGCCCCATCCCTGGAGATATTCAAGGAGAGGCTCGACGAGGCCCTGGGCAACCTGGTCTAGTTGGGGGTGTCCCTGCTGACTGCGAGGAGGTCAGACTAGATGACCTTTGGAGGTCCCTTCTGGCCTGGGCAATTCTATGATTCTATGATTCTGTCTCATCCTCCCTAAAGTGTCATGTCTGTCCATGTTCAACCAAGTATGACCAACCAGTATCCAAATGGGAACCTGGTGCATTAATTAATTTCTCCCCCTCTTTGCCCCAAACATCAGCAGTTATGTCTAGGACTGCCTCGTTGGAGCAATCTCTCGCTGGCCAGCAGCTGGTCTCCTAACTTGTCTTTCAGTCCAGCCCAAGGATTGCACAGATCATGGGTAGGCTCTGCAGTGTCCTCTGGAATCCACCATCCCCAGACTTCCTGTTAGTTAGGTGTTTAGGCATTACTTGTAAAGTAATTCCTCATTCAGAATAAAAATGACCCTCTCTTATTTCATTATTTATCTATATGTAACTGGTTAGACATCAATAGAATTTACTTTATTCCAGGAAAACCAAGCCCAACCATCTAATTTGTAAGATGGTAAGATGGGATGTACCTTTCCCTAGCTCAGAAAAGACACCTCATTTAAAAACTGACCCTTAAATAAAGTTGTAAGTCGTTACATCCTTTTATCACTCCTTCACAAGAAAAATGAAAGGAAAGTATCTGCTATCACTTTTCTCGAGTGAAAGATCAAAAGTGGTTAGACTAGCAAAGAGTTTATGATTTGCCCTTCCTGATGCAAAGTTTGTGGCAGTCAGTAGTGGACACTACATCCTGTAGCCATAAAACGAAGACTCTACTACTTCTTGTCTATTATCCATTCTCTGCTTCACCTGCTTAGTTTCTAAACTCTTGGTCTATTTATGCTGAATCATACACAGTACATCCTTGATTCTCCTTGTTACAAACATTTTATAGGTAAAGAATAAAACCAAATACAAGTGGTTGGGAAGGAAACAAACCAGGTGTTTACAAAACAGAGCACATACCTGAACCACAGCAAGCCAGATTGCTGACATGCATCTGGCACAAACTGAAGTAAGGCGTATCCTCAGACAGAATTTAAAATCTGCTCCTGCCAGATAAATTGTTCCTTCAACCTTTTAGTCTGCCAAGCACTAAATTCCTACTCAGTCATCCTCGAGCAATAACTATTGAATTCTAGATAATTCATGCAGTCCACAGATCCAGCTTTGTAACAGGTTATTCAAAGACAGATCAATTCAGAATTAGGTTCTTTTAGACAATGAAGTAAATTGAAACCTGTGGAAAGTATACTCCAAAGACTGGTCTGTATTCTCAATACATCATCTCAGATCCCCTACCATCAAAGAAATCCCCCTTCCTTCAGAAGTATCTTTAATAAAATATTCCCTCTCAAAACAATCACAAATTTAAGTCAACAATTCCCAAGTTCACCTTCCTGTTTTTTTCTCCTACTAGTCCAGTTCTCCAGTGACAAATAACTTTTCTTTAATCATAGCAGAAGAAAGTTGCCCCCTTGTGCATACGCACTGCAATACAATCTGTAATTACATAATCAGAAAGTATTTTTCCCAAAGGACCCTGCTTCATTCAGCATACCAGATGGAGTACACTCGAGGAATGAATTAGGGGTACCTGGTGATTAAAGATCTATGTGCTTTATTACAAGGTTAAAAGGAAAAAGAAAGGGAAACAAAACTGAACAATACTGTACAGAGGTAGACTCTAATCCAGGCTCTGCCACTGAGTTCCAAAGTGACTGCTAAAGAAATCTTTTAACTCAGAATTTGTCCAGTTTGCCGTTCACTATGTATTTCTCATTTTCTGTTTGATGAAATTAAGATTCTGGCTCTGATGTGTAAAAATTCTTACAATACAATGATGAATAAAACAACACAGACTTAGAACTTAGAAGAAATGCTTCAACACCCTGAAAAATGATTTCTAGCTCGTTTAACAGAAGCAAATTTACAAAAATTAGAAACATTTTAGTCTCTCATGGTCTCAGTATCCTATCTGTAAAATGGGAATAAGAACTTCTAATGTTTCTGTGAAAATTGGTTTGGTTATATTCATTTGAAGGTCTAAGCCACATTGGCATGGGCGTCTTGGAAGAAAGCTAAGAGGAAAGTAGTCATGTATTGCTTATGTACAAAAATATTTCAATTCAGAAATAAGGCCTAAATCATGCAAATGTATGAGAAAAACAGTAAATTTAAAATTTATTTATTAATTGAGTTTCTTCATCCTGCAGTAAGCAAGGCAAGTCCTGTGGAAAAACCTTTATAAATTCAGTAATGATGATATCATCATCAGTTTATACATGAGAATTAAATTAAGGTTGTGCAGAAAATTTGGATGATACTTTCCAATATTTAAGCACTTGATGTTTTATTTTAACTGCACACACATACACAAGCCATGAGAGGAGCTAACAGGAATCAGAGAATGTCTATTTGAATTGAATTGAATTGAATGTCTATTTATGTCCACATAAATATTGACAATCAGTTGTCAACTAAGAATTCAACTGTTAATGAAAAGGTTTTAAGAATTAAAAAAAAAGAAAAAAGTGTGTAAACCCAGACCATTGTTACCCTAAGCAAATGCAGAACAGTAAAAAAGGGAAAACCAGACTTCTGGTCATGAAGGCGGCCAAAAAAACTGTTATGGTTAGTAACATTAAAAAATATTTGGAACAGGTGTTAGCAAATGCATGTGAAGATTTACGTCTGTCTTAAACACAGACTCATATAAAACAAGAACCTTCAAGCAAATTAATTTACTTTTGAAAATAGCAAGGAATTTGATTAAATTCCTGGGAAATTAAACACATCAACAAGGCATAATGTTTAACACAGCATGTAGTTTAATTTTTAATATTTCATACTTCCATTAAATATGCAAATGTCATTTTTAAGTTGAATGAGTGGTCCTCTTCTTGGTACGCTGATGCATCTAACCTCCTGGATATCTGCAGCTGAACACATGTGATGAAATTGGTTTGCAAGTTTTTCCTATGTTGCAAGGGATCGTTTAAATGCACCTACTTCAGCAAGGCGAAACTCTATGGTACATCAGTTTTTGCTTAGTACTACTAAGTAACACATTATTTATAGGCATGAACAGGATATTCTGTCTGCCTGCATACTTCCATAGAGTGGAAGATACCTTTCCACTAGCCTGGCACAGGTATCTGATTTTTCCAGACAATCTGGAATTTCATTACTGTAATTTAAAATGTTTCAAGATCTTAGCTAAGCAGAGACATTAGACATAGGTTAAATCCAGTTGACGTCTGATTAAGCATATGATTAAGTGGTCCAATAAGTTTGTGTGTTTTCTTGTTGTTTTAAATAAACATTAATATTAATGCCTAGTAAGAATACTGCAAGGCAGAGCTGTGAGCAGTGCAGTTATTCAGGAGTTAAACAGGTACATTGCTTGTAAATAAAGTGTTTCTCTTAGTACACTGTGCTGAGAATGTAGAAGAATCTGTCTCAATTAGAGCTCCTTAAAAAGGAATTAAATACTTTGTAATGATATATAAAACCATCATACCTAGATTGCTCCTTCACATCGAATCCAGATTTGAAATGAAAATGTTATTATCTGCTGCCTGTTTGAGCTTACGTCTACATAAAATGAGCTTGGTTTCCCAGATGCATTCATCTTAGAAAAATATCTGTCACAAATATGAGACAATGATTTGCACAACTGTCCTGTTTGCACATGCCTGGAAGACTACATCTCGGTCAGCCTGCCACATTATTCCCAAGGGTTTATTTAAGCTACACAGCTTCACCTATATGCACATAACATTCCCACATGGCAAGAAATCTATGTACGCTAATAAACCACAGAGGGATTGCTAAATCAAGATCTAAGACATAAAGAATGCATGATCTACGGCAAAACTTCCAGATTTGCTCTAAGTTTGCCAAGTCTGCTCTGGGCCTCTTCTCACTAGTAACTCATTGAAACCTCTGTCATCTATCATGTAAGTGTTTTAAGCACTGCCTGCCATTCACTTTCAACGTTCACACAAACCTCATTGAGTATGGTGCACCAACCTATGACCTACAAGGTGGGGGTAGAGAAGACAGAGCTTTTACGAAGTAGAACTTCAAGAGACATCTAGGAAGGAAACAATAAAGGCAGATACTGAATATGCAACAACTTGGTCATAAAAAAAAAAAGTGTAAGTTTATGTCTGAGTAGTTTTGAGTTGTTGGCAGCTGTTGAGCCTACATCCACCATTGTTAAAAAATTACAAGTATGCTGGTTGCTCCCATCGACTTCTGCACCCATAAATTTCTTGGTGCAGGAGGTTACATTCCTGAGCCAGTTGTTGGAGCTGACGCTATGTTCAATTCAGCAGCCTGCATCTTCTGGCCTTTTCTTGCAATCTAGAAACAGGCAGCACTTCAAGGGATGAGCAACACAGCAGTTTGGAACTGCACAATTAACATAATTATAATCAAGGCCTGTGGCACCACCTAAAATTTTTAGTGTAAGGGCCACGGGATTCAGTTCCAACACTGCCAGTCCATAGACAAGAAATCCAGTGACTAACACAGGGAGCCTGCAGTCACAATCAGAAGAAGAATAGGCTGAAATGACAGCAGTGTCTCAGCAGAAGTGATTCATGCGTACTTAATTAAGCCTACTGACTGTAAACACCACTGATGTGTATCAGTATAAGAACTCCAGTAGCTGTCTCTTGTGGTGAACTAGCACCTGTTTCAAACATGGGGCAGTAACTATAACACTGTCAGCAGCACCGCTTTACCTCTGATGCTCTGGTGCCCAACGTTGTTCTGCACAATCATCAAAACGATTGGAAAGAGTGGGTCCTTAACTTCTGCCAGGTGACCATGAACTAGGCCTTTAGGCATCTCCATACACACTGGTTTTACCTTCTGCACTTGGCTGGATTATCATAATCTGATGCACACTTTGTAATTCACATGAGAAACGACAAACCCATCCAGCCTGGTGGCTTACAGGTTCACACATTGTTTCTGGATGGTGATCCTCCTCAGGAGGGCATCTCATAGGAAGGATATTTCTCCTTGCCAATACTTATTGTACAATAGAAAAGGGTGGATTTGTTGAAAGACTGAGGAAGGCAGAGGAGGGAGGGAGAGAGAAGGCAAGACATGGAATTGGGCATAGTCCAGCAGGGTGCAATCATTTTCTTCATATATCCGGTTCGGCCTAATGCCACCTATGAATGACACCTATGAAAGGAGGTTCACCTTTCCCTTCCTTCAATGGGTCCCCAAAGGCAGGACCCTCCATTCCACTTCATGTATCTCCAAGTGGTCTGGACACAGCCTCTCTTCCTTGAGACGCTAACAGCAGGACAAGTCACATAAAAGGCAGTATTTACACGTCACAGAAGGAGGGAAAATTAGGGCCTTTCCAAGACAGAAAGTGTTTATGTTGTAATGTGCAACTGTTTTGTTGCTTTGTCAACAACAAGTGCCAAAAGTGTGCATAAATTCACAACAAAAGGTGAAGAAATACGTTGGCAGTACTGCATCAGTGTTCCATTGACAGCTCTTTATCCAATGAAGGGTACTTACCTCTTAGGTTACTAGGAACAGCTTGCAGAGCTTGCCTGCTGTGAAGATAAGTCCTTCTTCACAGCAGTTTCACTGCATTACTGGAAGGGTCCACTTTTGGGTCAAGCTGGTCAAGTAACTTGAAAAAAAAAACCCCGCTAAGAATCCCAAACGCAACATGTATCTGTAATGCTTTGCTGATAAGGAAAAGGAAGCCTGGATGATTAGACATCAGTTTGGGAGCTGCTGCTGAAAAATCCATGCTGATTGACAACACACAGGTAAGAAAAAGAAAAAAATGCCAAAACAACAACAACAACAAGCCAACCACAAAAAGAGGCTTGGGCTACCAGCCAGCTCAGCCAATGAGTTAACAGCAGAATGTTGGGAAGTATATTCTGGAGGAACATTTCACTATTATTTTGCAGCAACTCCAACAAGGTGGGCACCTGACTCTAGCTGGTAACATCTGTGGACAGATGCTCAGTCAGTGTTGGCAGGATACCTGCAGCACACAACTGTGCCGGATGTATCAGTGACACTATCCAGAAGTACCTTTAGGATAAATGCTTGTAAGCCCTTCTGTTTTCAGAATCATTGTTGGTAACAAAATACCACTTCTCCCATTAAGAACATACAGGCTGAACATTGACTTTCCTTCTGTATTTCAGGCCTTCCTGCATTAAGCAAGAGATAGTGCCATCTTCTTCCCACAACCACAAACACTTTTGTGATAATCTTTCTGTAGTCAGTAGTTTATTTGTAAACTTCAAGGTGGTACAAGTAATGAGAAAATACGACTTTGCCATGTCAGTAAAGTTCTTCTAGTATACATATTTAATCCCTATGACCTCTTCCTCTTTGATTTCTTATCAAATAACACCTTAGGTACTAGGTTCCTGATTGGTAGTTAAAGAGAGACCTTGGAGCCTTGCTGCAGACAATTTTAAGGGGATGTTGTATTTCAGTCCATGGTCACAGAATCCCTGACAAGTCTAGGATACATGTCAACAAGATACTATTTTGAAGGGTGCAAAGAACACTGTTGGCACAAGCAACAGCGGTCAAGACACGTGAGTCTATTCCCAACCCAAAATGGTCTTGTTGGTCAAGGGCTAAGCATGTATAAAGCATCTGCTCTCTTCCTTCCACTATCAGAATTACAACTTCACTCTGAAGCATAGACAAGTTTATATTGCTTCCTCTACATGCAAGACTGTAGTCCACATATCCTCCGAATGTAACAATCAAATTAATCCTGAAAATATCACACAATTATCACCTTGCTATTTAACTAGGTACAGATTTTAAGAAGCTATGGATTTAACTTTGCTAAATAAAACATATTCACAGTAGCCTTCTCCTGTTTTTGCTCACTGGAGAATGGCATGCATGCTACCCAAAACTGAACTTGTGTTTGCTGCGAGAAAATAAAAACAACACTGTAACCCTAAATGTTTCAACAGGATTTTGGTCTAAAATTTCATATTCAAGGCAAGTCTCACACTTTGGGATAAGGAGCGTTGACCACTAACACCCCTTGCACTCAGAAGTACAGCTGAGATGACAGCGACAACTGCAACATACCCAGCTAGATGGCCTGAATCTTCAACTAAAATTTGCTTTTTCTGGAAGAACTGTTTGGTTACAGATTATGAATCGGGGTGGGGGGGCACCCAAAACTGAACCTTTGCAACTGGCATTTTTAATCAGAATTTTGCCTGTTTATGATTTTAGAAAGAAGACTAAACTGAATCTAATATGGAATTTTTATTTTAATTTAAAATTTGAAGCATTATGAACAACTTTTGTAATCTGAGTTACAACATTTAGCCATGCAAATAGGCAGAACAGTATCTACACTGTTACACTGAGGAAAATATTTCAGCTTCATACGTACTGAAAATAGACGTATCAGCACCAAAGGCAACGTAGTTTATATTCAAACAGCAAAATAAAGAACACATTTTATAATTAGCAAGTTTTTCCTGTATTTAACTTTCTTTTTCTTGAAACTTACATCAACACAAGTGAATTTAAGGGTTTTTCTTAAGAACAGCTAGAGTTGCCACAGTAATATATTAAAATCTTAATCACTCTCTGCTATTTATATCCAGAAGATTATAAACACTTTAGTTACATCAATATTGCACACTGGAGCTCAGATATTTCTGTATTATGTTAGTAGAGACCATATAGTATTGGAGCCAGAGGCACCACAGCTGCTCGGGCAAATGAGCCCTGCTCTCACAGCACCTCTGGGAAAACAAACGCTGTCATGTCCCAGCTCGGATTGAGCAAAGCTCTAGAACCTCCATCCCACTTGCAGATGTAAAGCAGATATGGAGTTATTAATATTTAATTTAGAACCCTATGTTCTGCATGTTTACTTTCTAGTATCAAATGGTTCCGGTGCTGTTACAAAATCTAAGGTCCTAAATCAATACCACTTATTTAGAGCGCTAAAATTGAAAATATGATAACTTTAGGGGAGGAAGGAAGGTTTTCATTTCTTATGTCTGTAAAATTCAGAAATGAACTGAATGCAAATCACTGAAGTTACACATAAGCCTCCAACCACTGAGCTACCAGCCAGGACTTCAGATCACCTCTTTCCGTCTCATATGGGGGAAAATTGTACCTAAGGGGAAACACCAACCAGTATTTTGACAGCGGAGAATATTAGCAGAAAAACTCAAACATGCATGCTGCACTCAGGTAAGGTGCACAACTGAGTAAGGCCAATTCTTGCTTCAGCAGGGAAAAGCAGTTGTAACTACTGCTGTGTAAGAACTAAATCTACACGGCATAAACCAGCACTTCACAAATATCTGATCCAACCAAGTAAATTGACCCGGATAATAGGCACGTTAAATAGGCCAGATAGAGTACTGAGCTGATGCAGATAAGCTCCTTTCAGTATTTAAGTTGGCTCATTCTTGGCTTGGTTTCTTTGCATGGTCTAGCATTGCCATATACCCAGAAAAAAACATGCAAATAGAAGCTTTAAAATTATATATTATTTAGCATGCTTAAGCACACTTTAATAAAAATCTTACTACTTGGGTAGTAAGGCTGAAAGCCTTTTACATTGTGCAAGCAACCACACAGACAGATTAGTGTGTAGAAAGTTGATTCTCCACTAGTTTTTTAAATAAATAACAGAAAAAATGCAGTGATCTTTGGCAGCTTTTTTTCAAAAGCTGTTGAACCGACACTGACTTTTCATTAAAATGTGAACAACAAAAAACTTAGCTGAGAATGTGTATTATTTCATCCTCTATCTTCATGGATTAGGTTTTTTAAGGCTATAATGAATGAATCTTTGTTTCTGTTAAATAGAATGAGGCATAAGGAAGAAGATCAATAAACAAAGTACTCTTTTGGAGTAACAGTTCAAAAAGATCTCAGACACAACTTTCGGTTTTGCCCTCAGACTATGGCCTTACCATATACAGAACCATAGAACAGCTCAAGTTGGAAGGATCACCCAAACCCAACTCCCCGCTCCTTGGACTACCTAAAACTCAACCATATGACTAAGAGCATAGTCCAGACACTCCTTGAACTCTGACAGGCTTTGTGCTGTGACCCTGGGGAGCCTGCACCAGTGACTGACCTCTCTCTCAGTGAAGAGTCTCTTCCCAGTGTCCAATCTGAACTCCTCCTCATGCAGCTTCATTCCATTTCCGTGTGTCCTGTCGTGGGTCAGCAAAGAGGGATCAGCAGCTACCTCTCAGGTACCCCCTTGGTGAAGTTGTAGACCATGACGAGGTCACTCCTCAGCCTTTTCTCCCCCAAGCTGAACAAGACAAGTGACCTCAGTTGCTCAGGGCAAGTAAGTCTTGGCCTTGAGACCTTTCACCATCCTGGTCTGCCTCCTAATGACACTAATAGTTTGATGTCCTTCTTATATTGGTGTGACCAAAACTGTACACAGTACTTGAGGTGGGGCCACACCGGTGAAGTCTAGAGAGGTGACAACCAACTCCCTTGACCGGGTAGCGATGCTGTGCTTGATGCAACCCAGGACATGGTTGACCTTTTTGGCTTCCAAGGCACACTGTTACCTCATATTCAACTTGCTATCAACCCAAATGGCCAGATCTCTTTCTGCAGGGCTGCTCTCCAGCCTCTTGTCCCCCACTTTGTATGCTGAACCAGGAAACACAATATATTTCCCAGCTGTGTGCAGCACACATGCAACTGCAGATGAAACTTACCTTGGGTGGCTCACCTGGCATCCATTACTTTAGACCTCATCTGAGTTGTTACTAGGGCAAGCAATGAGTTTCAGTCCAGCAAATCAGCTGGTACAGGGTTAAGAAAGTCTACAGTAAACCCCCCTCCCTGCCTCATCACCGTAGAAATAACCTCAGAATCAAGAAAAATAGTCCCTCTTTCCCCATAGCACGTAGCACAGGAACTTTCAGGAAACACAGCCAGCCCCACCAATACTGCTTTAGCAAGTTTATGACTTGATACTAAACATATACAGAATTAGTAATAAATTTACACAGTAATCTTAATGAACTAGAATTTGAACATTTTGTCTGCATTTTCCTGTGGAAACTGCAACACATTTAAAAAAAAAAAAATGAGGCCTTCCAGGTCTTAAAGCTTGTACTATTAATTTTTATGGCACTAGCTAAAAAATGAATGTAACTGCTGGATACCAACTACATTCATGTGAATATTACCGTACATTTCATAGTAACAGCCACTTCTGATGTCACATTTTCATGTTAGAGTTACAGCAAATTCAGCATTTGCCCTAGATTGTTTAAAGAGTACAAAACTAAACAAGGCTACCCAAAGGCTTATCTCCACTGCACCACAGGTCTGAATACTGACTCTACACGGACTACACAGCAGCACCCTAAAGTCTGTGAGCAACACCTGCTCACACAAGTTGAAAATGGACCTCACACAAAAAGTTGACTCAGTAGTTGCAATCAATAGTCTTAACAGCAAAAAGATGTTGCAGTACAATGTTTTACAAGATTACATTAACATCCTTAAAATCTACAATGTTGAAGTATCACGCTAAATGCTAGGAACACTGTAAACAGTTTTTATTTGTTCAATTACATAAAACACATTAATTCAGTTTAAAAAAAGTCTCAAGACAAAAGGCAGTAGTTTGGCTTTTTATTTGTAAAGCATAAAGCATCTCCTCAACTAAAATCAAGTTCGAACAACTCTGAGGAGTCCACAGAGGCTATGCTTACTTACAGTTTAATATCAGCAAAAAAAATCTGTTAACATTCCAGATTACTGTAGAAAAAGTGTATACCACACTTATGGCATACAAGATTTGTAACAAGCAAAAAATACCCTGTTTTAAAAGTAATCTCCCTTCCAAATAGATTTTCATTTTAGTGCACTCTCCGTAGGCTTTACATTTAGAATCCTCTATATACAAAAAAGTACAACAAATTGGTACAGTGTTTATTGCAACAAATTAAGAATGCCATAATATACACAAATTAAATTAGCCCCCACAACTTGCATACTCGCTTGCTTCTTATTCCTCCCATGAAGCAGTCTCCTTCTCTGGTTCTAAGATTAAGTTCTTTCACTGAAAGGCACGTACTTCTCTACAACAGAAGAAACAGATGCATTAATCGGAAATGCCCTGTTTCAAGAGGAACTTTATCCTACATTTTTGAAGGTCAAACATTATGAAAAAAACCACAGAGATGTAACATTTTATTATTCAATTTGCCTGTAAAAACACATAATTACCCTATTACCGTGAAGCGAAGTGCCATAAAACTCCATTCATTTAAACCTCCCAAATAGCGGCAGCTCACTTATAAAAAAAACCTGGTTTTTTAGCATGCTGGATATATTTTTAAACTTCCAAGGCTCCTGAGCTCCTGTTCAAACTTTGGTAACTCTTGGCAGCATTCCATAACTGGAATGCTATCAAAAATAGGATAAGTGCTTTTCCTTGTGTGCTGCAGTGTAGCAAGTAGCTTGTGTGTAAAAGTGATCTAATGAGGATTGTAAACTATGAGTGTGATATACCTTTGAAAAGTAAAGATGTGATATTATGGTACTGTACTTCAGTTGACGTGTAGATGAAGTTGCATGGTGAGAAACCAAAGGTTAGAATTCCAAGCTTTGACACGTAATAGTACCCTATTGAACAAAATGGCTAAAACATCCTCTTCAGGTAAACTGCCCCAAACTGAAGAGGCACAGAGACTAGCTACACGTGTGATGACTAAAGTGGGAATACACTTAAATTGCATCCATGTTACAACAGAGGGCACTGTGGACTTTTTTTCATACAGCTCTGAAAGAAAAGCAACATGTGAAGTAGTAGCTGTATCAGCACACCAGTACACTAACACGCTAGTTTCCCTGCCTGGACTTGCAAAGAGTCAAACAGACTTATCAGCTAACCCAAAGCAAGCTTACAGGGATTTCCAACATATGCATACTGTGCTGTAGAGTACCAACTTTAAAATAGCTTGATTCTTTTAGTCAAGAAAAATGAAAGCAGAGAGGGTACCACTGCAGTCTATTAACAGTTCATAATGCAGCAGCAAAAAAAAAACATATAAGCATATAGAACAATACTTACATATTCGTTGTCTATAACAAATATGTATTTGCTATACACCAGAACATGTAGATTAGAATTTCCAGTGACTGCATGTAGTTTTTTACTGCCTTCCATTATGAGGGCAAGAAACTTATCAACTGAATAAGCTGATTGTTCACTGTAGCTAAGCATAACTGCAACTGTGATTTACTTAATAAAAGACTAAGCTCAACAAAAGACTAAACTCAAAAAACATTAAAGGGGCCTCTCTTCCTTGTTCCAATTAGTTGTGCCAAGCCTAATTGCATATTTATGCTACCTTAAAAAATTCCAACCAACCATACCTCTGAATTACTGCGTCAGGACAAAGCGTAATGACATCTCCTGAGAATATCTGAGTATCATTAACATCAAGCTGTCCTCAGCGACTCTGATTACTTATACATTTTGTGCTCTCTTTGGTCATTCTTGGTTAAGCGGTGACATGAAGACTGATTACTGAGCTTCAATGCAGATGCAAAAGACTTCGTTGAAACAAGTACATCTCCAATTAAAGATTTTTTTTTTTTTGGAGTACTCTACATTAGCTTTCAAACTTGCCTCTCAGCAATGCTGTTGGCTTTGCAAAGTTTGGACAGCGTTTTATCAAGTTGTTCAATAGAGATTTGTGAAGTACATTCACACTGTTCAGCACTGTTTTCCTACTACACACAAACACTGCTTCAAGACAAAAAAGTAACCCTTTTTTTTTTTGCAAGAGCTTTGCCTCATAAAGAAGACAGCAAACTCTGAATATACGTAAACAGAGTGTATTCACATTATTGACTAAACATAACTGAAGCCCTTGTTTTCTCAAGCTCCCAATGTCAAAATAATGACTTTGATAATTTAAACACTTACTTTTGAGCTATCTTGAAACAACAGTAACATCTCCTTTATTATTTATAACTGCTCATTTCTGAAGGTATTACTTCTGATCTGTTTAGTCAGTTTTCCTTAGTAAGTTAACAGAAACGTGTTGAAATTAAATTCGGCCAGATCACTCAGTTACTCCAATACAATTACTTTTCTTGCAGTTTGACCGAGAGGTTGACAGTATTATTTCTTCAAATTTTATGACATTTTGTAGCCCCAGAGGTCAGAAATAAAGGTAGGTTTATGTCAAAAGTTACATCACTCTATTTATTTACTCCAAACTATGACTTGTTCAAACATTACATGCCACTTCCCTTTCCACTTTTTCTGGGCTCTTTGCACTTTGATCAGAACATCAGGTATTGCTTTCTCAGCTGAACCTGAAGCTTTTAAAAATCAAATACTACTTGTCTAGCAGAAGTTCTTTCATCAACAACAGTGTGTGAGGAACTCTATCTATTAAAATAACCAACTGATTTATCTTACAATAGCTATGCCATCAGCTAAATGAAAGACTACTATATATTCAAACTGTTTGTACCATATGTTATCCAAAGGACTACTTTAAAAACGGTCCGGATCAGTAATCTATTTTCAAATACTTCCAAATTGATAAATTATATGATGATTTGCTGCAGTACTTCAATTTAAAGAGGGTCTGAGTATTTGGAAATTAGAATAAGGAGGTTTTTTGGTGGTGTGTTTTTTTTCCCCCCAACTACAGCACTAATAATGTGAATTTTTTTTTTTAACTTGTCACAGTTAAGGGCAAGTGCAGTTCCAAGCCTGCTGTCTGTAGTTATAAATAGTTTGCTTTAATGCAAGTTAATTTCTTAACTATAAACTTAATTTATTTCAACCACAGAACCATAGAAAGCAGTAGTTACAAAAGCTTTAATTTAGGACATCAATTCACAGAATCCGTATTGGGACTAGAGGGAGGGCAATCCTTAAGACAAGCACTGAGCATGAGTTTCCAAGATCAATTTTAAAGGGGAATGCTCTACTTGATTGAATAACCATGATAGAAATACACAGGATCCTTGGAACAGCCCTATTTAGACTTTAGAAGTTATCGGATTTGTCTCTTTAGATTGACAGGCAGTCATCAAGTATGTATCTCCAGCATCTCCCTACCATGTTTGTGTGGCAAAAAGGGAAAGAAAAATAAGGATCTCAGCCTAAACCCTGCTTTCACTTTCGTTTTGTCCTTATACATCCTGTCAGGGACAAGAACGAAATACGCAAGAATGAAAGAACTGAAGTAGGTAAACCAGACAAGAACAGTATCTATCTGCTTTACATACTTTGATTACTCCATGAGCCACTGCAAGACTATGGCTGTGAAATGGAATTAAGTACTGCGCATGTTAGCTACTTCAACAATAGGATACTTGAATGAAAATTTTTCTCCCTCAAGTGTTTAAAAATGTACAGGGACAAAAAAAAATATTTCAGAAATCTGCCCTCTGAAACCTCTGATATTATTTTAGTGAACCTTCCCTCCAGGGTTTTCATTGCTTCTAATTTAAGGTATGCAGAGAAGTTTAAAGAAACAGGCACAATCACTTGGACACTTTGGGGTAGTTTTGTAACTTCAGACTTCAAAAATACAACCTTGCTTATCTTAATGTACAGAAAGCTTCAAGTTAGGAATTTTAGATTTATCTGTAGAATGTGAATTAAATTTAGACAGCAACCTACTAAGGTAAAAGAGTAGGGTTAACAGACACATGCTGCCATTTCAGTGTCTGGAAATAATAATCCCCATAAAATATAATATAATCCCCCTAAAAATTCCATATTAGGTAAACTGGAAGTTACTACAAGCATTCAAAAAAAATACAATACCTATCTACATGCATAACACACATATATTTCAATACCACTTACCAACACAGCCTCCTCTGCACTAGAAGACACAGTGCATATACCTATTTAACATATTAATAATGTAGTACCTTTAGAAAAAATATTGCTTTTGAAATATAATCAGCTCTTTGAAGCTTAAGAACAAATACAACCATGCTTAATCTACAAACAGCATACAAGAGTACGAAGTAACCTCTATAATATGAATACAACAATATTGTTGTTAATTGTATAATACTGTTTGTTAACGAGAGGCAGCCATGTTATCATGTTCATTTTTAGTAAAAAAGTTACTTGATATTCCTGTAAATAAACACTTACAAAGAATATCATGTTAACTGGTCATCAAATACCTCAAAGCCTAAGTTCTGAGTTACAAGAGAAGTTAAAAGTTCTAGGAAAGACATAAAGGGAATTCCTGGATATTATATGACAGTTTCCTGTTACATAATAGGCATAATTTATATTGGAACAACACTAGTAACATGGGAGTAACTCTAAGCACCTCATGGCTCTCTAACACAGAGCAGTGCAGACACTCCAACTAGTTTCTTCTAACCTATGGGGGAGAGAGAAAGGAAAGAGCGACTTTGATTTATGAAAAAAAAATTATCTGAAAGATTGCTTCTAAGGAGACAAAGTATGACTGAATCTTTCGCTTCGAGTTCCAGAACTGCATCAAAAATTGTTTCCTGATAAACAGCAGAACATCTGACTTAGTACTCCAACACTTTTATTTAATTTAAAACAGCATGTATTGCATTTGTTGGACTGTTTTGTTTGAGACTTTGATTCAGTTTCACATTAAGTAGTACTGAATCAATTACTCTCTGGGACTGGCAGAATTCATCATTTTATCTCTTCTGATAGCTGACAATAGTCCTCAATATGACAGTTCTATCAAATTTTTTACTATGTCTTTGCATGGGCAATGTAATAGCATCACTCAGTAAGGAAAAAAAAAATTGCTTGCATTGTGTAAGTTAAAGTTTGAATTGATCATAATGTTTAAGTGTAAGAATAATAATGAAATATAACAAAGTTTTCCTCTATCTACAAAGTTTCGAAGAGTGACTTCAGAATATGAACCTTTCTATGCAGCAGTACCAAATCTAAAACTTGGTGCAGGGTCAGACTGCTGATTTAGCAATGAGAAAGCAGAATGAAGCTTCTGAAAGCAGAATTCATAGAAGAGAATACACAGGAAGAATTGAGCAGTCTCCAAAATAAAAGTATTAAAAAAAAAAGAAAAGAGAAAGGTAAAAGCTAGTTCTTGACTTTAACATAAGCTTCAATAATTACACTGTATTTGTAACAAAAATATCATACCTTCCTCTCCATTTCTCTGGAACTCACATGCTGAAGAAGTTTATCTTCTTGCCCACTAAATTCTTGCCCATTTAAAATTCAAGTGATCTTGACATCCCTTCTCCAAGTACATGCATATGAAACACAGTAGTGAGCTTTCTCAGTGACACTGCTTTTCATCCACACTCCTTCACTTCTATTGCTAGAAGTAAGTTTGGCTTCTATATACAAACCTTCGAGGATGATTGGCATCAAATAGTGTTGTATCATCATCATCATCATCTTGCTCTAATGGAGTCAGCTCCATGTTTTCTATGTTTGTATCCAAAACTCCGTATCTTCGGGTTTTTCTGTTTCGCCTTCTGAGCCTGAAACGTATTTTAAAACATTTAAGTTTCATAAATATTTCTCTGTTTTCTAGTCCATCAATGGACCAGATAAAAATGCTATGCTATTTTGAAAGCATAGCAAAAACCTATGCTTTAAAATACAGCTATATTGATACTTATCATAATAAGTTTTTTTAAAATTTATATGTAAGTGTACGCACTTAGCTCAATGTAATTAAGAGGTCAGACTGTGTCAACAGTTTACGTGAAATGACTACAGCCGATAAAAATGTAATCTGTGGTTTTGAACTGAATTATTGCAGTGAATACAAAAAGCCTATACAGGCACTTGGTAGCCTAATGCATGAGTTATGTGAAAATACATGAAAAGCATACTTCTATCAGATCCCACAATGAGAAAAAAAATGTCCTGCTACGTATTCTCAATGTGTTTTATATATCTCTACAGAACAGCAGATCAACTCAAACTCAACAATGACAGAGCAAAGATGTAACATGAGTCATAGGTGTCATCAAACCCTTTTATTATAATTTGTGACATCCTTTGTAGCTACCAAGTTAAAAAACATTGTTTATAATTACACTTTGGAATAAGAGAGAACTTGTAGAGTCAATGTCTTGCATGCTTCACAAAATGCGGAAGGAAGAGGCAGTGATGCACATTTCAGGATTAGGGCACAGTACTTATCGCAGATGAACAGACTGCATCTGCTTTTGTCGCTTCCCATGGCTTCTCTGTGTGGGCCTGGGCCCCATGTAAGCCCCACACACACTGAATAGTTCTGTTTGGCTTTGCAGAACTACTTCTACACACGTCGAATATGCCTTGCTCAAGTCTTTGAGGATGAGGACCTCAGATCACTGGCCACTCAGCAACGCTGTGCAATGGCATTTGTCTACAGAATATTGACGGTCGCTTTCAGCCACTGTATACTAGCAAACAGCAGCTGCATGAAAGCTATTTGACAAAAAAAAAAAATCTACAAAAAAATCTGCTTTCTAGTCATTTAGTGATGAACTCAAAGGTGATAGTAGCCCTTCATTTAGAAACTCCAGAATTTACAAACCCAAGCTAAGTGCTTAGGAAAAGTATTTACAACATTCAGGAACTTTAATACTGGATACTTCCGAGCTAATAATCACAAAGATTAGTTATGTATAATGTACTACACTACTATAGTAGGTACTATCATACTATGTCTAAGATATTATACTGCTGTTATACTGTGCATTATACCTCTCTGCCCCACACTAACATACCACTTTAACCACCTTGTAAGAATGAGTAAATACAATATGAAGACTCTCAGCTTCAGATTCTGACCTGAACTCCGGTATGCTTAAATAATTTTCAAAAATATGCTTCTTGGAAAAGCATTCACCTTTTCACACCAAGACAAATTTGAAAGAACACACAGCAGCATCCAGTCTTGGTTTAGACTACACCCCAGTGAATCAGACCTCCTTTTGGAACTGAGAAGCAAATGTAACCTCATTACAATGTATAAAATACAGACTTTTCTTCAAAGTGCTCCAACTTCTGATATTATAAAAAAAGAAATAATCGGCACAATCATTTCCTCCACCCTCAACTATGATTTGAAACAGTAGCAACTGTTATGCCAGGCATTTAAGTGCTTTAGCACAACTCAAAGTACCTAACTTTATTGTTAGGCACAATTGTATTAGCTAAGGCTAATAACAAAGACATAAATTTCACCTTTCAGTTCAAGACAAACTTCCTTCCACTTTCTTCTTTCTATGATGAGGACCTAAAGGCCAGATGAAATGAAGGAAGCTGTATACGTCAAAGCACCAAGTAGAAGAAAATTCAAAAACTTTAAGATAAAAGCATGATGAAAAATATATTTTATTCTCTATATATATAATTTAATAAATACTGCATCTTTGTTTTATTTTTACTAAAGCAGAAGCTAGCCAATTGGCACCAGGATAAGCACTCCAGATATTCTAACAGACTACAAATTATTTTGAACACAAATAAAATAGGAAATGAGGGAGAGGTAGTTCATACTATTTTTGTAGTTTCTGTCAATCTCTCTCTATGCTTTACTTTTTATACTTAGTGGGGTAAAAAGAAAGTGAGTCAAGAATAATCAAAGAGTCATAGCAAATGTCCCAACTGCAGATACTGAAAAAAAATCTTATCACAAGGCTGCCACAAATTTCTAGATTCAAACAAATGCTGTTGAAAAAGGGACAAAAGAATTACTTGTGGCATGAAAACTTTCTCTAGATACAGATTAGTCAAAAGACTAAACCTAAAAGAATACTGGAGACGCAACATGCATGTACAGTCATAACTATGACACTAGATAGAGCAGTGTGATGAGTGTTAACAAAAACTAACTTAAAATCTTTTAACCTGTGACTGTTGGGAAGAAAGCCTAGGACAAAATCCCAATTTCAATGAAGTCAGTAGAGCTCTCTATGCTTCTCACAAACTTAACATGGTTAATTTTTATCTTTGTAGTTACTACAGCTACCTTGGGGTCTAATAAGATAAAGTTATGAAAACGGATTTAAAAGTACATAAAAAGTTAATGTTATACTCCTACAAGCTCAGTCCTAATCCTTCCTCAAATACAGCTAACAGCAATAGAGGAATCCACAAGAAAATATGAACTGATATTATCTGACTAACATCAGAGATGCCATAGATGAGAGAGCATTAAACCAAGAACAGACCTAAACAAAAAACCTAAGAAATGTTGGTGAAAAAAAAAATAAAGAAAAAAAAAAAGCAGAAAGTATGTTAAGAGAATGAGAATTGCAGCAAAACAACAGGTCAAGTCTAAAGAACATCCAGTGCCTACAGAAACATAAAACTGCAAGGGACTTGGCAGTGTGGGAAGAGTTAAAAAGCCCTGCACAGTTAAGTGAAAAAAAAGTCACTACGTTACATGTGACCTCCTTTTGTGGGAGACACAATTTCAAACCTGACTGCTGACAGAAAACTCAAAATCTCAGTCACCTCAAGTAGTTAAAATGTTAGCTTAGACCCCAGAACTTCTTTGTACAAAAAGGTATTCTCATTTGTTTTTTGAATGCTCATCTGGTCTGTCAAATACAAATCCCTGTGAACACATCTACACCAAGCAGTGGCAGAAGAATCAATAATAACCAAAAAGCAACCAAAAGGGCAAGGTACCTTTCTATGAAAGGATTTTGTGTGCAAGACCTCCAGTCCAAGGGACTCTAGAAAAGACAAAGACTTCTACAGTAAAAACTTTTTTCACCAGTGTGACTGGAGAAAACAAAAAAAAAAGTAACAGCATCAACAAAAAAAAATAATAATACTTTCCTGTCATGAGAGTGGTAACACACATGAACATGATGCCCAGAGAATCTGCATCATTAGAGAAACTCAACTGGACAAGTGCTGAGCAACCTGCTTTAGGTGACCCTACCTTGAGCAGGAAATTGGACTAGAGAATCTCAAGCACTGCCTGCCAGCCTCTACCACTGTGTCAGCTTCAGTTACGGCAACTATTGACAATACCTCCCAAAATAATCTTCTTAGTGTACGAGGAGAAGGAGAGGTGCAAGCACCTCACCCTTTATCATCAGAAGGTTAAAACAACAAGTCCCCATCTAAAGCTAGAAAAGAAATTAAGATTTATTTGGTTTTTCCTGACAGAGAAATTGCATAATCAGCAGTATCACTTAAGAAGGCTGATGGGAGACTGCTATAGTTTACATGACCACTCCCAACCCAAATTCATAGCCTGCATGTAGCAAAGCGTTAGCCACATTGGAAAAGTTTTAGCAGCTTGCATAAGATTTTCTTGAAAATGTATTTCCAGGGCACCACTTCAAAGAAAGTCACATGACTGAAATCAGAAAAATCATACCTTTATCAGAATGTATAAACTTGATAAAAGAAGACATTGCGACCTTTCTGAATCAAGCAAAGCTTTGGCTAAAGGTATCTCAACAGAGAACAGTTGCACTGTCTGGGTAAAATCTTTATCAGAACATGAAAAACATTATTTTTAATATTAAAATTACAGATCTTTCCTCTGAACAGATGAAATTGAAGGGTGTGTATAGATTAAATTAGACTAGCCTAGAATATTTCTGTTGGAAGGGACCTACAGCAACCATCCAGTCCAACTGCCTGACCAATTCAGGGCTGAACAAAAGTTAAAGCTTGTTATTAAGGGCATTTTCCAAATGCCTCTTAAACTCTGACAGACTTGGGGTACCAACCATCTCCCTAGGAAGCCTGTTCCAGTGTTTGGCCACCCTCTCAGTAAAGAAATGCTTCTTAATATCCAGTCTAAACCTCCCCCGGAGCAGCTTGGAATGATTCCCACACGTCCTACCACTGGATGCCAGGGAGAAGCGACCAGCACCTCCCTCTCCACTTCCCCTCTCAGGAAGCTGTAGGGAACAATGAGGTCCTCTCAAGCTCCTTTTCTCCAGACAAGACAAACCCAGAGTCCTCAGCCACTACTCCCAGGACATGCCTTCCAACCCTTCCACCAGCGAGGCTGCCCTCCTCTGGATGCATTGAAGTACCTTAGATTTGTTTTTAAATTGTGTGGTCCACAATTGCCCACAGTACTCAGGGTGAGGCTGCACTAATGCTGAATACAGTGGGATAATCCCCTCTTCTGACCATCTGGTCCTGCTGTGTTTGATGCACCCCAGGATGTGGTTTGCCCTCTTGGCTGCCAGGACACACTGCTGACTCCTATGGGGCCTGCTGCCAACCAGCACCCCCACATCCCTTTCTGCAGGGCTGCTCTCCAGCTGCTCCTCTCCCAATTCATGCTTGGGCTTGGCGATAAACTGTCCCAGATTCAGAATCCAGCACTTGATAAAGTTCATTCCGTTAATAATTTCTGATTGCTCCAATCTATTCTCGATCCCTCTATAAGGCCTCTTGGCCCTCAAGAGAGTCAACAGCACCTCTCAGTTTAGTAATAACAGCAAACTTACTAATGGTACATTCAACTCCTGCCTCCAGATCAGTGACAAAAATAGTAAGCAGAACTGGACGTAGAACTGAGCTCTGAGTAACAATGCAGGTGATGGGCCATCAGCAAAATACATCCCCATTCACTACAACACTTTGAGCCCTAATGTTCAGCCAGCTCACCACTCAGAGCACCACGTACCTGCTCATCTCACAGTTGGACAACTGTCCAGAAGGATGCTGTGAGGGGCACTATCAAAAGCCTTCCCATAATCCAGAAAAGCTACATCCACTACCCTCCTTTCCTCACCAGGTGGGTCACCTTGTTGAAAGTTTCTAAAAAGCCCTGAAGCTTTTATGTCTGTTAACAATACCTATGGTTTCATCCTAAGAAAATCTTTTAAAAGGGAACTAGGAGGTTTGTATCTAAACCATAAATTTCTTACGTGACCATGCCAAAAATATTTCAGCCACAAGTTCAAATTGAAAGCATGTGCTGCATCTATTCCAAATTTCAGAAATAAGATGCAGCTGAAAGATGCAGCAAAATTACAAAAGACCATGAGGTTTAACCTTCCTGTTTACAGTAGTTTACAGTACTAGAAGACAGCGCACCAGGTTCTAATGCAGAACAGCAGTCTTCCTATCATCAAACCCAGAACATTAAATAATTGCCACTTATCCAGAAAATAATTGCAGTAGATGAAAATTTCCTTCTCCTGCAATGAGAGGCTTTTATTTATTTATTTGGCCTTTCCATAGTACTACTGAGAACTCCAAATCCAACAGGCTCCTGTTAGGAGGAACAGGAACACTGAGAAATGCTCTTCTCCATTTTCACTGTCTTAAAAGATTATGCCATTTCCTTTAAGATGTGATATCATCATGATATGCCTTCTAATGAAAATAAGACTTAAGGCTGCTCAAGAGTGATGTGTAAGAGCAATGGAGCAATCAGGGTATCCTAGTTCACTTGGACTGTGTGTTCTTACCAAGTGCCTCACACAGACCACCATCTTTCAACTACCTTTCTGGAACAAATGATGTTTGTACAGGTCACATGAAGCACAAGTATATCCAACTACAATGAGAAATACATAGAGAACTTGCTGCACAATGAATGTGCTTTATGCATAATCACACATTTGGGCCTTGCCCAGAAGAGTTCATGAGAGAGAACAAGTAAAACTGCAAGGACAACAAAACGCAGTGACAAACACTATAATTAAACATCAAAGCACATGGAGTTATGCAGTCAGTGGTTTGCATGAAAAAATTAAAGGCAGCTGACTGGTAGTGCATACTTTTTAAGTGCCCTTTCCATAAGAAAGTGCAAAATAGACAGAAGTTTACTGAATAAGAAAGCACAAAAGTAAGATGTTTACTTCGAAGAAGGGGCAGTGAACAAATCTGGTAGCTCAGCGAGACAAAAGTTTGCAAACAGGAGAGAAACAACCCACAGGATGTGCAAAATTAAAGTTCAGGTGAACTGAGGGACGTTGGCAGCGAGAAGCCCACCTGAAGACAACAGGAGGGGAGCCGCCCGACCCCGACAAGCGATGGTACCGCTGCCGTGCCGGCCCCAGGCGGCGGGGAGGGGGGAAGGCGGCACCAGGAGCTCCCCAGACACCTCAGCCGACGGCCCTGCCCGCCGGCCCCCACCCGGGAGCCGAGGGCACCCCGGCAGCCACCGTCACCGGCCGGCCCCCCCGCCTCCAGCCAGCGCGTCCTCACCGCACGGTCCGGATCACGAAGTAGACGATGAGGGTGGCGCTGGCCAGCACCAGCACGGACAGGGCGCGCTGGGTCATGGGCTGGCCCTGCTCCGGCGGCGCCGACACCTCGGCCTGGCGGCTGCTGCTGCTGCTGCTTCGCGTGGCGGCCCCGCCGGCCACCTCCGTGGGACGCGGGAAGGCGGTGGCAGCACCGGGGGGGGAAGGGGCCGCCGCCACCGCGGCCTCCCCGCAACGGGCGGCCAGCAGCAGCCCCGCCAGCAGCCACGGCAGCGGCGGCGGCCACATCTCGCCTTCTCTCCCGGCCGCCCGCCGCGGCCTACGCGCGGCCGGGCCCTGCCGCCCTCTGCCCGCCGGAAGCGGAAGCGCCGTACCCTCCTCACCCGCCGCCATGGAAGCGGCCCCCCCCAGCTGCCGGCGGGGAGACGGGCGGGGGAGGATGGGGGTTCCCCATGGCTCCCGGGACCTCGCCGCACCGCTTTCCGACCACCCGCCGGCAGCGCTTGGGCTGCGGGGCCTGTGGCCGGGCTCGTCCCGTCACCCGTCGGGCCCCGCGGGCGCCTGCGTGGGCTGGGGTTGCGTGGGGTGGGTTGGAGTGGCGGCCCCTACGACCGCCGGCTCTGCCCCCCGCTCGGCGCTTTGGCTTTCAGAGCTTGGGGGTGGTTCCGGTAGGACAAGCTGGTGTGGGGCGTGGGTTTTCTCGGTCGTTGAGGGGCCTGGTGGTGCAGGGCCGGCTGTGTGGTCTGCTCGGCTTTGCCTTTGTGCACAATGGTGCGAGGAAAGATAAGCAAAAGGAGGGTTTGGAAAGCATTGGGGCCCGAAGGATAATACAGTTTTTGCTTCAGTTGAGGTGAAAGCGGTGGGGAGCTCAGCAAAGCTGGCTGTGTCTCAGCAGACCACAGCCACAGGCGGTGTGTTAGGAGCTGGTGGGCATTCATGAAGCTGGGAGACTGGACCCTGCCTTAGGGTAACACTTTGTACAGAGTGAATCTGCCGTATTGTTCATTATGCTTGTGTCATACGCGTTCCTTAAGTAAAAGCCGTTCCCGTAGGACAATCCTTTAGTCATTAGAGTCTGTTATTACTTTCTTTGGCTCCTTTTTTGGTGAATGGCAAATTGTAGCAAGGCTTTCAGGGGTCCAGTGTGCATGTAGAAGAAGAGGAAATCCGCATTGGCAGTGAGCTCTTTTTCATTTGTCACCATGTAGAAGGAAAGGGATAAAATGCCAGAGTAGTAGGAAGGCCTCGTACAGCAATATTTCTGCTGTTGAAGTAATGTGGGTAACAGCTAGATTTTGTGTGTGAGCAGACTTGTTTTGATATCCTGGAGGCCCTACAGTTTTCAGTTTATCAGTCATATTGGGTCATGCAAAATCACATATAGATAATTTCAGCAGTTAATAAACTATTAACAAGTTAGTTAACTGGGAAAACAGGTTGAAGGTTTTGTGTCACACAAGCAATGAGACATAATTTGGAAAGGGTGAAACATTTGAATAGCATGTGTGTCATTCAGCTGTCAGGTGTATGTCTTCACTGAATTTCACTGAATTTTTTAGAGTTGGAAGGGACCATAGAGATCATCTAGTCCAACTCCCCTGCTGAAGCAGGATTGCCCAGAGCTAGAGCATGTTACTCAGGACTGCATCCAGGCGGGTCTTGAAAATCTCCAAGGAAGGGGACTCCACACCCTCCCTGGGCAGCCTGTTCCAGGGTTCTGTCACCCTCACTGTGAAGAAGTTTCTCCTCATATTTGAGTGGAACCTCTTATGTTCCAACTTGTGCCCGTTGCCCCTCGTCCTCTCACTGGGAACCACTGAAAAAAGTCTGGCTCCCTCCTCCTTCAACCCTCCCTTGAGATACTTGTAGGCATTGATAAGGTCTCCCCTCAGCCTTCTCTTCTCCAGACTAAAGAGTCCCAGCTCTCTCAGTCTCTCCTCATAAGGGAGATGCTCCAATCCTTGAATCATCTTTGTTGCCCTTCGCTGGACTCTTTCTAGTAGTTCCCTGTCCCTCTTGAACTGGGGAGCCCAGAACTGGACACAGTACTCCAGTTGTGGCCTCACCAGTGCAGAGTAGAGGGGGAGAATGACTTCCCTTGACCTGCTGGCTACACTCTTCCCTATACAACCCAAGATACCATTGGCCTTCCTGGCCGCAAGAGCACACTGTTTACTCATTGTCATTTTACTGTCCACCAGGACCCCTAGATCTTTCTCTTCAGTAGTTGCCTCTAGCGGGTCCACCCCTAACCTATACTGGTACCTGACATTTTTCTTCCCCAGGTGCAGGACCCTACACTTTTCCCTGTTGAACCTCATGAGGTTCTTCTTTGCCCAGCTCTCCAGCCTGTCCAAGTCTCGCTGGATGGCAGCACAGCCCTCAGGGGTGTCAGCCACCCCTCCCAGTTTTTGAAAAATCATGGTCCTTTTGTGGGAATACTGTTTTGGATGCTTTGAACAACACTTTGCTTAAGGGAGTGTATGAGTAAACTTTCCTGGTAGCTTTTTTCATGGTTTAGAACTTTGGTAGAGCTTGACTGATTCAGGTCCCCCCACCCGCAAAATCTATCAGCCTGCTTCTTCCCCATTAATTCTCCTGAGGTGTATTTCTTCCTGACAAGTCCAAGTAACTGCCTTCCAGCACAGTGGCTGATGATGAGGAAACTGTTACATGAAAACTTTTTAGGACATCAGTCATTAATGTTAAACTGATCTAAAGAAATGCCAATGACACAAGGACTGTGTAAGATGTAACAGCGCTGGGATACTCAGGGGAATGTGGGGACATTGCATGGTAAACTCTACATCAGGTGTAAAGTGTAAGGAAAAAAAAAAGTGGGATTGCCTCTGTCAGTGAAGACTATATCATGACCTAATATTCTCATTTCAGTGTCCCTAATTGCAAAACTACCCTCTTAAAACTGAGGGTGATAACGCTGTATGGCCAGGGGAGATTGTTTTCTGAAGTTTTTTCCAAAATGAGAAGCTAGTGCTCTTATTTCAGCAAGGTAAGATAGTCTTTGAATTTTCAGAACAGAAAACAAAAGTACAGCAATTTGTGTTATTTATTTTGAAACAAAAACAATCTTTGAAGTCTTTCTGGATGTCTTTGGTGGTTTTTTAATCATTGAAATGCATAAATTTGTTTAGTATTCAAGTCAGGTATAAATAAACTTCAAGTTTGTATGCAAAAATTTGCTTTGAGAGAGCTATAAGATAATTCCTCAATGAAATGTGACATAACGTTGAACCCGCATGTGGAAATTGATTTGACAGTCTTGTTTAAGTGTACCTGCTTTTTAGTAATTGTTGTCTAATTTATTGCTTGAAGCCAAAACAGGAAAGAGAATTAAAAACAAGTGGTGACATTCTGTGATCATCCTTGTACACAGCAGCATTTGAAAGAGGCATGTTAGGGTTATATTCCCCCATTCTGTGTGTAAATTGTAAAACTTTTCTCACGAAAGAATGAAAGAACTTTCACTTTCATATCGTAAACCCGAAAGGTGAAAGAACTTGAGTGCTAGTGAAAGACCCTGAAACTGCTAAATTGTCCATTAAAATTAATGGAGCTTACTTGACTTTTACCTTTGAGAAAAACAAAATTGGCCAATTTTTTTTGAGTTCCTTAAGATAGGCCTTGTAGATGAAATGAAAGAGCAGAGAAATTACTTTGCAAGATTATGTGAGTGTCAAGGATGTCTGGGAAGGGGCCTTTTCATCAGGAAATGAAATGGTAATTCAGAGAAAGGCACTTAGGAGCTCTGTATATTCTTTCTTTTTCTCGTTTTGCTAGTTCAAGTAAAATGGGTTTTCTTGTGCTTCCTGATACTTGAAGCGACAAAGGGCACAGCACAAAACACAGCTATTTCCTTTTCCTTCAGCCCTGTCAGTCTGTCGATATCATCCTCTACAAAGTCCTTGTGGAATGACTTCCAGATGATCTTGAGAAATGAAGAAAACAGAAGTGACCATGTTCCTCTGCTCTGATAGGAGGCTACTGAGGTGCCAGCTGTCCTCTGCCCCGTAAGCCTTAAAACCTGAATAGCACTATCCAATTCTACAGCTCTCCAAACCACATTCTAATCACTATTGTTTATGCTGTCTGAGGACAACATTGTCCAAATATGTCTATACTTGCCCTTGCATAGATAGAAAAGGCCAGAGGTTAATCTGTCCCTTTTCTTCTAATGATTCTTCTATGGCAAAGGATTGCAGAAGAATATATTCTGCAAAGGATTTTCAGATACATTTTGTAAAAAAACACATATATAACTTTTCTAAAAAAAGAAGAAGAGATGCATTTTACATTTATATACTGTCAGCTGCAGATTGGTCTCTGACTGCTTTTTAGAATGCTTTTTAGAATGCAGCTGAGCACCTCTTTAGATAGGTGCCTTTGGGTCTATTTGGGTCTATGTAATTGTTATTTTAAATGTCTTCATTAGCTCTGGACCAAATTAATTCAACTGTTGTATTTAAAGAAAACTTTGTGTGGTTTCCTGGATGTAAGAGTGGTATCTCGAATCTGAAGGTAAGGAATCTTTCCATAGTTTGAGAAAATGCTGTCTACAACCAGGTTTCAAATGATGTTTTGGTGGTGCACACAGAGGAGATGTGGAATGGCTCTTTGCAATTACAGAGCTAGAGACTATCTAGTATCATTGAAGTAAAACAATTCTATGGTGTTCTTGTCATGATACTCCTGCACAAAATGTTTATCATAGTTAAAATAATTTCTTGTATTTCTGACATTTTTGACAAAAATGCCTTGAAGGGACTGAGAAATCTCATCGTATTTAGTGTTACATTTTCATGTTTGTTACCTTTTGTCCTTGTAGTACCAAAAGGCTCCGATAGTGCCAGCATCAATTTCTTGTGCTCAATAATGTGAAGTAAGCAAAAGGACAAAAGAATGCTGCAAAAAGACCCCAAGTCTCTCTTCTGCTTTTTATTGTAAACGATGAACATACACTTAGGAATATATCACATAAGTTTAAATTATTTTTGGAATAAAATGTTTGGGGTGATATTTGCTAATAAAATCACAGCATTTTATGCACTCTGTATTTTGCTTTCTTATTTTAAGCAGGAGCATAATAAGTGTTGGCAATAAATGTTGCTCTTTTATAGTGCTTTTGTAAAATTGGGTTGCGAGATACAGTCTGCTTTTAGTATAATGGCAAATTGCTGAAGGTAGACAAGCTACTTTAATTTGTTTCAAAGAAGAAATCATTTTATGTACAACTATAAAAAATTCAGTAGTTTATAGCAACAATAAATTGGCTTAAGGATTTTAAAATGAGTTCTTATTACTAGTCTGAACAAATGTTTCCTTGAAAAGGTTTCATCTATAGCAATGTCTTCTAGTATTCCAGTGATCAGTATTTTTTTCTTGCATTTATCTATCTTTAGATCCATCAGCTTACAGCGGAATCTAGGCTGTTCACCTATGGATGAAAACCAGAAGGGGTCATGATTTGTGTCATGCATTGTTATACGTGACCTTCTATTACAGTCCCCTCTTTATTTTTTCTTAACCGAACTGATATAAATCTGTGGTTCCTACACCTTTTGAGCCTACGGACCACTGCAGCCTCTTCCTGTGTCACAGAGACATTGTAAACTTCCTAGAAGCACACTGTGACTTGGTTGAAGTCCAAGAAGACCAAACACTGTCAGCTGCAGTGCTTCCTGAAAATCTGCTCTCTCCCTGTCGCGGACGGAGTGATTAACTTCACTAGTTAGAGTGAAGCAGTGAAATATTTGTTAAGGTGAAACAGTGATTTAACAAAACCAGTAGTAAGTGCGATAAAACCAGTAGTAAGTGCGATAAAACCAGTATTAAATGCGATAGTGTTTTACGAGATTCGATGTCAGGGTACACTCTCTTATTTACTGCACAGAGGACAGGGTCAGACAAACTGTCAGGGAGACCCTCCCGTTGAGTCACGAGGTTCAGAAAGGACCCCCTGGCTTTCTAAACTGCTCCTCAGAGAGGAGTCTAGGTGCGGCTGGATCCAATCCTAGTCCCAGACTTGGTCAATGGTTTATGTCTAAAGGATCATATATGCACAATTAATCCTTTACATCACTTAGCTAAGATTTCAAAGTTTAGCATGCTGTTAGTCACTTACCAAGAATCTGTTGCGGCAAGGAATCTCTCAACCTCGAGGAGTAGAACCGGAAACTCTGTTGCGGCAAGGAATCTCTCAACCTCGAGGAGCAGAACCTTCAGTGAGCATCCTCACCAAAGGGGAGATCCTGGCGTGCAGCCTGCTGCCATACAGGAGAGCTCAAAGGGCTCTTGGGCTGTCCACTATTTGTACAGTAAGATAATTGACCTATAGTCATATTTTCATGGCAACAAAATTTCTAGGTCCCCACTCCAGACAGTATTTTGACTATGCTGCCAGCCATCCCCCAGTCCGGGTACAAGTTATCACAGCTGCTGTTGTGATGGCCGTGGTGGCCAAGGCCGGGCAGGAGCCGGTGGGGGGGCGAAACGGGGAGAGCACACCGCCACACTCCCCCATTAATCACAGCTATGTCTTGGCCAAGTGATGAGCAAAAAAGACAAAAAGGCCCGAGTAGAGAGACCCACAGTGAATGGAATATATGAATTGTTCTCATGACAGCATCTCATTTATTTTCTGGGCTGCTCTGTTGTATGCAGAGACTTGCCTGCATAGATACGCTACATGGCAAAATCTGTCTGCATGATACACGTGCTTAATGCACCCATGGTAGTCTGGTCCCTCCCTGGAAGCACTGAATATTTTCTAAAAGGATGAGCAGCATGTGGCTGTTTTCTGATGCTGAAAACAAGTAGGATGTCTGCTGTTGAAAAGGGTTGGAGGTCGGGGCTTCTAGATAAACAGTACTGCTTACCACTTTAATTACTTCTTAAAAATCTAATTTTAGAGATTAATGTTTATGACTGTGTCTTTGGATGCCAGAAGTGTATCAGTAATTTCCACATGCATGAGTACTCTCTTGGCTTGTGTGATTATTTGCATTTTAAAGTTACATGTTTGCCTGTTTTTTGTGCTTTGCTTGCTTGCATTCTTCCTTGCAAAAGAATCAAGAATCCAGTATGTTACCTCAGTGGAGAAGGACATTGTTTAGGGCTTTAGTGCACTCCCAGAAGATGATTTTCATGAACTGGGTGGGGGCTGGGTGGGTGGAAAAAGCAAACCAAAAATTAAGTTGCTGCAATTTTTCTTCTGTGGTAAACATTGCCAAAAAAAGGCTTGTTTTAGGAACAATAAAAATACAACAGTTAAAGAAATCAATTACAGAAATCTGTTTTATTTCCTCTGTCAGGCTGTGAAACAATGCAATGGTTTTCTGCTTAGAGCTGCCTGGGCTGTTCACAAGGTGAATTAAATCTCAAAGTCTTCGCACACACCTAATTTACATTAAAACTTGTAACAATAGACACAACTGTACTTTGAAAATGTGCAATGTAGAGTTCATTGTCAAATTTTACTGTAATCCTGGAACAGATCCTGGTGGTAAAATAATAGTTTTGAGGTAACTATTTGAGAATAGTTACCTGGTTTGAGGTAAAACAGAACCAATTTTCTGTTCAGTAATTTTACCTTTTAGCTAAGTCTCTTCTAGCTGTCTGAAATTAACAGCATATTGTGCAGAAACTGTTCATTCTCAGAATGATAAGACATTGGTTTAATACCTGACATTTTCACCATAAAAGTGAGTTAGAAATGTTTTCAAATACAGCCTACACCCATGAATCAGGGCGTCAAAAAGCACAAGTTAAAAACTGGAGATCTTTCCTTACTCTGCATCTTCAAAGACATGCTTCGTGAAAGCGGGGGATGAAGAGCAGACTGTGTGGGGGTAACAGTTGAATTCTATTTAAAGAAAATTTGGAGAATGCTTACCTGTTTATGACACTTATTTGTTATTACTGTTAAATATTTGGAGGTGTTATCTCAACAATGAAATACAATACAGTCAGAAAAAGAATTTTTAATCAGTAGCCTTTTGTTGAGAAAAAGAAGTTTAGCAAAAGAAAGCGAAGTCTATCACAACCAAGCAAGATGCAGCCAGACAACAGAGCCCCAAAGAGGGCAGAAATTTTCATAATAGGGCCTGTCTAGACAGTACATCAAGACTCAGATGTACTGTAAATCAGGGGTTTTAAGTGATAAACCAGCAAGAATGTCTTGCACATTTACATTGTGTTCTTTCACTAGATGATCATACTACAGCAGAAAATAGAAGCTGTAATTGCCATTACTAATACCTACAGAAAATCAGTCTTAAATTGTGGGATTAAATGCTGTAATACTATACTAATTTGTTATGGAAAGTAATTTGTTATAGTGAGTTTCCTTTTATATGTCGGCCCTTTTTATCATAACAGCTTTTCCAATATGAAAGTTTCAAGAGTGGCTTTAGGGATTTTTCTCATCATCTTTTATACACAGGTTCCTTATAGACAAATTTAAAGTGAGGCTGATGACAGATGACATTGCTAAACTAGGTTCTTAGAGTTGTAACACCCATCTTTTCCATCTGAAGTAGATTAGCAGAGTACTTACAAAAAGGAAAAAAAAGGACACATTCAAAGTATACTCTCTTATGTACAATTTTATTCCAAAAAAGTGTCTCACAGAAAGGTTGAAAATACCTTTAAAACTGTAATGTCTTTGTAATCTTTATTGTCGAGGGAAAATACTGGTCCATGATAGAAAATAAAGCTTGAAAACTTTTAGCAATTATCTGCCACATTTAAATGAATATTGCAATGTCCAATTCTTCCTATGTAAGGGATCATGTTGTATCAGAAGAGATTTAGGAGGAACGTGAGAGAATGTCTTAAATAAGTTTTCTCTGTGGCTGGAGACAATGCAAAAGTATATTGACTGTATGTGATGCCTGTTGTAGAATTGCTTTTCAGACCACACTTCTCATGTAGTCAGAATTTCCATTTTACATCCTTATTTTGTCAGATGAACGTCTGCCTCTCAGAAACTTGTGACTGTGTATATCATTCATGATACAAATTTCAAAATATAATTTTAAAACATAATTAGAACCTTGCATTTCTTAGTGAAAGCTTTGACCAACAAAAAATGAAAAAAAATAGCATCCTAAATAGTATGTAATCCTGTGGTAAGCAGGAACCTACTAGAAGCAGTTGTAATGCAGCATCAATACTTGCTAACATACAGGCTTGAAAGGTCTTTTTTGGGTTGGTATGAGAGGCAAACCCCTACTGCTGTTGCCTTTTTTGACTGCAGGATGTCCGAGTAGATGGTGATGATGCTTATGTTTTTGGTCCTTCCTTCTCCTTCACCTCCATGCATCATTCACTCTGCCTTCCTCAACATGGTGTGCACATTGCGTGCCTCATTTATCAGCTCTGCCTTTTCCCTTCTCTGATTGCCTCAGAGGGCTGGGAGCTGGTTCCTTGTGCCTGTCTCTGGTAGAGAAGCTGCAGAGGTGAATAAACAGTGGGCTGCTCCCGGACTCAGAGAGGCTCTGCAGAGGAAGGCACTGGTGGTAGAACGAGTGGCGTTGGTAGAGAAGGGACCTCCAAAGAGAAAAGCTGCCTCCTCTATGTCCTCATCACCGGTGCCTGGCTGGTATCCTGGGTATGTGGAGCTAGGCCACGACTGAGGGACAGAGGGGTGCAGAAAGGTAAGGAAGAAGAATGTTGAGAGTACAGCCGTGCCCGGGTGCTGTAATGGCAGTTGTGACACGGTCTGGATGGGTCGTGTTTCCTCCTCGTGAGCCCAGTAATTGCTGTTGCGCAGTGACGGCCTTCCACCTTCACGCTTCAGTGTGCTGAGGAAAGTGCAGCAAAGCCTTAGAGGAAAAGCTGCTAAAACCAGCCCACAATCACCTCTAAAGAAATCTAAATTAATGTTTTATTTTAAGTTATAAAGGTAGCACTTGCTCTTTTGGGATGCCTTAATAGCATTAGCACTGCTCTTTCCCTTTTTTTTTTTTTTTTTTTTTTTCCTTTTCCTTTCCCTTTTTTTTTTTTTTTTTTTTCCTTTTCCTGGAGCAGATCAGTGTAACTTAGGAAAGAAATCCCATGTGAGTGAAATTCAGGCCAGATGAAAAAAGAACCCCTTCTGAGTGGCTCATCTCAGTGCCCAGCATTATCTCAGTGAGACATTTCTCCTTGCTTCTCTGGCGAAGGACTGTCCATAATGTTCCTGAATATTTAATGTCTCTCAAAAGTACCATGAAGCTTATCTTCTATGAAAGCACAAGGCAGTAACTGTAACGGAAGATAAAATAAAAAATAGGTATGCAAGGATACAGCTATCAGTCTGCTCTTTTGGCTTGACTCCTTTTGCTTAACTGCAGTCACAGAAGTTTTTGCGTAAAGGGGCACCTGTGGGCACCAGCAAATAAAATCCTGAAGGAAATCCTATCAAACCTTCTTTTCCAACCTTCAGTTCCTCCCTTCCTCTGTCTACCCTCTCCTGTCCTTAAAACCTCTCCCTTCTGCTGAGGAGCAATGGAACAAGCTACAGGAGCTGTTAACTGTCCAGGCAATAGCTCGCTTAATTGCTGATAGCACAGAGGTGGTTCTCTTACTCAAGCCAGGTGGGATCACAGATGCTGTGGTAACCCCACTGAAGCCGTGGGCAGGAGATTCATCTTCACAGGGGAGGTGAAGAACCGCCAATTAACGCAAGTCACACATATGGGGGTTCAGCAAAGACATACTCTTCTGAAGGGACTCCTTGTGGATGGGGAGTACAAAATGAAGGAATGGAAGGGCTTTTCTGAAAGTCCTATGGCTAAAAGTGACTAAGGGAATGTAGGGTAGAACTAGGGGTCTAGGATTTAGGGAAAATGCTAAATAGGGCAGGGATGAGGATGACTTCTCTAGATCTTATGGTGCAAGGGTGGTGGAGGTTAGGTAGTGTAGATTCCTACAGCTGAAGACTCAGGGCTGCAGTGTATTAATTTGGACTAGGTCATTGTATGACTTGCATGTACATGGGAAAGGAAGGAAATTTTGAAGTGTATACCTAATATCCAAAGTTTGCTACCTTTTGTATTGGACTGTTCTCCATTTAAATTTAGAGCAATATCCAATTGCCTGTAGGTAAATTAAATGCAAAGTCTCTAGTTTTCTTGCAGATTAGTTTTTCCTAAAGTTGTTAATGCTTTGTAATATTTTTAAAGCTGTAATGTTTTGCTATTTTCTGCTTTTCAGAAACATCCAATAAATATACAAGAAAAGACAAAAGTCTTAACAGTTTCTTTAATCTAATTCACTCAGTTCTCATCCTTTCTGGAAGTCTGTCCAATCATTGTAAATTTTTTGTGTTGAACTTACGACTTTTCCTTTCTGTACAATTAGAAAAATATTTTTATACAAATTATCATGAGCCACAATTTTCAAGGGAATTTCTTCAGATTGAAAACATGCTGTTTCTATCCTAAATGCTGCATACTTCAGTGCAAGTGCCCTGGAGTAAATAGTGCAGTTGTGTATCCTTGCGTGTCCAGTCTTTCTTTTATTTGCTTTCCACTCTCCAGTAGTTGATCATTGTGGCTAGATTCATAATATTTGTGACACGCTGTTTCCTGTGATCGTTTTTTCATACTGCTGGCATTTAATTGAAATACTTGTTTGCTTGTTTCTTGGTGATTTTCTTTTTATATGAACTGAATGTGCTCCTTTGTGTAGCAGAACTTCATTGTAGCTGTGTAAATTTGAAGATGTGCATGAGACTGGTGGTCAGAGGTAAGGCTTTTGGCTCAGACTCGTACAGTTCACATGTGTGCTCCTTACTGGATTTTGTCAATGTGAACACTTGCTAACTCGGTGAGGAGAGCTTTCAGTTAAATTCATCGGTGGGGTGGGGGTGGGTGGAGGGGGTGGATGGTGGTGTGACTTAATGCCAAGTTAGAAATGTGGAAACTAAGTGTACTTGGATACTTCAGTCGCAGATAGATGAGAAGTGCCACTAATTATATGACTTTTCTGTCTGATGAGACAACACAGACCAGGGCAGGTCAGGAGGCAGTTCCAGCACTGGAGTGCTTTGCCTCAGGGCAGGGCTGCATGTCCCCTCTGTTCCCTCTCAGGTGCTTGTAACATCTCCCCTCCCTGTCTGGAGTGTGTCTTGAGGGGTCTTTTCCAGATGTCTCCCTGGGGTTACAGGCAACTTCAGTCAGGAGACTGGGCAGAGGATATGTAAACTTGATTGGCATTTTCAGATTCCTACAGCACCTAACCACTGGCTGGCACTGGTGCTGGCATTCCCAGCCTGCACTCTCAGAGGTTCTCCACATACCACAGTGAAAGGTTCACAGCTTGCACAGTGAGTAACAGGTTGCTGTTTAGAAAGAATAGAGAGGGAAGGAGAGGAGAGAGTATCGTGCTGTATGTAAATGAGCTCTGTGTCTTCACACCACTCCAGTTTGAAACTGAGGGCATGTCTTCCTAGGGTGTATGGGTCAAGATTAGAGGGGTACATAATACCAAAAACAGGATTGGGATCTATTGCACACTATATAGGAGGAAGTGGACAAACAACTAACCCAACCCTGCTAATCATCTTTTTCTTGTGCGGGATGGAGCTGTCCAGACATCTGTCAGGATGACAACATTTTGCACCAAAACTGTGTTAGTGGCAGTTTTCTAGCGGAAATGGGAGAGGGGCAAAGAATAGGTCATCGTCTGCCTGACCTTCATATGGGGAAGAGTTGGTGGCAAAAGTAGCCATAGAAGGCAGTTTGGGTTGTCATGACAAGATTATTGAATTTCAGTTTCAGGGAAAGGCAATTAGGAATTAGGGCTTCAGAAGAGCAGATTTTGGGTTGCTTAGGAAATTGCTAGGCAAATTCCCTCCTTTAGGAAGCTGTCCTACGAGGAAGAGTACTGAGATCAGATTGACTGAATTTACTGAAGGCTCAAGAAAGAACCACTATGTTGTGCAGGAAGACTGGGAATTTTGACAGAAAGCCTGCTTGCCTGAGTTAAGAATTTCTTAATTAACTAAAATACAAAAAAGACAGCATGCAAGAAGGAAACATGGACAGCCAACTAAGGAGGATCACAAAAGCACTCAAGGACAGAATCAGGAAATTGAATCACTAGGGAAGTAATGAGGATTCTACAAATACACTGATAAGGCAAGGTGGTTCAGAGAAAACTGACCTGGTTTTGAACATGGAGACAACTTTATAACAGACAACATAAAAAGCACTGAAGTACTCGATACCATTTTTGCCAAAGACTTCACAGACAATCCTGCTCCTCATTTCTACATGTGTTACCAATGTGTGTAATGAATGGAGAGTGACAGCTAGCAGTTAGGGAATTGCAGATCTTCTATAGAAGTTAAATGTATTGGGACCAGGTGGGATTCCAGGGGAGAGTGCTGACAGAATAACCTGATGTGTCTGTGCAGTCACTGTTTGTCATTGAATAAAAATCAAGGAAATCACAGGAGGTCCCTGACAAATAGAAAAAAGCTAATCCTATACCCATCTTTAAAAAAAAATGAAAAAGGAGCATGTAGGGCCTCTATGCCAGTTAGCTTCATCTTAGTTTCTAGAAGGACTATGGAGGATGGCTTCTTGTAATCCATTTCCAAACATGTGAAAGACAAAAAGGTAATAATGAACAGTCAACACAGGTTTGTCAAGGGCAAATCACACTTGACCAACTTGATTGCTGTCACTGATGAAGCAGCTGAGCAGGAAGAAATGGATATCATATGCCTTGATACCAGCACAGTTGGCACGATCTTTCATAGCATTTTTATTTGGAAGTATGGCCTGGATAAGCATGCTGTCGGATGGGATAAAAATGGGCTGTAGCACCTGGTTCAAAGGTTGATAACCAATACAGTAGTATGTAATCGGCAGCTGGCAACAAGCTGAGTCAGGAGTCAGTGTTGGGGCAAATACTTTTGTCATCAGTGGTGTACATAATGAGATAGACTGCACTCTTAGCAATTTTGTGGATAGTGCTGAATTATAGGAGCACAGTTGACACATGCAAATGGCAGAGCTTCAATCCAGACAAACCTCATAAACTTGAGGATTAGGCTAACAGCAACACAGTGAAGTTCAGCAAGGAGTACATGAGGATGGCCAAGGATATTGAGGAAATAGTTAGTCCATTCTGCCTGACTGTGGTGGGATTACCAATGGGATGCAGCTCCAGTTTTGGCTCCCCAGGTCAAATAGAATATTTAAGATGCTGGAATAGGTCCAACACAGGACTAATGGTGTTTAGGAGCATAGAGCATGTGTCTTACAAGAAGAGGAAGAGGGAACTTGGATTGTTTTGTCCAGCAAAGAGAAGGCAAAGGGAAAATCTAATAGCAGCCAACAGATACTTAAAGGTTAATTACAAAGGTAGTGGTGTCAAACAATTCTTGGTAGTGGATGGTATAATAAGATGGTATAGCAACACCCACAATTTGCTGCTTGGACAGTTCAGATTGAATGTTATAAAATACAATTGTACCAAAAGGGTAAGAATTGGAACAGGTGGGTCAAGAATTTGCAGAGTCTCCATCCGTGGATATTTCCATGACTCAGCTAGACAAAATCATAATTGACCTTATCTAGTATTAGTGATCCTGCTTTGAATGGGATTTTGGATTAAGTAATCTCCATCAGTCCCTTCCAATCAAATTTTCAAAGGTTTTGTAATTCTCAGTGCCTGTCTACAGTATAGTATAGATTCACATACCTGGTTAAACAATGGAAGTTGATTCATTTTTTATATATCTGATGTGAAAGGTAGTTACACCCAGCTTATTCTGGTGCATTATAAAGCTAAAGAAATAGTAACATTTCTATTAATAGTTAAAACTTAAAAACTGGTATTTGCATTAATTCAGGTCAGTGTCTTATTCTCAACTGGGCTTCTTTTTCACTTTTAACTAATATACCTCATTTTCTTCCATAAGCTTGTAGAAAAAGATAAGTTTTTTTTTTTTAACTGTTAAATGCATGGTTGACAATTGTTTGATAATTAAAACTTGCAATACTTACTTTGCAAAGGGGAACCTTTAATTATTAATTTATTTGTTCAGTGAAGTTTTTATTAAAAAACACATTATGTCAGTCCTTTTCATTAAAGTACTTAAGAACATGTTTGACTTTTAGTACTTTTCTAAATTCTTATAGGTTGTAGAATCAAGGCAAGAATTTTGCATCTGAGGTCTTGGTGACTGCCTGCAGAGATATTATAAACAATGTATTTATCTGGTACAGGAGACTGAAAGAAGAATATAATTGCCTTCCCCAGAAAGACTGTAAAATTTTTTTATATCTGGCTTGGAATAAACGTTATGCCCCAGTGGATTTTGATTGAGAAAATAAGCTGGTGATGTGCAAAAAAATATTTTTTTGTTGTTTAGTTAAGTCATATGCTTTATGTGACCTACTCTAAATTAAACTGTAAGTCTAAGTTGCAGTTCTCTTCTGCTCTGGAAAATGCTGAAAGCATTTCCTGAAATGTTCTCTGAACATGGTACTGTGAGAGAAAAAGAAACTAACTGTTACTAGGAAGCTCAGGGTAGCCAGCTGTTAGTATTCACCAGCTCAAATCAACCCTGTCCTTCTTCCATACCAGGCCAGCAGTCTCTCCTTGTTTCTGTAAGGTGAGCAATTCAGAGTCTGTGTTGAATACAAACAAGGTTTCAGACTGAGTAACTTGAATTGCAAGCAATAGATATCAAAAGCCATGATGCAGGGAAAGTAGAGTTTGGCCTCCTCTCTACCAGGCTGTCCCTGGAGCTCAGGTCCTGTATGCCCTCTATGTGCATTTACTATCTGCTCTCTAAGCATGGCCACATTTGAAATGAGAGTAAGGGTGAAGAAAGGGTGATATGCTAGAAAATGAGAGGATTTTGATGTTTCTTTGGAGTGTGTGTTTCTGTAAGCAGTGGTTATGATCTCAGTAATTTGTCATGAGATCCCTGGTGGTCTAAATGCAAGCATACCTCAGGCTGCTGGTGTTAAGTTAGCCTACTTCTTGCTTTCCTGTCATGGTTTCAGCCGAAATCACCGCAACCAGACCAACAGATGGCCCTTCCCCTCTCCCCAAAAGAGGAGAAAGAAGAGATAAGGAGATTCAAAAGTTTACAATGAACTAAACTACTTTAATGAAGAATTAATATTAAAAAAAAAAAGAAAAAAAAAGAAGTAAATAATGAAATAGATACTATATATACAAAACCGTATCAAGCTCCCAGGATGACAGTCCTGTCACCAGCAGGCACTGGGGAAGTCCCAGACTGGACTCAGCGACAGATGGGAACTGGATTCCAGCTCTGGAGTCAGGAACACAGGGATCGGGATCAAAGGCAGATGAACAGACAGGGTCCTCTTTGGATGTCGGCCATTGCAGGAAGAGAGTTGACCCTTTGATCCCTCAGCTTTTATACTGAGCATGGGGCAGATGGGATGGAATACCCCTGTTGGTCAGGTTTGGGTCACCCATCTTGTCCGTTCCTCCCCACAGATGGGACCTCTCTGCGTTTTTCCGTTTCCAACCCTCTAAGGGGCAAATAACGAAAATTGGCTGACCTTGGTTGTTACAGCAATAAGTATAAGCAAGGGGCTCTCTGCAGACCATTCCTTGGCATGTAGCACAAACATGGGTCTTATCACTCTGAGAACGAGCAGTTTTCTCCACAATATGCCATTAATTTCACAGAGTTAGAGGAGGCCTAGCTAAACTGTAGAATTACAGAACACAAAATTGGTCCAGTTTTACTTCAAACCGGGACACTTCCCAGCGCTTCAATGCAAGTCCATACACCAATGGACCCTCGCTTTGGAGAACACCAGGCTGAAAAGGAAGAACATACTTCAGTTACTTCATCTCATTCTCTAATTGCTGCCCATCTTCTTGCTCTATTTCCATGCAGGTGCTAGCTCCTACAAACAAGAAAATGGAAAGGATTATGTGAAGTCCAAATTTTTAATGTTCTTCAAAAATAATAATGATTTTTTGTGCATGAAATTCTAACACATCTGAAAATGAATCCGGTGCTTTGTGTTGGCTATATGATAGTTACAAGGTTGGTTGGTATTCTTTTTAAAAGTCAGGACTTAAGTTTTTCTTTATATGAGGGACCTCCTTGCTGCAATACCTTAAAGAATTGCACATGCCAAATAAAGAAGAGCCCTTCAGACGTCAGTCAAATGTAGCAGCATAGAATATCTCTTTAAGAGCATCCTTTTCAAAAAATGCATTCAAATGTAAAAAAACTCCAGCACATGAAATGTATTAGAAGGGCACACACACAAAAAAATCTCTTGCCCTTACTGTTGTATTAAATAAGTAGCAAATAATCAGATAGCTTCCACAGTAGCTCTGGCTGCCATGCTACCAGGCATTCTCTGTTCACAAGTGCAAAACTCTGCTTAGCTTTTGGTAGAGTAATTTTTTTCTAAAGATTATTAGCCTTTTATGGGTGTCCAAATGCCTTTTATTCCTGTGGCCGCCAGCCTGCTGAGAAGCAGGCATATTTCACAGACATGAGCCTGCAAACAGAATGGCATTCCTGTACCAGCAAAGCCTAAGAATCTTATGGGAAAATTCGACCAGCACAAGGTCATCTGCAATACAGTTCTTTACAATCTGTGTCATTTCAGTTTGTTTTTCTGATAAGTGCTTTAAAAAGGGAAAGGACAAAAAGAAAAGAGATGTAAATGAGACACCACAGGCAAATGGGTAGGAATTGCGTATCATGAAGTAAGTGGTCATAGATTAATCTGTTAAATAAATAAACAGTGAAGAAGTAATATAACTACTGTTGTTTGTTGTTGATGCCCAGGGCAGTTTGAGGGAGATAGAAACAGGGTGTTCTTACTGCCCTTTGTCATCAATATGTTTCTTTGCTAGCATGATCTGTGGGAGGTTCTGCTCAAAGCTAGTGTTACTCATGGAGGAACATTGGAGGAGATCTTTCTGAAATTGTAGCATCTTTACCTATCAATCAAAGGCCAGGGGGTGATTTCCAGTGGAAACTCCCTGTCATGGCTATTTTATCCAGCTCTCTGAAATATAAAGGGTCTTAAGAGTTTTGCTTTTTCCCCTTTTCTCCCCAAATCCTCCCCAAACAGAAAAGTGACTACAAAACACATCATTTTTTTAAAATGTTTTTGTTTTACTCTGTGCCATTGAACATTCTGAAAAAAGCAGCTCTAAGCTAGCTGATCCAAAACAAGCAAACACTTAACATGAATTAGAAATTCTCATGCCTACATGTTAGAGAGGTCCTATAATAAGCTGACTTTTTATTTCCTTTTCAATTTATGATGCACTAAAACCTGTAGTTTTAACAGGAAGTTGAAAGTGCTGCATAAATGGCACTGGGAAGTATACAATATCAATTCCCCATTAAAGAAGCTTTTCAGCTATCTCTGAACTTTTTTCTGGGATTGCATAGATCATGTGATATCCTTGTATTCTGGTGAAGTTAAAAGAGAAAAAAAAAGATTTGACAATATAGCAGGTTGTTCTGTCACATTTCTACAGGTTTTCATTTTTTTAAAAAATTGGATACATTTTTGCTATTTAAAAGAAAATATCAAGATTATAGACTCATAGAATCATCTAGGTTGGAAGGGACTTTTAAAATCATCTAGTCCAACCATCCACCTAACTCCGATTAAAAAAAAAAACAAACAAAAGAAAACCATGCAAAAGAAACCCCAAGATTACTAAACTATGTCTCTGAGCACTATGTCAACCCATCTTTTGAAAACCTCCAGGGATGGTGCCTCAACCACTTCCCTGGGCAGCCCATTCCTGATAACCCTTTCAGTGTAAAAATTTTTCCTAATATCCAATCTGAACCTCCCCTGATGCATCTTGATGCCATTTCCTCTTGTCCTATTGCCTGTGACTTGGGAGAAGAGACCAATCCCGGCCTCCCTACAACCTTCTTTCAGGGAGCTGTAGACAGCAATAAGATCTCCCCTCAGACTCCTTTTCTCCAGGGTAAAGTGCTTTCTTTTGAAGTGTTCTCTTTTCATTTGGTCCAAAAAAAAGCATGTCTTCTTTCCATTTAAACCATCATATTAAAATATACTGTTTAAAACATTCTGGCATGAAATCTTACCAATTGCAAACACTTCATAATTATCACATTCTGTGTTGCTGAGTGTCATTAAAAAGCATTGTCTTCTGCATGCATATGGATTTTCATGGTTATGCTGATCATAAAAAGATCATTAGCAGGGACTGCAAATAAAATAGTTTTCTTTAGCACATCACTTTGATAGACATGATCTACCTTCTTTATGAAAAGAATTGAAATCACTCAGCAGAAAAAAGAACTAAAGCTTGGTTTTATTGACAAAAGGAGATAGCTAATCATATCAAAAACATTAGGCAAATAAACAGTACTATCCTTTTCCAGACTTAATGCTTGTCATCTCTAAATTTAAACAAAGCAATATATGCTGAAGAAATTAATTATGACTGTAGTGTTTCACTATTGCAAACGTTCCTTTAAAATTGTATCTAGAATTTCAATTATCCAAATTTTCAAAAATGGCAGTAATATTGGTTGCTCTCTAATACTTTAAATTGAGGTTGTTCTTCTTAGTCTCTTATTTTGGGTGTGTAACCAGATTTAAAGTGTGATTCATTACTTTAGTTTCTTACTCTGTATCTTATTATTAAAGTTTACTTTTATGCGTGATTCTTTTATTACATCCCTAAGATACAGACACACAATCTGTGACGACCAGAGGCCACTTTAACAAATAATCCTTGAAGCACATTTAATGTAATATAACTTTAATGTAAAGAAGATGAGAAATACACAAAATTTATCATAACTGTAAAAATTCTGCTGTCACTATAGCACAGAAAAAATAACATTCAGAACTGTTTAGAAGAACTATCCCCTATCACATACAACTTCTTGCCTGCTTGATAAAGGCAGCACAGTCCTATTGTTATCCCAAATGTTACATTATTTGATCATTTTTCCTCCTGCCATTATTCAGGTGTCTGTAGTCTGGTTCTTCCTCCATTCTTAGTCACTTTTGGACCATCCATGATTGTATGACCTTGCATGAGACAGAATTGAAAGGGCTTCAATATTTGGCTTTCCTCTCACTCAGCTTTTATGTGCAAACAACATTCAGATATGACTTTCTTCTTCAGAATATCTAGAATAGATCTGCTGTGCATAATTAAATTGTAGACCTCATCATTGCAGTATATTCTAACCACCCAAAATATGAATGTTGCAAAAATGTTAGAAAAATTCATGGAGTTGCATTCACTATTAAACATAGTCATAAAAGTGCATTCTGTAGTCCGATACAGGAACTCCTGATACATGATGAGTACTGGGAAGACATACATAGAAAAAGAATATTCTGTAGTTCTGTCTCATGCAGTTTTTCCTAAGCTGCTGACCACAGTTAGGGACAGGATACTTTACTGAGACCATTAGTCTGGTTTACAATCTGACAAAGAAATACAAAAATATCACGGAAGGCATTAGAGAAGCTGGATCAATGGCTGGAGAACAAGTGTGTTTCTTGCTGAGAATATCTATTTTAAACGCCATGCCATGCTATGCAGTGCAGTTATGCTGCTCTATTCAGCTTTCTCTTCGCACTATCTGGAATACCTAGTGAAGGCATTTGTTATTTTTCCTTTCCACTAGCACAAGGATTCCAGAAATCCTATTTCATACCACTTTAACGTGTGTTATTCCTTTTTCTTTTCTCTCATATTCTCACTGATGCTTTGTTTTGTGAATGAACAGATACAGCCATGAAGCACACCTCCCTCACAGGCTAGGACATAGTTTAAGTCATGTCCTAATATAGAGTAGAGATGCAGCCTGACTGCATCCAGACCTGCATAGCTAAATGCAGCAGAGACATGGCTCCACCCACCTGGGCTTTCAACCAGCTCTATTATGTGTTATCTGAATCCCTTGGCTAGAACTTGTAATGCACTAAATCTTCCCATTGCCTTCAAAATTCTTGATGCCTGTGCCCACACCCTACTTGCTATTTTTCTCATTTTTATTTTTCCCTCTTACTGTGCCTGTCCTCGTCCATCACACTGGGCCTTGTCATCGTTTTTTGTTCATTTCTGGTAAATTAAACTCTCTGTATTTATCCATACGGACTCTAAACTTACTTTTTATACATAGCTACATACATATTACATTTTCTCCTCAGTGAATTATTGCACAAGGTTCAGTTAAGCCATGCTACAGAACAGAAATAAAAGGAAAGAAAACCACAAAAGCAAACAAGACTAGTAAGGGCTAAAAATTAAACCCAGAGAAATTGAAATAATTTGTAAAAGTTAGACAAATATTAGGTATATATAAATTTTTATTAAGAAACAGGAGAGAATAAAAATACCAATGAAAGAACAGTATACTAGGATTAATTACAGCGTGCAGCCCCAGTTCAGCATCAGAGTCTGCTCACAATGATCACTGGAGACATGCAGTCTTTTAAAGGTCAAATATATTTATGTAAATTAATTTCAGTGGAAGTTATAAACTTTAAGAGTTAATGGCAGTAGCTTCTGTAGATAGGCATGGTAATAAAAATTGAAAATCAAGATAAGAAAAGAGATAATAGAAGCTGAAACTAGCCAAAAGAGAAAAAGATATATTAAACATTCGCTAATAATATTTGCACCACAAATGCTTCCATTCTCTAACGCAAAAGGTCAGTCGTTGAGAAGGAATGATGGTCCTCTTAAAGAGGAAAAGTTGGCCACTGGAAGATTGGTAGAAACCCATCAGAAAGCCATCAGAAAGGAACGTTTGATCTAAGGAAAGGAATTTGGGGACATTCAAAGTACCACCAGTCACTGAAATTGTGATCAGGTATTGTATATTTTTATGAAATAATGGAAAGAAGGTGTTTTAATAGTTAGATATTAATAATAAGGTTAGTACATGGCTATGTATGAGTGACAAGTTATCTTGGAAACAAGACTAGATTTATCTATTAAACTTTTAGCTCTGCCAGAAAAAAGGACAGACTGTTGCCTAACTTCAGGAAGAAACCATAGGCCATCAGAATTAAACATGAATATTTGATCTAAAGGACCTTAATTGGCTCAATGTATTTGCTATGCCAGAAGTTTTGTCTCTTCTAGTGTTAGCTTTTAAAAGTCATCATTATTAATAAAAAGCCTCAGTATTTTGTTAAGTTCTCCAGATCATACTCATGTCTTATATTTTGTGAAGCATCAAAACTAAATTCTGCTGCATGCTGTGGCAGACTGGAGAGATTGGGAAAATTTAATACACAGTAAAGTAGAAATCGATTGCATTTTTCATTTTCTTCTGTATTTAATCAGTGAGTGTCTCCTGTGTTATTTTCTTGGAGATTAAACTCGGTTTATCTTAAACCATCACCACACTTTCATGTTTTTGTATGCTGGAGGTTTCTGGACTGGTAATACAAAGCTGCACTGATAAGTAACACAGGTCTGCAGGCTTTAATGGCTATTTAAGGGAGAGTTGGGCCATAACAGAGTCGATGTCAGAGAGCTCTTGAGTTGTAATATAAATATCTTAGGTGGACGGTTTGACTAGAATACTCACCAGCTACATCATTAAGGCAAGCATTGCATTGTCATTTTTATTTTCCTCTTAACACTCCATTTAGAGGGTAGAGCATGTAATTCCTCTTCAGACTTCTTGTTTCAGGCTGTCTGTACATTTACAGAGAAAATACTGAACTGATTATGAATTCTCTGTGCTCTCCGTAGCAGCATTTGTGTGGCGGCCGCAGGAAAGACTTTCTGTTCTGTACACATTTTTCAGTCCCTAGGGTTGTCGCTTCCTTTAATAAAAGCCTCAGGTTTTGCACAAGTATCTGCAAAAGGTCCTGATGACAAAATATTACCCAGCACAACCTTGTGTTCAGGGATAAAACTACTCCCTACCACTGTAATCTCTTTGTCATTCAGTTGAGTGCCGAAGTCTCTCAGGAACTGGATTGCACTGTACCAGTACTGCTGGTTTGCATGATGGGGACAGGGTAAAAGATGTTGGGGATACTGTGCACTGTACCCTAAATGCAGATTGTAGACCAAGACCTTTGCCAGCGAGGTATAATTTAGAGCAATGCTGAAGCCTCTCTGAAGTGTGCTGCAGATGCGTTCCCAGAGCTAGGTCCTCAGAGACCCTGCTGTTTCAGTCATCACAGAGCACATCTTTAGGGAGTTGCCGACAGTAACATTTCAGTTTTCATACAAATATCCAATTTATTCCCATCATCAAGACCCATTTATCTTTATAGAAACAACAAAATACAGATTTGTTTATTTTAAACATTACCCTCTAGTAAGTAAAAGTAACTGTATTTCCAAGATAGTTTACTATCCTGGAAATATTTGTATTCACGCCATTAGATAGTGGATCATTCTCTGCTAACTGCATCATAATATACTTCCTTGATTTTAACTATCATTTCAGTATTGATCTTTACTGTGATAATACTGTACACTAAAAAAAAAAAAAAAAAAAAAATGGTTCTGCTATTATTTTCAGTCTGGAAATCAATGAAGGTGTGGATAATCTGTCTCACCTATTTTCCATGGTCATTCACACATTTCTTGGGACTTTTCCATCTGTTAAAACCTGATGGAGAAAAAGCACAGGTTCTTTTCTTAGCAATGCTTAGAGACATAGCAAAACACAGGGCATTTGATGGAGCATAAATCAACCACTCTCTCCATCTACATTTTGCTTTACCCATTTTTCAAAATGAGAGGCACTTTAATAAATAGCACCTCTTGCCACTATCACAGACACAGTGATGTTGAAAAATCGCCCTCATTCTGGTCAGCTAGATTTGCAGTTTTAAAAAAAAATCAAACTGCAGTTAGCTGTATCACTGCTATATATTTGCATTTGAAATATTTTTTCAGAAAGGTTTTGTTAATAGATCTATCAATACAATCAGTACAGCATTAATTTAATTACTTTTACTTTTTCTTTCCTTCTAGTTACAATTTTAATACATATTTAATTGTTTCCCAAAGATACCCAACGTGAAGCAAGCACTAAAGAAAACAAGACAAGGAAAAGTAAGCATAGATTTGTGTGAGTGAAACAGAAGAAAAATAAATTAAATATAAATCAAGTAAATGAATAAGATTCAGAAGGAAGCAAATTTGGAGAAATAGCTAGCATCAGTCTTGGAAGCTGATCAACAAAAGTGAGTCTTTGATGTGTGATGTGAAAATGGACAACGTATTCAGGACAGTCAGACCCATCCAAAATCCAAAGGTCAGCATGAGGAAGCATGCAAAGAAGAGTGGGAAGGAGTAGCAAAGTGAAAATAACAGGGGAAATGCTACAGCTAGAAACAGGGCAGTTGTAAGAGTGATTAGATGACCTAATCTTAGAAATACAGACTAAGATCCTATCACCACACTAGACAGAGAGATAGGGTTCACAGCAGATTTTCAAGGGTGATTTTAGTATATACCCCCATCTGCCTAACCTGGAGAATATCTAAATTACGCTTAGACCACTGAACTTCCTATGTACCTTATATTTCTGTTTTCTCATATACAGAATTGGCACTGTCAGAAAGGCATGTCTCAATGGCCGTCATGAGTAGGTGCTATCAGGATTCAGTCAGGCACCTTGGGGCTAACTGAATAGACCTGTTCATCACATGGTCCAGAAAACAAACGAGCAGTACACTGAGAAGACCACAGCTCAAATTCCATTTTATAAAAACTTTTTAAGGAAAGGACAGATCTGTTTTGAAAAAAATAAAACCAATAAACCCACAAAGCGAAGCATTTTTTGCCAAGATGGAAAAGTTAAGTTTGAGACACAAACCTGTGCTTCACATTTCCTATAACAAGCTTAGGAAACTCATTCGAGTTTCCTGGTTTTTATGGTCCTCATTCCTGCTAAGCCAATCCTGAACTGTGAATTCCAGTAGCTGAGAGAGCATTTTGGCTAGAAGTCCAAGCCTCAGACCCATTTGTGAAGCCAGTCCAACAGAGGAAATGACATGTATCTCATAGAGTCCAGGTCCTCTCAATCATGCAAAGCAGAACTAACTGTTGTTGATCAGTGACACAGTTCTCTTACTGTACCATTATTACTTGTTTTGCTGTTGTTTAAAAGTGATGCAGTTTTCATACTGCATAATTATTGCTTGTTTTGTTGTTTTTCAAGAAATTTGTTAAGAACTTACATGCAATTGTCTTTTTCTTTCATTTGATTTCCTTTAGTAATTTGTTTTTCCTCACTTGATCTGGCTCTATCTTTTCCTCACTCTTGATCTGGATCTAGAGTGTCTGGCCCAGACACTCTATTGATCCAATAGTGAGAAATTAAGGAGTGGAGACTGTATTGACTGTTCACAATGCAAATGCAATTAAGACTTTGGGACTCTTCTTGAAGCTCTTCCTTGCAGATGGACTTGCACTTCACATATAGGTATACAAAACAACTCCCTTTATTGAACCTGGCGATTGTAGTAGCATAAAACCAGGAAGAAAGAGAAATGCATCAGCTGTTCACCTAATAGGTACTGAAAGCTGAATTCACTACTAATTCATATTAGTAATTCTTCCCTGACCAAAGATATGTGTATGTACCCACTCATGTGTGTATAGATCCTGCAGGCTATCTAGGTGTTGCTTACCAGTCTGTGTTGAATACAGGAAGATAATGAATGCACTTCAAGTTTTACGCCCTTAAATTCAAAATCTGGCAGAATCTTTGAAGAAGCCACAAGAAAAATTACTAGATTAGCTCACCGACTTCTCTGACCTCCTCACCTCCACTTGCAGAGAATCTCTTTATGGTTTGAAAATATTAATTTGAAGAAGATGCAAGAATTCTGCTTAGCACTTGTGGAGTTTGGTTCACTGTAGTGGTGGTTATTTGAACATAGCAGCTGTACCAATCTCTGCACTGGGCAGCAGGGTGAGTTTCTTCTAATTGCATACTTATGTAGGTCTTGGTGAGAAGGAGGAGAATCTGCACAAGCTGCTTTTTTCTCTAGCGCTGATTGGGGTCCATAACTGAAATGAATTTTCCCCTCAGTTCAGTCTGTCCCCCAGACTGTTTTTTTTGTAATTCCAAAAGGCTTATACTATTCCTTTCTCCTCTTCTCACCCGGAAATATATTTTAGCTGGAGTAGGATTTTAGAAATATGCAGCCTTACATGAGGAGATATATGCTATCTCTACAAACTGCTGTAAATGTTGACATGTTTCAGCTCATAAATTATATAGCTTCTTGATCCTTGATGCATTAAGTGGTACCTGACTATCTGAGACTACAGTAATTCTATTTCTGACATGATGCCTCTTACTTTCATAACTTTTCTGCTTCACTACTCTTGCCTCAGTCTGAAATTGTTATAAATTGCAATGTCTGTTATTATTTTTGTGTGCTATTAATATATTTGCTGTAAAAAATTGACATCTTTCCATAGACTTCAAGCCTGTCTCACAGGAAAGCATTTTCATGCCTTGACAAGTAATTTGTAAAAATTCTGTTCACTTCTTCACTTTTCTAATGGATAGTTAGATGAGCTGAAAAACATTTGGCTGTGCTTTTATTGAAAAGATATACAGTTATTCGGTGAATGCTTTTGAGCTTCAAGTTCATTACAAACATTTGCCTTTTTCACTACACAAATTATAGAAATTTTCTGATATTGTTTCTATGGTCTGACTGATTTATGCCATGAAGCAACAGAAAACGCACTGGGAACTCAAAATTCTACAGCAAAGTATTTGTGCTTGTTCATTGGCTAAATACTAGTAAGCTCATACTTTATTGTTTCTATGTCTTGTTGACAAAGTCAAGGAGCCTCTATTTAAAAGTGGAACAGAAACACTCAATGCTTCTAACATCTCAGTGGCACTAGGTTAGGAAGGTCCATTAAAAACAGTCAAACAAATTGGCATTAATTTTTGAATGAATATTCATGAGTATGTTTTTCTGTTATTTGATGTTGTATTTTGCTATTTAAGGCAGATTAATTTGTAGTTAAGACCTGAGCCTGTCGCCATCCACCACGACAGATACAAAGAAATAGAGCTGACTTACCAAGGAAGCTTAAGCTAACAGGATAAGGAGCCCTATATCATATTCTGGCTCATTTAAATGTGGATATTCTCTCCCCAAATTTAACAGCTATCACTTTCTCTGTGCTGAAAGGGTTAAATTTCTTAGACTGAGGAAAGACCAGATTTTTTTCATAAGCTTTCTGTTACATGGCTCAGTACTCAGACTTTAATATAACACTTTTCTAAAGTGCAGGGACTTTAAAGATTTTTTTAATGAAAAAAACAAGATTATTACTATAGACTAGAAAGAAGTGTTAGAAAACTATTCTCAGAAACACTGAAGATGGCACACATTTTTATAATTGAAGTTGGACTGTTTAGTTAACGTGCATATTCTGTATAAAATAGCTATATATACCTTTCTCAGTTTGACTTCAGAACTTTTAATATTTAAACTATAAAATTCATGTAAAGAATACATTATATATAAATATATATGAATATTTATGTTTATATTTATAAATACAAATTTCACTTGTATTTCTCCTGCCAAACACTTAGCTGTATAAAGCCATATATCCTTATGGTCCATTGCATTAAGATGTTAGTTTATTGTTCTTAGCCACAAGTATATATTCAATTTGTCTTTGGAAAATGCAATATAAATTCTAAAGATTAAATCAGTTACTTGATTTTTCTCCAAACAGATTTTTATTTTTGTCATTTCTTTAATTTCTTTTAATAAGAAGGTTAAAGCTTGAAGATTTTGTTCTTGTATTTTGGATGAAATTATTTAACATATTTGCAATTATTCCTTTGTTTATTAACACTCTAAAAGTTGATTGTTAGTAAATAACCAATCAATATTAAGAACAAGTATTATTAAATCTACTATTATATTTGTGATTTCAATCTCATACTCAGAGTTGTTTCAGTTACTGAGATCTGTCTGCCACCTTGCAGGTTCCACAGGTCTGAAAGATGGCCCTTTCTTTTATTCCATACTCCCATATACTGTCCCTGGCACCTTCAGGATTTATTCATTACACCCACGTCTTCCAAACACCATGTGGGTGCCCCAAAGTAGTCAGGGCTCTAACAAAGTGGGAAGGAAAGTCATCACAGAAAACTACCTGGACCTGCAAATTTTGCCTTGCAGGGAGTTAGTGGCTGTTTGTATAACGCTGCTCATAAAGTCTCAAAGAACTACAAAAGCCTCTCAGATTTAGCAGAACTCCACAGCATGCCAAGCACTAGTTACTCCGTAGACCCTGTCACTTCTATATCCTCCCCTTGCATGGGCTATACTTAGAAACCCTTGCTATTAAAACTTTTACACTCCTTTTGATAAAACTTTTGCTACTTTGTTTTATAACATCTGAACACCATAAAATCATTTTTATTTATTTATTTCCCAGTGACTGAGGGGAACAGTCTTACACTCTTATATAGAAGATGCCACAGCAGAAAGGGCTAGATTCACAAATGAGTTTTGCTGCAATATAGCATAGCCTTGAATAAGATACCCATCTTAGTAGTATATAATGACCTGCTAAGAACATGTCAGTCTTCTCCAGCATAAAACACGTTTGCGAAGAGGAGGAAGAACACTTAGAGCAAGTTTCCCAGATGTGGAACATTCCATCGACACTAGCATGAGAAACGGATTTGAAAATTAATTATACCTGGGAAAATTAAACTCTCAAGGGATGTTCAGACACCTATGGATATAGGTAGCATTTGCATGAAGTATAACAACTTGATTTTGGAGTAAATAGTCGGAAGTTGCCCAATTAGGGACCTCAATTCATGTGAAGTTAGGCCAGGAAATTTGACCCAGCATCTCTCACTTCCAGGCCAGTAGTTTTATCATGTTTTTCCTGTCCAAAATCAAAACCCACTCTTAATGTGTATGTTTTAGCTTATCATAGCTAAATAGCCTTTTTAAAACTTCACGACATACCTATTTCTAAAGTTATTAGAAATGGATATGGAAACCAGATTACTCCTTTTCTATTAACAGCTCCCTTTTAGTAAATAAGTAATGGTGTGGTATTATTTTCTCTCAGCTGAACTAGTCATTCAACCCTCCCACTTTGATTTTGCTTTCTAGATTTCTGATCATCTACATTGCTTTCCTGTAGACTAGCCTTATCTGACTTAAATAATTCCTTAAAAGCTAATTCTTGCATAGATGTAGTAACTTATGCTTGCTTATGTTAAATGTTATTGTTTTCAGATTATTTCTTCAGTTGCTCAGGATCATTTTCCAATGATCTCTTAATTCTGTTCTTCACTATACAGTTTGTGTCTTTGACATTTTTCTGTCACTCAAGTAAGTATACTACTTGAGTACATTGCGAAGCTTCTTAATGGATAATACACACTTCCCTGAGAGCCATGTTATGTTTCTCTTCCATTTGACAGACAATTACACAGGCTTATTTTCCAGTCAGTCTTGGATCCGTGCTATGATACTTTCATCTAACATTGCTTTCTCTTTCCACATGAAGTAGTATCAGGAGTATAATAAAATCAAGTAAAGTTGTCTACTAGTTCTTATGTATTCATCAGACATCTTGTCTGCACAGGACATTAATCAGTCGTAACTTTTTCTCCACAAATCATCTTGACTGTTACTCATTTCTCCTATTGTACTAATGCAAGTGCCTTCTTCCTGAGCTCAACTTTACTCACTATTTCTTTACCTTCTTCCCTGCAGCAATGCAGCGGTTTGGGGAATTGGAGTTGTGGCCAGTTCATCACACATTGTGTCTGCTGCTCCTTCCTCCTGCTCCAGCAGAGGGCCCTTCCCATGGGTTACAGTCCTCTGGAAATTTCTCCCACATGAGTCTTTCTCGTGGGAGACAGTTCTCCAAAAACTGCTCCTTTCCACACTGGGGGAAACAGATTGCTCCAGTGTGAGTCCCCCATGGGGTCATAAGTCCTGCCAGAAAACCTGGTCCAATATGGCCATCTCTCTCCATGGAGGTCGTGCCAGGAACCTGCTCCAACATGGGCTTCCCACAGAGCCACCACCTCCTTCGGGTGCATCCGTGTGGGTTCAGTGTGGGTTCTCCAAAGACTCAGGTAGATATCTGCTCCACCATTAACCTTCATGGGCTGCAGAGGGACAACCTGTTTCACAATGGATTTCACCACAGGAAGGGGAATCTCTGCTCTGGTGCCTGGAGCACTGCCTCCCCCTCCTACTTCAGTGACCTTGATGTCTGCAGAGTGGTTACTTTCACATATTCTCACTCCTCTCTTTGGCTGCAGTTGTGCAACAGTTATTTCCCCTTCTTAAATATGGTGTTACAGAAGTTCTACTGCTGTCGCTGATGGGCTCAGCCTTGGCCAGCTGCAGGTCTGTCTTGGAGACAGCTGGCATTGCCCGTATCAGACATGGGGGAAGCTTCTAGCAGCTTCTCACAGAAGGCACCCCTGTAGCTTCCTCATTACTAAAACATTGCCATGCAAACTCAATAAAACATCACAAGTAGAAATCCAAATAATTTGGGAGATTTTTGTACTTTGCTAAGAACAAAAGGATTAACATCTACAATATTCAACACAACGTCAAGGAGAGGATAGAGAGTGTCTGTCTATGTCTGGTGACTTCATTCAAATTAACAGACTGGTAAAAATTTCCAAGAGAAACGTGAGCAGAATCAAGGAATGTTAAAGAAATAAGTTTGCAATTTTTGCACATGAGATTGGTTGGCATTGAAGTTGCAGAGTCAAATTTAGCATTACTAAGTTGTAAAGAGCTAAGAAAATATTCTGCTAAGGCTATTGCTCTTGCAATCTTTAAAACACTTGGCTAAACAAAGTACTTCCTATCTGTCTTCTTACCTAGCTCAAGAGAATAGGTATAAGAGATACACAGGTATTCTTTTTAACTGAAGTGTAGCTGCTGTAGCAGCTGACCCTTTCTCATTTGTTTTTACTGCAACAGAAGCAGCTGAACATGTTTAGAATGCCACAAAAGAAATAGGTATTAAAGAAAATTTGAATTTTGTTCTGGAGAATAAATTTGACGTAGTGAGGAATACCTATTGTCAATGATTCCTTAAGCTCCTAAACCATTTTTCTTACATTTAGTTAAGAATAAAAACGTACACTAAGGAACACTGAAATCAAGTTATCCTTCTGATTTGGAAAGCACTTTCATAGTTCTGATGAGGAGATTCTTTGAATTTTGTAAACACGATTTGTTTTCTGAGAGGTACAAATGATTGTAACTGTATTGTGAAAGGCAGGGCATAAATGTAGACAATGTTATGGCTGGAAAGGGCAGTTTGCACTCTCGCTTGCTAAAAGCAAGCCCTCATTAACCCTCAGAAGTACTGAGTCACCCATATCTGTCAAATTGGTACTCAGTTGCTTGCAGGTGATCCAAACTGATGTGACACTTCTTAAATTTGACAAATTAGCTAGCTGTTAAGAGTGTTCATTGTAGAGAATAGATTCTGTGCAAAAGAGAAGTCATTACAAAAGAGAAGTCATTACAGAGAGTTGCAGTGTTAGATCTAGTTAGGCTAACAACCCTCTTTTGTGCTTAGCTCATATATAATATTTCTTCTTATAACAAGTTTACAAAGCAGAAAAAAACACTCAATCTTTTCCAGACATTTCTTTGAAGAAGCAGCAGGTAGGTATTTTCATGACCATCCCACACTCTCCATCTTTTCATATTCCTTCAGAATAATATAGTTGTTGACACTAAATAATCAATATTTTGACTTTCCAGGTTATTTTTTTCACTAGCAATGTAATACCATAATGTACTGACCGTGGTATATTTTCTGTAAACATTCCTCCAGCTCAAAACTAAAGGTTAATTTAACTGTATTAATAACCCTTTTGTGTTCACTAGCTATGAAATACTGAAATGCTTGAGATCTAACCGCATAAATACCCATAAAATAAATTGTTAAGCTTGGCTGCTTGAAGATACCCTTACAATGAATTTTATATTACACTTTTGATTTTAAAGTTTTGCTCTTTGTGCTGTGCTGATGTACTGTGGTTATAGCATTCAGTCCTAGAACTGACAAGATAACATGACATGTTGAGCTCGCTCATTCCATATTAATTATTAATTTAAGTTCACGGGCTGTACCACATAAATTATTCTCTGAAGAACTGTGTGCACAAAAATTACAGGAGCAACCAAGCTGAATGTTCTTCAGTTTCTTTCTGAGCAATCTGCAAATCCAAAAGGAAAAAACACAGTTAATTGGTACTTCGACTGCCAAGTAGACAATTAGAACATTTGGCCGTTCCTCTGCTGATTTAGGTAGTGCTGTGCTTGTTGGCCAGTCTAAGGTGGAGTAAGCAACAGTTTTCAATCACAAGCATACCGAGGGTATAGGCCATTCATAATTTAAACTGATGTGGCAGCTGGGTGTTGTAGTCTTTCCTTTTCCCTTAGCCTCAGTGTTGGATTCTTGCCACCTTCTCTGTGCTGGCTCTAGCACCTGTCTAACTATTCACTCAGCAGTGCTCTGTCAGGAAACCAACCTGCCAAAAAAAGCAAATAGTTTTCTGTTGAATTTCTGTGCTAAAATAGGTCAGTGAAGAGCCATACAAGCACTGATACTTTCAGGAACATGAGGCCAAAAATGACATATTACCTTTGTCTGCCAGGAAACAGTTGCCTGCATTGTGATAGAAAAACCTGACAAGAATAAGCCAAAACCTCTGTCTGTTTTATTGTGGTGATCTTTCAAGGTTTTTGATGTAAAATATGAGTCAGAACTCATAACTGTAAGGTCTTTTCAGTATAACAAAGGGGACAGGTCTTTTAAGAGAAAGATTGCCATGCTTTTCAGTAAGCTGGTATTACAAATAGAAAACTGATCCAACCATGATGTTCAAAATTTAAAAAGTCAAAATCCTTCTATGGTGTGTCAGATGGTCAGTCCATTTTCCTTCACACTGTGACAAATGCACAGCACCTGGAAATCCAGCAAAAGGAAAAGTGTATCATGTGAAATTTTTTGCAAATTCTGTTTGATGCCATTATTAAAATCAATAAAAACTTATTCCCTATTCACAAAAGAAAACATTAATTTTAAAACCAGATGTAGAATGGTTATTCCTTTCAATTTCTTTTGATGTTGTTTTTTTTTTTTTTTCTTCTTCCTTTTGGAGGCTATCGGTCACCACATTATGTGGGTCTGAGTACAGGGGTTCCGACATGTGACGTTAGCTCCAACTCTAGGGTAACCTCTCACCCTCTGACCATGATGTAATGCTGTAAATCACTGCTACAGTAACCAGCTGCAAAATTATCATGTCCAGGGGGTGCACCTAAAACTTGGAGGCTTCAGGTCTGATAGCAAAGTATATGTGCCCATCTATGGGAGAATCTTGTGCAAAAGCCATCTGCATGGGGTTCAGGACAGAACCTCCATAAAAAGTTTGTCAGCTGGATGCTCAAACTTTTTTTCTATAAAAAATTGGCATGGACAATAGCTTTATTTTTAAGATGTGTTCTCGCAGAACTAGGTACCAAGAGAGATTACTTCTTATTTTGCTTTATCTTCCATTTTCCATTTTTTCATGCTTTAGAGGATAGTAAAAAAAAAAGAGCTTTGATTACTACAAGAAAACTAGGAAGTTGACTGGCCCACAACTGTGAAGCAGAATTAGAGATTGCAGCATATACAACCAACATGATGATCTTGAGGTTGCTTTCCACACGAAACAGAGAAATAACACTATAGTGCTCTCTATTTCTAGGTAAAACTCTTATTTTGCCTCCTACTGATCTTTTCCAAATAGGTCAAAAACCCCAAACCTGATAGCTGGATTCCACTCTCAAATCAGTTGGAACCTAATCCCATTACTTACGTCAATAATATCATTCTTGATTTCCTTAGGAGAAAGAAGGAAATGCTTCAGTTTGGTGTCTGATTTCAAAGATCGCTTGTCAGCCAAGGACCCTGGAATCAGAGGGACCTTTTCCAGACACTTGAACCAAGATAGTGCATTCTGAATCCCCTTCCATTTCTGTTTTCCTTTTAGCAAGCATATACCTTCTCTTCACTGAAAAGGAATGACCTCCTTCTTTATGGTGAGGGTGGCAGAGCCCTGGAACAGGCTGCCCAGGGAGGTTGTGGGGTCCCCTTCTCTGGAGATTTTCAAGACCCACCTGGATGCAGTCCTGAGTGATGTGCTCTGGGCAATCCTGCTTCAGCAGGGGAGTTGGACTAGATGGTCTCTAGAGGTCCCTTCCAGCTCTGACAATTCCATGATTCCCTCTCTCTTGATTTTGTTCTGCTGCTGTTCTCTTCTCCTACGGCCTAAGAGTGATTCTACTATAAAAAGTCTGGCAAAGACTTTTTAGTAGGATAGTTTATTTGAACACTTATGAGATACTATTTCCTTGGTCTATGCAACTTCTGAAACAGCTATTAGAGGTATCTAGTATACTCTGGGTTGGGGTCCAAGGCCATCTTCTTGCAGGTCTGCTGCTTGGGCCGTGGCTGCTGTGCTGTGGTAAAAGAGACAGGGTGGAGGGGGGCCCAACAGAGGATTTAACTTCTCCCCACTGATTACTACAGCAGGGTCTGAAAATATTGGATGAGCTGTCTGTGAATTTGTAAAGGCACTTCTGACTCGGGTGGTCACATTAGCATGTCTCTTGGCAAGTTGGAACCTGCTGGGTGCAGTGGTCTGTGTGTTCTCTGGAGCTGCTGTGAGCAGATCATTCTCCTCAGAAGGAGTCCACCATGCAGGCTGGGGGGTTCTTTGGGGGTTCTTCTCAGGTGGTGTTTGTTCAAAACCAGGTCCAGTGAAAAGGCTACCAGTATTCTCTTTTTCAGCCTGAAGCTTCTTTTGCACTTTATTAGCAGGTGGGAAGAACCTCTCCTAAAATTTGAGTTATAGTAGAAAAGACAACTGAAAAATGCAGAAGAAAATTAGTTGCCACCACCTCAAGACTGAAAAACACAAACATATGATAACTAAGAATTTTAATTGCAATTAACATACGTGGATATGAAACGAAAAAGAGTATTGGGGTGTTCTCAATCTGAAGTTTAGGCTAAAGAAAATTTTATGATACAGTTCAGTTAGGAATTTGTGATTTCACCACTTGGGAGCAATGAAGTGTGGAGTTTTCAAAAGCGTACAAACTGATTTAAAAACCCAAACACGACTAATTTTTAGCACCTTCAGTGTGAATGAACTAGTAGGTAATCATATGATCCTGATGTGTACCTTAGCATTCAGCAGATGCTACAAGAAAATGGCAGGTACATAGCAAGATAAATGGCAGAGACCAAAATGACTCATGGTATGATCCTTCTGTTCATCATTTGAAAGTAACTGGAAATAATCAACCTATGTTTTGTCAGCATTTCTGCTATCAAAAAAAAAAAAAAATTCCTCAAAAACTCCTGAGCATGAGCTGAGAAACCGACAATTGGAGCACTTACTACCATGCTCATTTCCCATATTACAAAGGCTTATTTCCCTGAAGCCGAAGTCTATCCCCCAAGAATATTCTGAGAGTTAGTTTGCATGTCAAGAATTCAACAGTCCTCCCTAGCTGCTTCCTCTTCTAGCAAGCCAGATCTTGCAAAATCCCATTGTTTCCTGGTGAATCCATGGAGATGGAAGTGACAAGTGAAACTTTTCACGCACTCAATTTCAAAAATTTTAAAGGTTCTCTCCTTCCTAGCACTTTCTTCTTGAATACTTCCTTCTTCTTGATAAATCTCTATGCACTTTCCATGCTCATCCCACCAAACTGACTTGCAATAATGTCCCAGAGCTTCTCCAGAAAGCTGAGGGGTGAAAAGCCACAACTTTCACAAGACCTCTCTTCAGAAGACTTGAGACACTTTCTTCTTGTCCAGGGTGGATTACTCAAAGTTTGGAAGGTTTTTCTTCTATTAAGGCAGTGTCACATACGTTATTTTCATTTTCTTGGTGGCATAAGTATATTCAGTCAATACACATGGTTATCAAAAAGCAGGGTTCTGTTGTATTTCTGTACAGAAAATTAAGACACTTGAGCTTTGGAAGATAAAAACATCATCTTTCCAAACTGTTGAAATGCATCTTTGGCACTTTTCTTTGTCATGTTAATGACAACCAAAAAGTGATGGAAAAAAAAGAACTCTTTTAGGTTCTCTAAAGTATTAAGACACCTAAGTGTATTCACGAATAATGAAATCCAATAAAATATTCCCAAATTTCCTTGATACGTAATTCTCATTTTCTTCAAAAGAAGTTAGGATACAGTTACTTTGGAAAATTTACTAGCCACCAATTTGCATCATTAAGTGATATAAAAGGAAGAAAGTCCATAATTTGCAGAACTGGTTCCATTTTATGTTTTTCAACAGTGATCGAAATTTCAGACCAGTATTTAGGGTCTAATCAATGACAACAGCATGTTACATAAACTTGCATATTTAAAAAATGCTTCGAGCATTGTTTTTTTCTTACATTTTTAGTTTTCTCAATTCTTACTTAAGATGAATATCATGGTAAACGAACATAATGTTTTGGTAATCACTTAGTAACTAATTAAAGTAAATGAAAAACTGGCATGCTGACTGTCCCTTTTTAAAAATGTAATGAATATTTTTCTTGCAAAAACAAATTTTGAAGTGATTAAAGCATAACAGATAAAATATTTCTCTGCAAATCCACAGTTCATCTCTATATGGTTTTCTGGGCATCCTATAAGCTGTGCAGTCTGAATATGTTCCTTTGCCCATAGGAAAATAGGTAGGCCATCTGTACATTCGAAAAATGAAGTTTCTACAAATATGGCTGTATCCTATTCACTCAAGTGCACCATGAGGATATTTTTAAAACCTCAACAGCTCCACATGTTTGTAGGAGAATGAGTGCATAGCTATTTGATCAAATAATCTCTACTTGGTCTTTTTGATGCTGCAGCACTGCCGATACCCTCTGTTGGTTTTCAAGAGCTTTGTTTAGTGTGGTCTCTTTCTATTCACAGTTCTGTGGCAATATTCCCCTCTGCAAGTAAAAATCAGATGTAGCATTTTGTAAATTAATTCCTCCAGTTCTGTGTCATTAAACATTCTATTGTTAGGGTGATCTGGTATATCTTTATTTGCATATATGAAGAGTTTCAGACATCTAAGTAAAGATTATGTTAATGCCTTGTGGGATTTGTCAAAAAATTTAGGTATCAAAATCCCATCAAAAAATGGAGAATGAGGCACTTAATTGGTGCAGAGACCTTCAAAATTTCACAGAGCAACTCTTCAGTCTTTGAAATTCTGACCCTTTCATTTTGTTGGAAGAAAGATGCACGGCTTGATTCATTTACTCATTCTTGATCTGAGAAATATAGTGCTGGGGGAGAGGCAATCCCACTGAGGCAAGACATTACAGTTGCAAAGCTATATGGATGATGAATCTCTCCTCATACCTTCAGAAACCCTTGTGAAATATTCTTTTGTATATTCTGTATTACTCTGTCTATAGCAAACCAACAGGGAGAAAAAATAATTTGTGAAAAAGAGCTTCACAAACCGTTTTTATTACATACTGGAGATTAATTTTAATAACAGAAGGTAGCAGTGAAAATGTGCTGGAACAGGCTTTAATATACCAAAGGTAGATATTTTGCTTTTTTATTCCCTGAACTGCACCTGAAAGAAGGCTGTGCTGCTGGGTAAAAATAAATTGTATGGCATATTTTCCAACAGCAAGACCTGATCTGTCACCCTCATGCATTTCAAGAGATACTTATTCTGTAATCCTTTATTTAAGCCCCACTGCCAAAAAAAGTTTTATACTGAGAAGTGGGGGGAAAAAAAATATTACACAGTTGCATGCTGTAAGGTCAGCTTTTGTGGAGACCTCCAAAGCCTTATTTCAGTCTTAAAGTCTTATTGAGTCTTAAAAGCTCAAATCAAAAGCTCCTGGAACTGTCCATAAATAAACATGAACTTCCTATGGGTTTTCATTTATGCTTGTTTTAAGCTGTAGATTTTTTTTCTGACTAGCTGATTAATAAGCGATGAAGAAAAGTACGAGTCTTTAATGAAATATATGTGATGTAGTCTGATTGTTGTTACCACTTTGCTACACTGACAGAGTATTTTTCAATGAATTGCCATCTGATACTAAAAAAAGAAAAAAAAAAACAACACCCCAAAAACCAAACCAGGAAGAAATTCTTACAAGTTCTGTCTTCAAGAACTTCATTTTACCAAATAAAATTATAATTATACTTATGGAAGGTTATATGAACACTCTGTGCCAAGACAGATGCAGAGCTAGACAGGTGTGCCTTGGTACAAGGGGACGTAGCAGGGCTCTGGGGTATTGCATCAGGAGGTGCTGGTCCTTTACGATCCCAATAGGAAAGGCTCTCAGACTGTGTAACATATAGTTTAAAATGTTATTTGTTAGAGCTAACACTATAAGGAGAGAACAGTATAGATAACCTACATCCCCTTAGATGCTGGGTCCCCTGTGTGGTATACCCTCACAATGATCTCTGATCCATTCCGGGATCCCAGACCCCATCCATAGAAGAGATTCTCCCATTTTAGTTGTTTGACCTATTATGGGATTTTCTTAGAAGGAAAGAACTCTATTCATCATTTCTAATGTCCAGCTGAAAGACTGTTCACGTGGGAATTTCCTGCTGCTCTGTTTGGTAAAGGCAAGGTGACACCAGAGGCATTACCGCTGGTACCCAGTGGGAGCTGCCTGCAGGTTCCTCTGCTACAGTGAGCTGAGCTTCCTCTGGAACGGAGTGATTTGTGCAGCACAATGCAGTCCTGAAGCCCAGGTACATGCAGTACAGCGTGGCTCTGGCCTGGGCTCACCCAAGTTAACTGTAGTGGCTTTGGTTCATTGAACGCCTGTATTATTGAGATGAACTAACGATACTAAATTGACATAACGTGTTAAGAGCTAGGGGAGGCAAATAAACACAATCTATCTGGAAAGCCAGATGTTAGACAGAGGAGACAGAAGGAGACAGAAGCTTCTGTGGCTTTTTGGTCCTTGCAGAGATAATTGTGGCTTTCAGCATTTTTAATGCACTAAATCTAATGCAACAGTCATAACAATTTCTCCCTAATGGGTCCTAATTGTGTTTGATGGGTCCGGTTGTCATAGGCCACAGCTTGTAGCATATGATAACCTCCATCAATGTTACATGTGAGTTACCTCTGGCAAGATGATATAATTCTTCAAAGAATAGACCACTATGCTCAAAGATGGTAGTTCTTATCTCCAGCAAATCTCCACATTTTATCGTTGCATCTTTTTGCAGGAATTCCAGGAGAGATCAACAAATTCCACCTTTAATTCCAGGACACAGGCCTCAAATACCTATATATAGAGCTTTAGGTATATAAATAGATTTATATATACATATATATATACACACACATATATAAGTTGTTATAACTTAGAACAACAAAATCATGATTTTATGAAAGTAACATGCATTTTCCAAAGAGCCCCAAAAGTTCACATCTCCTAGCCCTGATGGTGTCTCTTTGGCATAAGCATTAAAGGGCGAAGTAAACTTTCCCCAGGTAAAATTGAAGGTGTAGTTAATAGAATCCATCACGTGATGCCCAAGAAAGGTAGGTAGAAGTATTATCCAAGTAATTATATTATACATCTTAATTCCTAAACACACCAAAATAGCACATCTAAACTACTGCGTACAAACACAAAGAGCAAATAAAACACTCAACACATTTAGCAGGTTAAGCAGTGTTACATCTTTTTTTTTTTTCTTTAAAAGTATGTGAATGACTAACAGCTTGAGAGAAGGCAGCTTCAAAACTTGGAACTATCCAGGAAATCACCATACAGACAAGTTTAAGCCTTAAAGGAGATACAAATTCAATCTGAGCTAATAATTCATAAACAATAACTTATCTAATCAATATAGGCTTTATTTTGCAATTCACCCATGGAACACTTTCTGATTGTATCAATTGTAATTTATTGCTTGATTTGGTTGATTTATTTTCAGGATAATTTAAGAAATAATTCATGGATGATGGATTATAGAAGTAATTGACTGGAAGTATTTAATATTCAAAAGTCAAGTGGCTTTGGTTACTTTTAATTGGAAACAAGACTGGAGCTGTTTCGATTCTTTATCTCCACAAGTAACGCCTAGAATTCATTACTCATGTAAATATTTGCACTTTTAAATTGTTTCCTTCATGTAATTCTGAAGATTTTCCTGAAATTTACTTTTCCACTCAAAACTCTTCAAAACTATATGCACATATTATTTAAATGAAATGAATTAATGTGGTGCCAACTACAATAGAATGTTAATGTGTTTGGGAGTGCAGACAATGTTCTCAGTGATTAATATGTTATTAGTGGTATTATTCTAATAGTATCAAAGGTTCATCTGCAAAAAAGCTTATTAACATGCTTAAAGGCGTAAGTGCAAAATAGGTATAAGAAGAAAAATAAATGCCACCACCAATTAGCAACCATGCTAAATCAAGTACAAGAATACAGGGGTAAGTGCCATAGCTTTTTTTCTATAAATAATCATATAGTTTCTTGTTGTCTTTCTATGATTGAAGAAAACTGAACTATGTAGAACATAAATGTTTTGGCACTGAAAAACTTTGGAACTGACAACTTCTCACAGGCAACTAAGCTGCCATTTAACTGTAACATTACTTCTCAGGCTTAACCACAGTTGTGCATAATACCACAGCAGTGTCCCTAATCTGTTGGTTAATTGCCTGCTGCACTGTCATAACATGTCAGAGAAATTCCAAAGCTGAAAGAGTTCAGAATTAAATGGAATTCAAATGGCATTACTGTTGTTTTGATTTTTCAGAGTATTTTGTGACAAGGTCACTGACTCTGCACACTATCTTAAATCTACTTCTCAACATACATTTTTCAAAAGGAAAACCATCTGGTCCTCACGTGACAGCCACATTAGAACCTCATCTGCACATGTCACAATACTGTCACCATCCCAGAGATTTACCCAATGATTTTCATCTTCATTTCTGATCATTTAGATCCATAATTTCATTAGATAGTCTTTGATATTTTTAACCCAGCTCTCAGTAGTAGAAGAGAGAAGCTCTAATATATAACCTTTACATTTCATTGGAATTCATCCATAACAGGGAGAGTCTAAGTCTCGCTTACTCTGGAAAAAATCTTTTTTTTTTCCTTAAAAAAAAAAAGACAAAAACAAAACCACAAAAAACCCACCCCATAGCCCAAAAACCCAAACAATAACAATTAAAAAAAAAAACCAAAACCAAAACAAAAACCGTCTGTCTTGATCTTTCATATCAGCAGATGAGCAGAGTTTCAGGATTTTCCAGATAAATAACAATTGCACTTGCATATCTAGGCAATTCATACAGTCCACAGGCCAAAAATTTGATCCGTCTGCCAGATTTACTAAGTCTGCATACCTCGACTGTACACTGCATGCAAGCATATTTCTATCTGGAAAATCATGGATAAACATATGGTATCCTACTTAGAAAAATTTCAGGTTCACCTGGAACCTTCTTTTTGTCTTTGTATAAGAAGAAATTTCACCTCTTACATCCGCTGATACAACAGATAGTTGCCTGTTGCAAGTATAGCAAAGCCTAAATATACAGCGATTTTACATGTTCTTTAATTGGTAGGTGAGTTTCATTATATGAGAAGGTATGTCTTCAGAGTTTCAGCTGATGCCATAACAATTTTTTGTCACACTTGTGTAATCTAGGTCACCAACGGAAATTCCCACTTAAGTATATTGCCCTGTAGTCAGTTTATAAAAGTGAGTTGAAAGGATTACATCGATAGTCTTTTCATCACCCCATCACCAGATGCAAAGAACTCAAGCCATTATTTTCTTTGCTTTATTATATATACTGATTCTGTTTGCTCCACTTTATCATAATCTTGTAATCCTAAAATTGAGACAACTCACGAAGTGAAAATTATAAAACACAACTTTTTTTTTAATCACAGAAGGGTATTATCATAGAATCATAGAATGGTTAGATAATGTGGCTTAACAGAGATATGAAGCATTTAAACTTTTACCATCAATTTAGGATGACACATATTTTGAGTGGTTCCAGTTCAATAGAGTTTTGCTAACTATTTTTAACAAATTAGAACATTATTGTTATTCTTAGCATTTAAGAATACACTCTGTTAACTAAGAATCCTGACTTATGAACACATCTTAAATGTTGTTACTGAAGGATTTTCTTGTGGTTTGGACCAGAATTTATTCGGAAGGTAGACTTGAACATGATAGGAGACAATATTCATATACTCGCATAACAATAACAATTAATACTTCACAAGTGAAAATACAAACACAGAGAATCACCAGAGACAAAATTTTCTGTGCAACAGCAAGTTGGCCTCTATTTCATGCTCAGCACATTCTTCTTTACTGGAGTCCTTCATATTCAATGTGACTGATATGAAATGATTACTGGCCTGCTATTCATAGGGGGTTTGATTTTTTTTTTGGTCCTTTATTGGTTTGAGGCTTTCGTTAAGGCAAACTACTAGAATACCCTCATTGTAGGTTGAAATATTTAACTACTTTCATGAACTCTTTAATTGGTTACTTACATGGTACTTTTGTACTTCACAGATATGAGTCGATCTTCACAAAAGTTCTGTGAAAGGAAGGCATAGTATTATACTTATTTTCTGTTGGCGATCTGAGATGCAGAGATGAAAAGTGCTAAATCATTCAGAATACCCCGTCAGAGATGTAGGACTTGATTTTACAGAACACTTAGCAGTTTATAGACCTTAAAAATTCAAAGAAAAGTTCAAAGAAAAATTCAAAGTAAAGTTGGTGATATAAAAGACTTTCCCATCTTCACACAACTCATTCAAGAGGAAAATGTAGAATATGATCCTGTAGGGGTGTTTAATTCTTGTGTAATTAAGTTACAAAGCAATATCTGTTTGTCATTTCCTGATTTCAGAGACTTGATCTAATGTGTAAATATGTGCGCACACACCTATGCATGGGGTTTTAAAAAGTAAACTGATTTCCATGTTATACAGCATGCGATAGAAAACAACAGACCAATGAAATGTAAATATTTTTGGCTCTTTTCGAGACTCTGGAAGGGTGACAGTTCAAGACTGCTTGTTGCCTTGCTCACTGCTAGCTCTCCATTCATTCATTCTTAACACCTTTAACATCTTATCTCAACATCTTTGCTTGCCCAGTTCAGCTCTTCATTTGCCAGTCTTAGATCTGCTTCTCTTCTTCCCATATATTTTTGTCAGTCATAGTTGCAGCCATTATCAACCTTATATAGCAAAGCCAATGTTGTGATTTGTCTTAACCAACTGTCCTCCAGTATCCTTAAATTGTCAGTTCCCCTTTACCTTTCTCCTCTAACGTGGTCTTTTCGAGCTTCTTGTTCAACTGGTAAAGCTGAATAATCCTGAGATTTAACAGCCAAAGCCTAAGGGACATCTGAGGATTTCTGTCTTCACAGTATTTTAGTCTTATAAAACCATCAAATTTATGAAAATTTTCACAAATATGGCAAAGCATGCCTCACACGAAGACCAGCTATCCTAAATTTTAAGACTTATAAATGAAGGTACTACATTATTTCATTTTTTCAGGAGAAATCTTATAATTTTTTAAATGGGAGAAACTTCCTGCTTCTAATCTCATTTTCACAAATAGCTGCATTAATAAGATTTAGTCTATAGTTCCCAGATTCTACTGAGTAGACTGATTGTACAGATGTGATTTGGTTTTGGTTTGGGCACATGATGATATCAGAGCACAAAATAATGTAATTTATGTTCACTTTATAGTTTTTATACTGCTCTAAATCAGTTCCAGGTAGACACCTATTTTAACATGTCTGGCACTAGAGAAGTAAGTTTTTTATGGTGCTGTAAAAAAAATATGAGTGAGTAGTGAGTTTGTTCTCCCTTAATTGACACAAAATCATAGAGGTTTTGGTCTGATGCTCTGAGCTCAACAGCGTTTTTAACCTCATGTTACATTGTGATTACACACATATTCAGCACAAAAATTCTTGTCTCCAGTGATTACAGTTTGGCAAGGTTTGGCAAGTGGAAACAGGGTCTTCTAATATGAAATGTCAGTTACTCAGATTGTTAACAATGCCAAGAGTTCAATGTGTAATAAAGAAGGTATTAAAAGTTGAGAATGTTCAAAATAAAATCAAGAATCTAATGTAATGTGTCTGAAAATGTCTCTGAAGTGAAGAATCTAGTATTTAGTAAAGAACTGTTATAAAAAATATTATGTATACATAGCTGTTTCTAAGATTGTAGTGTATAGTATATATGTAGTAAAGTCTGCACATATAAAAAATGAGAGTTAGTTACTGAGTAAGAGTTACTTACTAGCAGGTTTTAGGGGAAAAACATTAAAGGTATTTATTAACCATTTTATTTTTTTTCTGCTTTTGTATTGCCACAATTGGAGCAGCAAAGTAGATTAGATGGAAGAATGGTTGACACCTGAATTGTATTTCCCATGCTCCTAGGTAACAGCACAAGAGCAAGTAGCTCATAGCTACTTTCTTTTTCCCCATTTGCTTCTCTCCCACACCCAAAAAATAAACCAGAGAGCACTTTTAGAAAACAGTAATAAATTAGAAAAAGTCAATAATTGCATGTGCAGAAGAGACACCACAGAGACAAACTTGACAATGAGATTTCCCAACAGTGAGAAAGAAGAATGACTCAAAGGCAAAATTCCAATTGACATCAGTAAAACTATGCTCTCTTTATTGGTTGGCATAGAATCATAGAATCATAGAATGGTTGGAGTTGGAAGGGACCTTAAAGATCATCAAGTTCCAACCCCCCTGCCATGGGCAGGGACACCTTCCACTAGAGCAGGTTGCTCAAAGCCCCATCCAGCCTGGCCTTGGACACTTCCAGGGATGGGGCAGCCACAGCTTCTCTAAGCAACCTGTTCCAGTGCCTCAGCACTCTCACAGTAAAGAACTTCTTTCTGGTATCCAATCTAAATCTCCTCTCTTCCAATTTAAAACTGTTACCCCTTGTCCTGTCACTACAATTCCTGACAGAGTCCCTCTCCAGCTCTCCTCTAGGCTCCTTTCAGATATTGGAAGGCTGCTATAAGGTCTCCCCAGAGCCTTCTCTTCTCCAGGCTGAACAATCCCAACTCTCTTGGCCTATCTTCATTGGAGAGGTGCTCCATCCCTCTGATCATCTATGTGGCATGATCAATATATGTTGATTTAGAGGTAATGGAATGATAAAAAAGGCAAAATTATAGAAGTTGGAAGGGACCTTAAAGATTAATTCCAATCCCCCTGCCAAGAACAGGGACCCCTCCCACTAGAGCAGGCTGCTCAAAGCTCCATCCAGCCTGGCCTTGAACACTTCCAGAAACAGAGCATCCACAACTTCTCTGAGCACCTTTTCCAGCATCTCACCACCCACACAGTATCTAATCTAGATCTACCCTCTTCCACTTTGAAGCCATTACCCCTCACCCTATCACTATGTGCCCTTGTAAAAAGTTCTTCTCCAGCTTTCCTGTAGGCCTCCTTCAGATACTGGGAGGCCATTGTAAGGTCTCCCCAGAGTCTTCTCTTCTCCGGGATGAACAACCCCAACTGTCTCAGTCTGTCTTCAGAGGAGAGGTGCTCCAGCTTGCTGATCATCTTTATGGCCCTCCTCTGGACTCGTTCTAACAAGTCCATATCCTTCTTATGTTGGGACTCCAAAGCTGGATACTGTACTCTAGGTGAGGTCTCACAAGAGCGGAGTAAATGGGTAGATTCACCTCCCTCACGCTGCTGGCCATGTTTCTTTTGATGCAGCTCAGGATGCTTTCCTGGCTGCAAGTGCACATTTCTGGCTGATGTTGAGATTCTCATCCACCAAAACCCCACATCCTTCTTCTCAGGACTGCTCTCAGTATGTTCTCTGCCCAGCCTGTATTTGTGCTTTGGATTGCCGTGACCCAGGTGCAGGAGCTTGCATTAGCCTGACTGAACTTCATGAGGTTTGCAAGGACCTGCCTCTCAAACCTGTCCAGGTCCCTCTGGATGGCACCCCTTCCCTCCTGTGTGCTGACAGCACCACACAGCTTTGTGTCATCAGCAAACTTGCTGAGGATGCACACAATCCCACTGTCCATGTCTCTGACAAAGATGTTAAACAGCATTGGTCCCAGTACTGACCCCTGAGGAATGCCACTCACCAGTGGCATTAAAACATCAGCAGTTTTCTAACATGCACTACAAAACTGATCCAAATGCTTTCCAAAGTCTGAAAAAGCTTGTCTCCTACCTACTCCCTCCCCTGCATTTTACATAGGCACATTTTGCTGCTGCTGAAATAGTGCCCAAGCAAGGAAACTAAGTAGTTTATGTAGCCCAAGTAAAAATTTTGCTTTTTAAGTTAGATAACAGTTTCTTGTGAAATTTCCCGCCACATCTTGCAAGTAAATTTATTGCCTGAGCTGTGCGAATCCCAGTTGTCTTTGAATTTCTCTCCCTTCTTTCCTGATGCACCAACTTTAATGCTTTCACATTCATTCTACATGACAGTAACTGCATTGGTCCCTGTCTCACTACACTGTGAATTTAAGTAGCAGCCAAGGGTATGTCATCTCCAAGACACCTCAAGGATACTTCATTCCACACACACATAACCTTGTCTCCCTGACACACCTCTAAACTAGAGATTAAGAAGGAATTACGGTAGAGAATGCTGTATTGGATTTATAGGATGTAAGACAATACCAAGGAGGGAGAAGGCCATCTCTGCCACTTTGGAAGGTGTTCTCATCCCTCCTTTCTGGTCAGTCAGTCATCCTTCATCCGCATGCTAAATGTGGATCAAGGATCAAAGAATCTTCATAGTTCACGATTAATCATACAAATGTGAACATTTCTCAAGGTACACCATATAACAGACAAAAACCAGACAACAGACAGTGCCCACGGCTTTTTGTTAACATGTGACCAAGTCCTTTATCGTACTATTTGTTTTGTTCCCTTCTTGTGTAAATTTTACTTTCTTTTTTTGTAAAAAGATCTTGAATGTTTTGCTTAGAAACACAAATGTTGCTCAGTTGATTTTTATCATAACAAGTAACCTGTAGCAGCGAAAGGTGCTGCAACATTTATTTTCACTAATGGATAATGAAAATGTACAAAACTGTAATATTTGTCTTTAATCGAATTTAATCCTGGCAGATCTCTGCAGCCATAATTTTGATAGTTTGCCTAGTTTGACAAGAAAACTACATTGTGCTGTCTTTTCAATCTTCTTTTTTAACCACTGTTTCATGTTTCACTTTCCATTTTTATGAGGTCATTGATTTATGTAAAACAGAGACTGATAGAAGATGATTCTTTTTCTGCTGAACAAAACTGGTTTGCTTGAAACTTATAGGAAACTTCACACCTATATTCTACCACTTTATGGACTATGACAACTCAAAATAACCATGTTCTTCCCATTCCCCTATGCATGGCGATTTAAGTTTCACACCCTCTATGGATTGTGCAGTAGTTAGGTGCAGCCTTTTTTATCTTGATATTTCTCATCTTGGTTGTTGATATTTCTTATGTTTTATAAAAATATTTCTGATTTTTTATAAAACTTCCTTGGCATGCCAGAAAAGCTTTCCACATGGCTTTTCCTCCCTTATTTTTTTCTTATATCTTTTATCTTTATTTCTTTGTGATCATTTTCATCAAGAGAGTAAATTGTGCCAATGGTATAAAACATACTTAACTGTAAGAATTAAGAGACCACAAATTCAGATTAGATTTAGAATATTCAATAACTGTATATAGTTGCTTGTCTTCATATTTTTAAATGATAATCCTTTGCAACTTGTTTTTGATGTTTTAATTTATAATGCATATATTTCAATCACAACAAATAAGTTTAAGTTCCTATCAATGACTTAAAGCAGTAGGATATTTATTTTTCCTCATAAATTCCACCTCCTGCTTGAACACTGCTTGAACAGTGGTTAGTTATGAGAATGAAAGCTAAATTACAAATTGGGTATTGAATAACAGAAGAACATGAGGGAGAGTGAGTAGATGTGGAACTAGAGGATTAATATTCATTTCAGCCAATGTCAGTGCTTTTGACATAAATTCATCAACTTTCCTTTCTGTGGAGTAATCTGTTGGCATAGAAGTCTCCTAGTGAATTTCATGTAAGGAACTTGAAATGTAGTATTCAAACTTTAGAATATAATGTTTTTCTCTATCTCAATTTTTGGCATCTGTATCAAAACCTGAAATTTTAGAAACCTTGAAAGCCTAGAAGACCCTTCAGAGAACTAGAAAGACTTCAATGTTATAATTTTTCTAATTAGGTCAGGAATACAGATGGTGCAATTTCATTGTTCTTGGTAGAAAATTTTGACATTTGTAAGTGGATGAGTTAATGAAGTTAGATACAGATAGAAGTTATTAGCCGTTCAGGAACTAAAATTAACAGAATTAATAACTGAAATGAAATTTATTCAGTAATTTAACTTTATATATAATGAATGAAAACTTAATTAACTTATAGTTTTGGAGGCTAATAATGTTCTCTGATCTTGAAATCTTCACTCAGTTCCAACTCAAACACAGAGTCATGTTTTTTCTACTGATAAAAATGACTAAAGAAAACATTATTGTTACAGAATGACTGCATTAAGAAATATAAAAAAAACATGAATGCAGGAACCAAAGACCGTTGTGAGAGGCGAAAGCAGATATTCTGCAGGGAAACTAATGACTTTATTTTCAGATTGCTACCCTTGATTCCTCCAAGTTTGTCCAACTAAAACTTCTAGCTGGAGCCCTCCTTGCAGACCAAGCTCTTCACACATATTATTTAAAATGCAAAGTTTAGAAACTCTCTGAAAATATAAAGAAATACAGAGGTTATAACATATGTAGAATTTATAATATAAACTGACAACAATTTTACCACAGCATGATTACCAGAACAGAAATAATCAATTTCCTAGCATATTTTAATGAAACCTGTACGATCACCTTTGTCTCTCTCTGGGAGTCAGATACAAGAATAAGAGCACAAATCTAACATTCACCTTATAATTTATAGACTGATAAAAATGACCCTCTGTCCCCTTCCTATTATAAGCAGCCTTTTGCCAAGGGGGGAAAAATCACAGATGACAGATGAGTGACAATAATCTCTAAGAATGAAATTCAAGAAAATTTTATTTGAAAGAACACAGTATAGTCTGCAGCAATTAATGTAGATATCTCTTTTATATATATACGTAAAAAAGATAGTTGGACTCTTGGGTACTTTTTTGTTAGTGTCTCCAAAAATTCAAAGATGTTAAAGGCATCTTTGCTATTGAAGAATCATAGAATGATTTAGGTTGGAAAGGGCTTTTAAAATTGTTGAGTCCAACCATCAACCTAACGCTACCACGTGCACCATTAAACCATATCCCTAAGCACTACATCTACACGTCCTTTAAATACATCCAAGGATGGGCACTCAACCACTTCCCTGGGCAGCCTCTTCCAGTGCTTCAAAACACTTTCAGCAAGAAATTTTTTCCTAATACCTAATCTAAACTTCTCCGAGTGCCACTTGAGGCCATTTCCTCTTTTCTTATCACTTGGAAGAAGAGACCAACCCCCACCTCTACAACCTCCTTTTAAGTAGTTGTAGAGAGTGATAATGTCTCCCTTCCGCCTCCTTTTCTCCAAGCTAAACAACCCCAGTTCCTTCAGCCGTTCCTCATAAATCTTGTGCTCTAGATCCTTCAGCAGCTTCATTGCCTTTCCCTGGACATGCTCCAGCACTTCTTATAGTTAGGGGCCCAAAATAGAACACATTATTCAAGGTGCAGCCTCACCAGTGCTGAGTCCAGAGGGACAATCACTTCCCTAGTCCTGTGGTCCAGGACTAGGGCTAATAATAAAACCTGATGTTTGAAAGACATTTTTGGTCCTGAGCACACAGCAAAATACAAAGAAGAGACTCTGAGAGCATGTATTTGTAATAAAACCTAGCGCTTTCATAGCTTTCATTTAGATGTCAGAAGCCTTTGCAAAGTAGATCACCAATGCTGTCTCTATAGGTCAAATGCAAAACTGGAAAGACAATGGTAGAAATTACTTCTCTGGAGTCAATTCCCAGGCTGATGGCAAGTTAGTCTGGGGGGAAGTTTCTCTGTCCTTTCAGAGACAAGACACAGAAGAGTAGGGACAACACTTGAGACTGAGAAGGTATGCTGTCATGAGGAACTGACAGCAAACTGTTCAAGCAAATTTGATGTAGATTTGCACTCAGTTCAGCCAAATTCACCAGTATGGAGTGTTTGAAAGCAGGTTTATACTCCAAAGTACTTTAGAGAATAAGTGACCAACACTTTCTAGCACTGGGACACATTTTTCAGATTTCAGTCATAAGGCCAAGAAAAATTCAATCCTTTGTGGTGGATGATCAACTCAAATTAAGCACTGTGCTGAGTCTGGCTGGAACAGGGCTAACTTTCTTAATAGTAAGTCACATGGTGCTGTCATTTGTATTAGGGGTTAAAACAGTGTTTCAAGGCTTTCCTGTTTCTCACTCTCTCACCCCCCAGTGACTTATCTGGGGATCAGCAAGAAGTTGGGAGGAGACACTGTTGGAACAGATGACCTGAAATGCCAAAAAGGATGTGCCATACCGTATAGTAAAGCTCAGCAATAAATACTGGGGTAAATAAAGAAGAGATGGGGATTTTTTGGCTTCTGAGGTGGCCATTGCCTGGAGTCTGGTTGGGTGTCTGTCTGCTTGTGGGAGGTGACTAGTTACTGCCTTTGCATCGTGTTCTCTTCCTCTTTCCTTCACTTGTTAATCTGACTTTATCTTGACCCATGAGTTTTCTTTCTTTTGCTCTTCCTATGCTCCCCCCTGCAGGGCATGTGTGTATGACTAACCAGCTGTGTGTGTTTGGCTGCTGTCTGCAATCCATCCACAACAAGCACACACCTTTTATTTTGTAGTATAGAAAAACCATTCTGAATTTCTTTACTAGTATCAACTGCAATCTCTCAATATCAGATCAGATTAAATGGGCCTAAAAGCATTCCAGCACTTTCTGGGGTCATATCAGTACTCAGAAAATGTGAAGGAAAAAACGATGTGCTCACCTCTTTCTTAAAATAATTCGAAAACCAAAATACAATGTTGTACAGTACAGGTCAAGTGTGATACAGTTAAAAAAAATGTTTCAGTAACATGGGTATCATGCAGGTCTGGTATCTCGCCAGGATTTGGGCAAATTTTCAGCTCAGATCTGGAATCCCTTATTTCAGAGTTCTAGGCTATGGTACTCTCAAAAAAGCAATCTTAAAAGAGTTCTCAGAATGCCCGTTTTCCAGTTAAGAGCAGTGCCTTCTGAAATAAAGGAAAACATCTAGTATACATTAGACATAGCTGCATCTAATCAAGTCCAAGGAGCCACAAAAATAGTCAACACTTGCACAGGAAAAAGTGGATTCAGAGAAATGGATCTGTTCCTTTCAAGGGTCCAGAGCAATCCAAGGTTTCAATAAAAGCAATTTAGAGGAGCAGCACAATTATTTCTACTATGAACTAATACCTGTAATAGTTTTGGCAACAAACCTACTGAGCGTAGTATTGTTTCTTATGTATTCATGGGTCATAAGCACAGGTGGTTGAAATAAACCTGAAGCTGAAGCTCTTACCAGTCTCCTGGAACAGAACTAACTCAACCTGGCCTGTTTTGCTGAACTTGTCCCAGAATAGAATCAATCAATGTCAATTGCAGCTGGGTCTGTACTGGGATGGGAGTTAGAAATCTGACTGGTTCAGCTTCCTGGCTATTATTGTCAGATTCTGCATTTTCTAGCCAAGGCAAACTTGCAATGCTGGCAGAATCCTATAAAGTCCATATGATCTGGCCTGATGTTTCTCTCCTTTAGGAAGCTATGCATGTTATTAATCAAACACTAGTATCATTTAAAACACTTACAGTCTGTTTACCTCCTTTAAAGTGGTGTGGATGTCAAGTAGAGCAGAATTTGGCCCACTGTGATCTAAGGTACCACATTTCTAATGAATGACAAAATTTTTTCTGTAATCCATCATGCAAAATAAACTCCATTATGTGGAACCTATTGGAAGGCAGACATGATAAAAGCAAATGTTAGAAGAGAAAAAGAATTTACGCAAAGTTTACAAAGCATATAAAATAATTCCTGAAATATTTTCTAAAACTTGTGTACAAATAGACCCTAGGTGTTCTCATTGTAAAATAACATCGTAGAGTAAGACAAGGCAGTGAAATATTATGAAAAGGAAGTGTTTACATGTAAATATTACTTATTTTAAAGGACAGCGTAAGTAACAAGACTAGAAAAATTGCAAACTTTAACCAGCATGATAATAACCTTTGGTATAAACACAACCATGCAAATTCCAACCCTCTTTTAGCACCCAGTACTGCAGGCATAACTGTTCATGCAAATGTGTGTGCTTATATATCAAGCCCTTTGGGATGAACAACCCCAACTGTCTCAGTCTGTCTTCAGAGGAGAGGTGCTCCAGCTTGCTGATCATCTTTATGGCCCTCCTCTGGACTCGTTCTAACAAGTCCATATCCTTCTTATGTTGGGACTCCAAAGCTGGATACTGTACTCTAGGTGAGGTCTCACAAGAGCGGAGTAAATGGGTAGATTCACCTCCCTCACGCTGCTGGCCATGTTTCTTTTGATGCAGCTCAGGATGCTTTCCTGGCTGCAAGTGCACATTTCTGGCTGATGTTGAGATTCTCATCCACCAAAACCCCACATCCTTCTTCTCAGGACTGCTCTCAGTATGTTCTCTGCCCAGCCTGTATTTGTGCTTTGGATTGCCGTGACCCAGGTGCAGGAGCTTGCATTAGCCTGACTGAACTTCATGAGGTTTGCAAGGACCTGCCTCTCAAACCTGTCCAGGTCCCTCTGGATGGCACCCCTTCCCTCCTGTGTGCTGACAGCACCACACAGCTTTGTGTCATCAGCAAACTTGCTGAGGATGCACACAATCCCACTGTCCATGTCTCTGACAAAGATGTTAAACAGCATTGGTCCCAGTACTGACCCCTGAGGAATGCCACTCACCAGTGGCATTAAAACATCAGCAGTTTTCTAACATGCACTACAAAACTGATCCAAATGCTTTCCAAAGTCTGAAAAAGCTTGTCTCCTACCTACTCCCTCCCCTGCATTTTACATAGGCACATTTTGCTGCTGCTGAAATAGTGCCCAAGCAAGGAAACTAAGTAGTTTATGTAGCCCAAGTAAAAATTTTGCTTTTTAAGTTAGATAACAGTTTCTTGTGAAATTTCCCGCCACATCTTGCAAGTAAATTTATTGCCTGAGCTGTGCGAATCCCAGTTGTCTTTGAATTTCTCTCCCTTCTTTCCTGATGCACCAACTTTAATGCTTTCACATTCATTCTACATGACAGTAACTGCATTGGTCCCTGTCTCACTACACTGTGAATTTAAGTAGCAGCCAAGGGTATGTCATCTCCAAGACACCTCAAGGATACTTCATTCCACACACACATAACCTTGTCTCCCTGACACACCTCTAAACTAGAGATTAAGAAGGAATTACGGTAGAGAATGCTGTATTGGATTTATAGGATGTAAGACAATACCAAGGAGGGAGAAGGCCATCTCTGCCACTTTGGAAGGTGTTCTCATCCCTCCTTTCTGGTCAGTCAGTCATCCTTCATCCGCATGCTAAATGTGGATCAAGGATCAAAGAATCTTCATAGTTCACGATTAATCATACAAATGTGAACATTTCTCAAGGTACACCATATAACAGACAAAAACCAGACAACAGACAGTGCCCACGGCTTTTTGTTAACATGTGACCAAGTCCTTTATCGTACTATTTGTTTTGTTCCCTTCTTGTGTAAATTTTACTTTCTTTTTTTGTAAAAAGATCTTGAATGTTTTGCTTAGAAACACAAATGTTGCTCAGTTGATTTTTATCATAACAAGTAACCTGTAGCAGCGAAAGGTGCTGCAACATTTATTTTCACTAATGGATAATGAAAATGTACAAAACTGTAATATTTGTCTTTAATCGAATTTAATCCTGGCAGATCTCTGCAGCCATAATTTTGATAGTTTGCCTAGTTTGACAAGAAAACTACATTGTGCTGTCTTTTCAATCTTCTTTTTTAACCACTGTTTCATGTTTCACTTTCCATTTTTATGAGGTCATTGATTTATGTAAAACAGAGACTGATAGAAGATGATTCTTTTTCTGCTGAACAAAACTGGTTTGCTTGAAACTTATAGGAAACTTCACACCTATATTCTACCACTTTATGGACTATGACAACTCAAAATAACCATGTTCTTCCCATTCCCCTATGCATGGCGATTTAAGTTTCACACCCTCTATGGATTGTGCAGTAGTTAGGTGCAGCCTTTTTTATCTTGATATTTCTCATCTTGGTTGTTGATATTTCTTATGTTTTATAAAAATATTTCTGATTTTTTATAAAACTTCCTTGGCATGCCAGAAAAGCTTTCCACATGGCTTTTCCTCCCTTATTTTTTTCTTATATCTTTTATCTTTATTTCTTTGTGATCATTTTCATCAAGAGAGTAAATTGTGCCAATGGTATAAAACATACTTAACTGTAAGAATTAAGAGACCACAAATTCAGATTAGATTTAGAATATTCAATAACTGTATATAGTTGCTTGTCTTCATATTTTTAAATGATAATCCTTTGCAACTTGTTTTTGATGTTTTAATTTATAATGCATATATTTCAATCACAACAAATAAGTTTAAGTTCCTATCAATGACTTAAAGCAGTAGGATATTTATTTTTCCTCATAAATTCCACCTCCTGCTTGAACACTGCTTGAACAGTGGTTAGTTATGAGAATGAAAGCTAAATTACAAATTGGGTATTGAATAACAGAAGAACATGAGGGAGAGTGAGTAGATGTGGAACTAGAGGATTAATATTCATTTCAGCCAATGTCAGTGCTTTTGACATAAATTCATCAACTTTCCTTTCTGTGGAGTAATCTGTTGGCATAGAAGTCTCCTAGTGAATTTCATGTAAGGAACTTGAAATGTAGTATTCAAACTTTAGAATATAATGTTTTTCTCTATCTCAATTTTTGGCATCTGTATCAAAACCTGAAATTTTAGAAACCTTGAAAGCCTAGAAGACCCTTCAGAGAACTAGAAAGACTTCAATGTTATAATTTTTCTAATTAGGTCAGGAATACAGATGGTGCAATTTCATTGTTCTTGGTAGAAAATTTTGACATTTGTAAGTGGATGAGTTAATGAAGTTAGATACAGATAGAAGTTATTAGCCGTTCAGGAACTAAAATTAACAGAATTAATAACTGAAATGAAATTTATTCAGTAATTTAACTTTATATATAATGAATGAAAACTTAATTAACTTATAGTTTTGGAGGCTAATAATGTTCTCTGATCTTGAAATCTTCACTCAGTTCCAACTCAAACACAGAGTCATGTTTTTTCTACTGATAAAAATGACTAAAGAAAACATTATTGTTACAGAATGACTGCATTAAGAAATATAAAAAAAACATGAATGCAGGAACCAAAGACCGTTGTGAGAGGCGAAAGCAGATATTCTGCAGGGAAACTAATGACTTTATTTTCAGATTGCTACCCTTGATTCCTCCAAGTTTGTCCAACTAAAACTTCTAGCTGGAGCCCTCCTTGCAGACCAAGCTCTTCACACATATTATTTAAAATGCAAAGTTTAGAAACTCTCTGAAAATATAAAGAAATACAGAGGTTATAACATATGTAGAATTTATAATATAAACTGACAACAATTTTACCACAGCATGATTACCAGAACAGAAATAATCAATTTCCTAGCATATTTTAATGAAACCTGTACGATCACCTTTGTCTCTCTCTGGGAGTCAGATACAAGAATAAGAGCACAAATCTAACATTCACCTTATAATTTATAGACTGATAAAAATGACCCTCTGTCCCCTTCCTATTATAAGCAGCCTTTTGCCAAGGGGGGAAAAATCACAGATGACAGATGAGTGACAATAATCTCTAAGAATGAAATTCAAGAAAATTTTATTTGAAAGAACACAGTATAGTCTGCAGCAATTAATGTAGATATCTCTTTTATATATATACGTAAAAAAGATAGTTGGACTCTTGGGTACTTTTTTGTTAGTGTCTCCAAAAATTCAAAGATGTTAAAGGCATCTTTGCTATTGAAGAATCATAGAATGATTTAGGTTGGAAAGGGCTTTTAAAATTGTTGAGTCCAACCATCAACCTAACGCTACCACGTGCACCATTAAACCATATCCCTAAGCACTACATCTACACGTCCTTTAAATACATCCAAGGATGGGCACTCAACCACTTCCCTGGGCAGCCTCTTCCAGTGCTTCAAAACACTTTCAGCAAGAAATTTTTTCCTAATACCTAATCTAAACTTCTCCGAGTGCCACTTGAGGCCATTTCCTCTTTTCTTATCACTTGGAAGAAGAGACCAACCCCCACCTCTACAACCTCCTTTTAAGTAGTTGTAGAGAGTGATAATGTCTCCCTTCCGCCTCCTTTTCTCCAAGCTAAACAACCCCAGTTCCTTCAGCCGTTCCTCATAAATCTTGTGCTCTAGATCCTTCAGCAGCTTCATTGCCTTTCCCTGGACATGCTCCAGCACTTCTTATAGTTAGGGGCCCAAAATAGAACACATTATTCAAGGTGCAGCCTCACCAGTGCTGAGTCCAGAGGGACAATCACTTCCCTAGTCCTGTGGTCCAGGACTAGGGCTAATAATAAAACCTGATGTTTGAAAGACATTTTTGGTCCTGAGCACACAGCAAAATACAAAGAAGAGACTCTGAGAGCATGTATTTGTAATAAAACCTAGCGCTTTCATAGCTTTCATTTAGATGTCAGAAGCCTTTGCAAAGTAGATCACCAATGCTGTCTCTATAGGTCAAATGCAAAACTGGAAAGACAATGGTAGAAATTACTTCTCTGGAGTCAATTCCCAGGCTGATGGCAAGTTAGTCTGGGGGGAAGTTTCTCTGTCCTTTCAGAGACAAGACACAGAAGAGTAGGGACAACACTTGAGACTGAGAAGGTATGCTGTCATGAGGAACTGACAGCAAACTGTTCAAGCAAATTTGATGTAGATTTGCACTCAGTTCAGCCAAATTCACCAGTATGGAGTGTTTGAAAGCAGGTTTATACTCCAAAGTACTTTAGAGAATAAGTGACCAACACTTTCTAGCACTGGGACACATTTTTCAGATTTCAGTCATAAGGCCAAGAAAAATTCAATCCTTTGTGGTGGATGATCAACTCAAATTAAGCACTGTGCTGAGTCTGGCTGGAACAGGGCTAACTTTCTTAATAGTAAGTCACATGGTGCTGTCATTTGTATTAGGGGTTAAAACAGTGTTTCAAGGCTTTCCTGTTTCTCACTCTCTCACCCCCCAGTGACTTATCTGGGGATCAGCAAGAAGTTGGGAGGAGACACTGTTGGAACAGATGACCTGAAATGCCAAAAAGGATGTGCCATACCGTATAGTAAAGCTCAGCAATAAATACTGGGGTAAATAAAGAAGAGATGGGGATTTTTTGGCTTCTGAGGTGGCCATTGCCTGGAGTCTGGTTGGGTGTCTGTCTGCTTGTGGGAGGTGACTAGTTACTGCCTTTGCATCGTGTTCTCTTCCTCTTTCCTTCACTTGTTAATCTGACTTTATCTTGACCCATGAGTTTTCTTTCTTTTGCTCTTCCTATGCTCCCCCCTGCAGGGCATGTGTGTATGACTAACCAGCTGTGTGTGTTTGGCTGCTGTCTGCAATCCATCCACAACAAGCACACACCTTTTATTTTGTAGTATAGAAAAACCATTCTGAATTTCTTTACTAGTATCAACTGCAATCTCTCAATATCAGATCAGATTAAATGGGCCTAAAAGCATTCCAGCACTTTCTGGGGTCATATCAGTACTCAGAAAATGTGAAGGAAAAAACGATGTGCTCACCTCTTTCTTAAAATAATTCGAAAACCAAAATACAATGTTGTACAGTACAGGTCAAGTGTGATACAGTTAAAAAAAATGTTTCAGTAACATGGGTATCATGCAGGTCTGGTATCTCGCCAGGATTTGGGCAAATTTTCAGCTCAGATCTGGAATCCCTTATTTCAGAGTTCTAGGCTATGGTACTCTCAAAAAAGCAATCTTAAAAGAGTTCTCAGAATGCCCGTTTTCCAGTTAAGAGCAGTGCCTTCTGAAATAAAGGAAAACATCTAGTATACATTAGACATAGCTGCATCTAATCAAGTCCAAGGAGCCACAAAAATAGTCAACACTTGCACAGGAAAAAGTGGATTCAGAGAAATGGATCTGTTCCTTTCAAGGGTCCAGAGCAATCCAAGGTTTCAATAAAAGCAATTTAGAGGAGCAGCACAATTATTTCTACTATGAACTAATACCTGTAATAGTTTTGGCAACAAACCTACTGAGCGTAGTATTGTTTCTTATGTATTCATGGGTCATAAGCACAGGTGGTTGAAATAAACCTGAAGCTGAAGCTCTTACCAGTCTCCTGGAACAGAACTAACTCAACCTGGCCTGTTTTGCTGAACTTGTCCCAGAATAGAATCAATCAATGTCAATTGCAGCTGGGTCTGTACTGGGATGGGAGTTAGAAATCTGACTGGTTCAGCTTCCTGGCTATTATTGTCAGATTCTGCATTTTCTAGCCAAGGCAAACTTGCAATGCTGGCAGAATCCTATAAAGTCCATATGATCTGGCCTGATGTTTCTCTCCTTTAGGAAGCTATGCATGTTATTAATCAAACACTAGTATCATTTAAAACACTTACAGTCTGTTTACCTCCTTTAAAGTGGTGTGGATGTCAAGTAGAGCAGAATTTGGCCCACTGTGATCTAAGGTACCACATTTCTAATGAATGACAAAATTTTTTCTGTAATCCATCATGCAAAATAAACTCCATTATGTGGAACCTATTGGAAGGCAGACATGATAAAAGCAAATGTTAGAAGAGAAAAAGAATTTACGCAAAGTTTACAAAGCATATAAAATAATTCCTGAAATATTTTCTAAAACTTGTGTACAAATAGACCCTAGGTGTTCTCATTGTAAAATAACATCGTAGAGTAAGACAAGGCAGTGAAATATTATGAAAAGGAAGTGTTTACATGTAAATATTACTTATTTTAAAGGACAGCGTAAGTAACAAGACTAGAAAAATTGCAAACTTTAACCAGCATGATAATAACCTTTGGTATAAACACAACCATGCAAATTCCAACCCTCTTTTAGCACCCAGTACTGCAGGCATAACTGTTCATGCAAATGTGTGTGCTTATATATCAAGCCCTTTAAAATGTATTTTGCAGTTATTACATTTTCTTGGGGGAAAAATAAAAGCCATTATCTCTGTCAAACACAGATATTTTACCTATTATGCTATAACGAGTGCTGAGGGACATGGCTTAGTGGTGGACTTGGCAGTGCTAATCGTTAGGCTTGATGGTTAGGTTAATGGTTGGGCTTGATGACCTTAAAAGTCTCTTCCAACCAAAAAGATTCTATGATTCTGCACCTTTGGGCAAGAAAGGGATGACTATGATCACACAACTTTCCTCCATGGCTGCATACACGTCAAAGATCTCACCCACTGACTTCTGTATCAAGTCTGTAACCTCTAGCTAATGTAGAACTTCTCTTTCAGCATGGCAGCAAGTCATGTGGAAAGCTTCAATTTCTGGGTTTGGTAGCATGAAGACTTGGAAACAGATAACCAATGGAGTTTGATTTATGTTCCTATCTATTGCAGTTTTATACCTACAACATCTGTCCTGCATACTCTCAAGTAAGTATTCTCATCAAAATGTTCCTTTCATACAATTAAAACAGAAGAAGCTTTTTCTCCTCTTTATCAGGTTATGAGATCAATTTATCTGAATTATTATCTTCTTACACCTTACTATTGATCTTAGTATGTCAGATTTGCTCAGCCTAAGTCACTTGCCTTAGATATTTCACAAGTGTATTATTGAGGACTGAACATACTCATCTCATTCATAATTTTAATTAGGAATTCTGACATTTCACAGTTAAGTTGTAGAATAAAGAGTAAAAGCTATTCACAGCTAAGCATGAGCTCCCATAAAACTCCTTCCTGACACAAGCTATTAGTAAGAGAACCAGGATAAAGTTTCTATTGATCTTAAAACAAAAGAAGCAGCATTAAATGCTACTCAGCATTTTGAGGATGTTTCACATCTCTGCTATGCAGTATGAAGCAGGGATGGTTTGTAAGTTACACGGCGTAGGCTGAAGCTGGTTCTGAGTCAAATTAGACAATTAGAAACAAGCAATTTCAAATGCACATAATCCACATCAAGTTAGCTTTAGAGGTGAGCAACCAGGGCAGTTTGCTGATGCAGTTTGCATCAGGCTAAACCGTGAGAGAAGTGAGTCACAGACCAAGCAGTGCAAATCATTAGGGTCTGTTCCTTTGACAGGAACACATGAAAACTAGTGTTGGTTTTGACTGTACTACACTTTCTTTTAGGGAATACTACTTTCTTCAAGGCCCATTAGCTTTGCTATGGTGATTTCAGCATCAAAATAAGGGAGTAAAGATATGACCATCTAACGCTATTTGCTGGATGCCTGAATTGTGTGGCTCTAGGAGAGCAAAATCTGTACGTTCAAACAACAATTTACTTGACTTGGAAGTGTAAGTATAGTTATTCTCAATCACTCTTTTTACAGATAGCTTTTAAATTGTTAAAAAAACCCACACCCTATTGCCAAAAAAACAGAGTTAAAAGAATTGCATTAATGATACGTGTATTGACCACCAGTCCTAAACAAATGATAATACTGTAAAAATAACTTAATGTATTTCTATGTAAAGCCATATTTATGAACTGAAGAAAGTTCATAAAATATGAACTTTTAGTCCATAAATACAGTTCCATTTTCATTGTATTCTTTGAATGTAAAAGCAAAGACTTTTACAAACAAATCAAAGGACCTGCCAAAAATCTGTTTGAAAATTGAGTGCTACAGTGTGTTCTTTCTATGTAAGCTACCTTGAAAGCCAAAGTAGTCCTATGCTAGTATTGAATGGTTCATACTCCCTTTATATACAATGTATGAGATACTCTATCTTTAAACTACTGAAACTTACCGTAAATGACACTAATCATAGACTGTTTGCTGCAACTGTAGTGTTTTTTGTTTCTTCAGCATCCTTCTGCCTGCATGTGCACACTGATCAAAAAACACAGCACAGACTATTGTCACAGAGTATTTTCTCCATTATTTCATTACTCTGAGGCAAATATCAAAACACTCAAGTCTGGAACGATGACAGTTTGATACCAAGCAAGTGTTGAAACCCATTATTTTTTTTTAAAAAATGCATTTTGTTAAATTTTCACTTTTATACTTTCTGATCTAAAAATAATTCATTTCCAGGTAGCAATCATGGAAGGTGCAGCTGCACTACCATCATTTGTAGTGTTCTGGATTACCCTTTGTGATTTCTAATAAGTATCTATATTTTTCTGTCTCAAAAGTCTTTGTCAGTGAACTATCTTTCTGAATGAACACCTCGAAAACATTCCCTTACCTTTTTTTTTGGTAAAGCTTTTTTTAAATGGCAATATTACTATATAGAACTACAATCCTTAAAAATTAAAAAAAAAACTTTTGGAAGTTGCTGGAGATGCTTAATTGTTAAAATAATTATAAATTTTTATTGGAATAGTTATTGAACCTTATTTTGCTTTAGAATGACTAGCTCTTAATCTAATGTGCTGTCAGTAAAAAAAACTCTCTTTGGTATTAGCCTGCTAAAACTCCACCTCAGATTTCAATCATGATAGAGTATTTTATGCAAAAACAGAGAAAAATTGCTTTTTCATGCAGCCATGCTCATATATAAAGAAAGCTTCATATACTGCCTCACAACTCATTAGTGCAAACATGACCCATGAACTGTATGACGGTTCTGATGAACTTTATTGCACCAACTTGTATCTCTCAATAGCAGTGTGTTCTTATGTGCTTTCAAGTGGTGAAGTAATTTTTTATGGAGAGATGTTTCCATTGATACGATCACCTGGCTATTGTGCAAGCTGTGCAATTCAGCTCCCACTATTTGACAGTAAAGGTATAAAAGAGATTAAAAAGATGATGAGCTGAATCAAATGTTTACAACATATTCTGACCATGATCATTCTTCACTAAGCTTTAGAAATTATTGTGTGACCAGTATGGTGTCTTGGCACCTGGATGACACCAAATTCTTCATTGACATCACATGCTCCCCAAGAAAATGTGGAATTTTCCACTGTAAGTGACTTTTCATTCTTACACTAACAACTGTAAGGAAAAAATTAACAATATCAATTCTTGCAAAAGTGCTGTCACCTCTGTTATGGCTGTCATTTCACGTAACTGGCCTCAGCTGTTTGCAATGCTTCAATAAAATGAACAGACTCACTAACTCTTCAGGTTTTAGTAGAAGAGGTCACTTATGCCTTACAAAATAAACAATATGATAATGCACACTTGCTAACTGTAAGCTGCTAGCATGTGGAATTTTAATACTATGTGTACTTTCTGGTTGGAAAACAAAATTCAAAGCAAATATGGCAAAACACATTGTAAAAGTAATTTTTACATGCCTTAGAACCTCATATGGTATTCATGGGTATATGCTATAGTAAAACTATTTTCCTGCACTTACTGAACTGGTAAAAATTTAGTTGCCCAAAAGAAAATATTCATCTGTTATGCCCTAAAGACAGATTACTAAAAGGTAAGTTTTTCTATCGCTTTGTCACTGGCTGGTTTGAGTGTGCTATATAAATGCTACTTTGATACATAAATAAAACAAAAAAATGTTAGAGCCATTTTTTCCATCCACAATTATATAAAGTTTAGGAGAAAACATGATCTTTCAACATAGAGAAATATTTGCACAATGTTAGAAACAAATTCTCGAACCATATCTTTTCGTAGATTGAAAATATGAAGTGTAATTTTTTTTTTAAAGAATCAAATTCTGTATTGTTTAAAACCTGGTGCAAAAATTTGCATTTATTTTTTTCTTTATTTCCTTGTTATGGCGTTCTTTTTCTAACATAGTTTATCAGTTTATGTTAGGACAAAAGACACTTTGTCATCAATTTATAAAATAAGTTATAAACAACAGATTAAACTGTCTCCTAGTGGAGCCAAACCTCAAATTCTCTGCTGTTCAACACATGTATCAACTGTTCACATACACTGACTAACATTTTTATGCTTTTATTTCCTACTTTGTATTATAACCATCAGACACATAGCAAGATGTTGTGTATGTTTATGGCATGGAATTTGCGTACAATTTGAGGACCCGTTTGTGGTCACCCTTCAAGAGAGAGGTGGGACCAAGAGGTCCCCTTCTGCCAGAATTTCAGTCATTTTGTGAATAAAAGGGCTTGTAGTAAACACAGGAGAAAAATTAACAACTCAATTTTTCTCTACTGGTATTTCTCCCCCTGGGAGAAAGGGAAATTATTTTAGTATTTTCCTTAGCTTCAGTCTTTTGTTTCATTTTCCTCTTTACTTACATAGTTGTGGAAGATCCAGATACATTAATAGTAATTGTTAGATTTTTTTTATAAAGTAGATCTAAAGCATACAAATTAAAATAGTCACACTCAAAGGTAAAATGTAGAAGGGTTACATCATATCAGGAATGAGCAGAAATGCAATGCAGCAGTGTGGCCGGATAGAAAATGTCTATGAAGCAGGCAGGTGAAATCTGGATACATAATAGATTATTTATTCATTTATGGACCAAAACGAATTTACATAACTTTTCCCCCTCTAGGAAATGTGTTGAAAAAGAAATATTACTAAGCAGGATGACTAAGACTCACAAAAGGAGTATGACTGTGGACACATAAATGCAACAGCCGCTGCAATTCTAATAACTTACCCCAACAAATGAACTGGAATTAAAAAGCACTTAAATTTTTGGCACAAATAGGACAGTAAAGATTGTAAGTATTATTAGTGGACCATCAGTAGAGCAAGAATCACCTGCACACAAATAATGATTCTTCTGTATTGCCCCCCAAGATGGATCTATGTAAAGCAGATGCAATACTGTTTACCTGCGTTTACAAAATGAGCCACACAGCCGCAAGACGTGTGAATTATTCCATTCAACCCTGTAGACTTTGCATGTCCAAGGATGTACATATAGTGTTTCAAAAATGCCACAGGACTGTCAGTCATACTGTTGAGCGTACCATTTTACAGCAGCCAGGTAATCAAGATTTCGTTTATAGATGCACTAATTTAGTTAGACCTTCCAATATTTCTTTACAAGAAGTATTCAACTACTTTAAATGCTTCCTATTCCGGAGCTGGACCTTCACATATGAAGCCTGTGAGTGGAGAACAGACCATATAGAGGCCATTTAAACTACCAGTAAAAAATATAATAGGCAAGGCCTGGAAAGCTGTGTGGGAGAAACTGGCAATAAACTGTTTTTTCCACAGTCAGATCTGAGCCAAATACCACCTGAGATTTAATGTCAGAAGAGTGTGGGGAGATTATATGGAGAATGTGATGAACAAATGTTTCAGTTTCAATACTCCGCTCTGAGTGAAAGAAGAAATACATTTGTTACAATTTATTATGGTTTTGGAATACCATTGCCATGTTAAATTTGAGGTTAAGTCCTAGTTTTTAGGTCACTTCTGAATTTTTGTGGCTGCACCATGTAACTGAAACAGAAACGTCAAAAAAATTTGAGATATTTTTCCTGAGTTTATTGGCAATTCCAGACTTTGCAATATGCTAAACAAAGTGACATTCTGAAGCCCATTTATTATTAAATTGCAACATAGACTCAGTACTGAAACTACATATAAAAATGCCATTCAGTACTGAATTACAAATATTGTAATTTGTGTAAACAGATATGAATAAGTAATAATAAATAAGTAATAATAACATACAATAAAATAAATAATAAGACAGAACCTCCAGCTAGTATTGCCAAATAATTGCACTTTACTAATAGACATGATGGGCTCCTTATCTAAAATTTTGCCATGGTTAAAATTGTTTGCTAGATTGTAGCTTTCATAAATTTTTGGAAGTTACATTTGAATACAGTAATAAAAATCTAAATAGCCAGAAATGACTTTTAAAGCTATGTATGGAAAGCCTTTGTAACCCCCACCAAAACAGCAACAAAGCTCCAGCAAACAGAGAAAATAGTTTTCTTTCATTTTCATATTGTGGCTGATCTCTAGCTGTGGAACTTGAAGATTTTTTCTATTTCCAGGAAGACAGTCACATTGGAATCTTGTCTCTAATTTGCAAGCACTTATTCTGCTGCATTTTTCCTAGAAACAGAACCTTTATAAGAAAACACTGTAAGAATCATTTAGTCATTGCTACTGAGGAGACACAGATTAAAATCAGTATAGGAAAGATTTTTTTTTTTTAATGAAGATACACAGACCCTCTTCTGGATTTTGTAGTATAAAATCCCACTAAAGAACTTTGAGGGCATAATAACCCAGACAGACTAGATCTTCTGAACTCTAAGCTTTCTTAGCTCATAATATAGTGCAGGATGGACAAAAATTAGGTTTAGAAGTGTAAAATGAAGAACATATAATGCTACATATAATGTAGCACCAATATACTTTCTTATCCTATACCGTGACAAATATTTTTCTCATTGTTATTGTTTGACTATTAATATATTCCATAAATGCATCCTGAAAGGTGGTATCTAATTGAAGGAAAAACCCATAGTAAATAAGACCTAAAATTTTCAATCTTATGATTTTACAACACCTACTATAGCAAGATTTTCTTTTGTGATGATCTAAAGATATGACATATGCTGATCTTTTGCAGAGCTCAAATGAATAAGGACTCTCTCATGTAAAAAGTAGTTACTCCTTGAAGGCTGTGAAATTATATATAGAGACTATGGGTTCTATTTGCCAAACAAAACTCATGTTGATTTCAACTTTTGCTGTTGTGATTCTTAGTATTTGTTAGAATTGGGTTATATATGAAAAAATCTCCTCTGTAAGGTAAATTTCTTCTAGGATTTCTAGGATTATGACTAGCTTAGTGTATTTCTCAGAGGACATCTAGATCTTGACGGTAAAATATGCTGAAGGGCCATTCCGTACTGTAATTTAATACTGGAATTTTAACACTGACGCTTTTAAAATTGTTGAGTCCAACCATCAACCTAACGCTACCACGTGCACCATTAAACCATATCCCTAAGCACTACATCTACACGTCCTTTAAATACATCCAAGGATGGGCACTCAACCACTTCCCTGGGCAGCCTCTTCCAGTGCTTCAAAACACTTTCAGCAAGAAATTTTTTCCTAATACCTAATCTAAACTTCTCCGAGTGCCACTTGAGGCCATTTCCTCTTTTCTTATCACTTGGAAGAAGAGACCAACCCCCACCTCTACAACCTCCTTTTAAGTAGTTGTAGAGAGTGATAATGTCTCCCTTCCGCCTCCTTTTCTCCAAGCTAAACAACCCCAGTTCCTTCAGCCGTTCCTCATAAATCTTGTGCTCTAGATCCTTCAGCAGCTTCATTGCCTTTCCCTGGACATGCTCCAGCACTTCTTATAGTTAGGGGCCCAAAATAGAACACATTATTCAAGGTGCAGCCTCACCAGTGCTGAGTCCAGAGGGACAATCACTTCCCTAGTCCTGTGGTCCAGGACTAGGGCTAATAATAAAACCTGATGTTTGAAAGACATTTTTGGTCCTGAGCACACAGCAAAATACAAAGAAGAGACTCTGAGAGCATGTATTTGTAATAAAACCTAGCGCTTTCATAGCTTTCATTTAGATGTCAGAAGCCTTTGCAAAGTAGATCACCAATGCTGTCTCTATAGGTCAAATGCAAAACTGGAAAGACAATGGTAGAAATTACTTCTCTGGAGTCAATTCCCAGGCTGATGGCAAGTTAGTCTGGGGGGAAGTTTCTCTGTCCTTTCAGAGACAAGACACAGAAGAGTAGGGACAACACTTGAGACTGAGAAGGTATGCTGTCATGAGGAACTGACAGCAAACTGTTCAAGCAAATTTGATGTAGATTTGCACTCAGTTCAGCCAAATTCACCAGTATGGAGTGTTTGAAAGCAGGTTTATACTCCAAAGTACTTTAGAGAATAAGTGACCAACACTTTCTAGCACTGGGACACATTTTTCAGATTTCAGTCATAAGGCCAAGAAAAATTCAATCCTTTGTGGTGGATGATCAACTCAAATTAAGCACTGTGCTGAGTCTGGCTGGAACAGGGCTAACTTTCTTAATAGTAAGTCACATGGTGCTGTCATTTGTATTAGGGGTTAAAACAGTGTTTCAAGGCTTTCCTGTTTCTCACTCTCTCACCCCCCAGTGACTTATCTGGGGATCAGCAAGAAGTTGGGAGGAGACACTGTTGGAACAGATGACCTGAAATGCCAAAAAGGATGTGCCATACCGTATAGTAAAGCTCAGCAATAAATACTGGGGTAAATAAAGAAGAGATGGGGATTTTTTGGCTTCTGAGGTGGCCATTGCCTGGAGTCTGGTTGGGTGTCTGTCTGCTTGTGGGAGGTGACTAGTTACTGCCTTTGCATCGTGTTCTCTTCCTCTTTCCTTCACTTGTTAATCTGACTTTATCTTGACCCATGAGTTTTCTTTCTTTTGCTCTTCCTATGCTCCCCCCTGCAGGGCATGTGTGTATGACTAACCAGCTGTGTGTGTTTGGCTGCTGTCTGCAATCCATCCACAACAAGCACACACCTTTTATTTTGTAGTATAGAAAAACCATTCTGAATTTCTTTACTAGTATCAACTGCAATCTCTCAATATCAGATCAGATTAAATGGGCCTAAAAGCATTCCAGCACTTTCTGGGGTCATATCAGTACTCAGAAAATGTGAAGGAAAAAACGATGTGCTCACCTCTTTCTTAAAATAATTCGAAAACCAAAATACAATGTTGTACAGTACAGGTCAAGTGTGATACAGTTAAAAAAAATGTTTCAGTAACATGGGTATCATGCAGGTCTGGTATCTCGCCAGGATTTGGGCAAATTTTCAGCTCAGATCTGGAATCCCTTATTTCAGAGTTCTAGGCTATGGTACTCTCAAAAAAGCAATCTTAAAAGAGTTCTCAGAATGCCCGTTTTCCAGTTAAGAGCAGTGCCTTCTGAAATAAAGGAAAACATCTAGTATACATTAGACATAGCTGCATCTAATCAAGTCCAAGGAGCCACAAAAATAGTCAACACTTGCACAGGAAAAAGTGGATTCAGAGAAATGGATCTGTTCCTTTCAAGGGTCCAGAGCAATCCAAGGTTTCAATAAAAGCAATTTAGAGGAGCAGCACAATTATTTCTACTATGAACTAATACCTGTAATAGTTTTGGCAACAAACCTACTGAGCGTAGTATTGTTTCTTATGTATTCATGGGTCATAAGCACAGGTGGTTGAAATAAACCTGAAGCTGAAGCTCTTACCAGTCTCCTGGAACAGAACTAACTCAACCTGGCCTGTTTTGCTGAACTTGTCCCAGAATAGAATCAATCAATGTCAATTGCAGCTGGGTCTGTACTGGGATGGGAGTTAGAAATCTGACTGGTTCAGCTTCCTGGCTATTATTGTCAGATTCTGCATTTTCTAGCCAAGGCAAACTTGCAATGCTGGCAGAATCCTATAAAGTCCATATGATCTGGCCTGATGTTTCTCTCCTTTAGGAAGCTATGCATGTTATTAATCAAACACTAGTATCATTTAAAACACTTACAGTCTGTTTACCTCCTTTAAAGTGGTGTGGATGTCAAGTAGAGCAGAATTTGGCCCACTGTGATCTAAGGTACCACATTTCTAATGAATGACAAAATTTTTTCTGTAATCCATCATGCAAAATAAACTCCATTATGTGGAACCTATTGGAAGGCAGACATGATAAAAGCAAATGTTAGAAGAGAAAAAGAATTTACGCAAAGTTTACAAAGCATATAAAATAATTCCTGAAATATTTTCTAAAACTTGTGTACAAATAGACCCTAGGTGTTCTCATTGTAAAATAACATCGTAGAGTAAGACAAGGCAGTGAAATATTATGAAAAGGAAGTGTTTACATGTAAATATTACTTATTTTAAAGGACAGCGTAAGTAACAAGACTAGAAAAATTGCAAACTTTAACCAGCATGATAATAACCTTTGGTATAAACACAACCATGCAAATTCCAACCCTCTTTTAGCACCCAGTACTGCAGGCATAACTGTTCATGCAAATGTGTGTGCTTATATATCAAGCCCTTTAAAATGTATTTTGCAGTTATTACATTTTCTTGGGGGAAAAATAAAAGCCATTATCTCTGTCAAACACAGATATTTTACCTATTATGCTATAACGAGTGCTGAGGGACATGGCTTAGTGGTGGACTTGGCAGTGCTAATCGTTAGGCTTGATGGTTAGGTTAATGGTTGGGCTTGATGACCTTAAAAGTCTCTTCCAACCAAAAAGATTCTATGATTCTGCACCTTTGGGCAAGAAAGGGATGACTATGATCACACAACTTTCCTCCATGGCTGCATACACGTCAAAGATCTCACCCACTGACTTCTGTATCAAGTCTGTAACCTCTAGCTAATGTAGAACTTCTCTTTCAGCATGGCAGCAAGTCATGTGGAAAGCTTCAATTTCTGGGTTTGGTAGCATGAAGACTTGGAAACAGATAACCAATGGAGTTTGATTTATGTTCCTATCTATTGCAGTTTTATACCTACAACATCTGTCCTGCATACTCTCAAGTAAGTATTCTCATCAAAATGTTCCTTTCATACAATTAAAACAGAAGAAGCTTTTTCTCCTCTTTATCAGGTTATGAGATCAATTTATCTGAATTATTATCTTCTTACACCTTACTATTGATCTTAGTATGTCAGATTTGCTCAGCCTAAGTCACTTGCCTTAGATATTTCACAAGTGTATTATTGAGGACTGAACATACTCATCTCATTCATAATTTTAATTAGGAATTCTGACATTTCACAGTTAAGTTGTAGAATAAAGAGTAAAAGCTATTCACAGCTAAGCATGAGCTCCCATAAAACTCCTTCCTGACACAAGCTATTAGTAAGAGAACCAGGATAAAGTTTCTATTGATCTTAAAACAAAAGAAGCAGCATTAAATGCTACTCAGCATTTTGAGGATGTTTCACATCTCTGCTATGCAGTATGAAGCAGGGATGGTTTGTAAGTTACACGGCGTAGGCTGAAGCTGGTTCTGAGTCAAATTAGACAATTAGAAACAAGCAATTTCAAATGCACATAATCCACATCAAGTTAGCTTTAGAGGTGAGCAACCAGGGCAGTTTGCTGATGCAGTTTGCATCAGGCTAAACCGTGAGAGAAGTGAGTCACAGACCAAGCAGTGCAAATCATTAGGGTCTGTTCCTTTGACAGGAACACATGAAAACTAGTGTTGGTTTTGACTGTACTACACTTTCTTTTAGGGAATACTACTTTCTTCAAGGCCCATTAGCTTTGCTATGGTGATTTCAGCATCAAAATAAGGGAGTAAAGATATGACCATCTAACGCTATTTGCTGGATGCCTGAATTGTGTGGCTCTAGGAGAGCAAAATCTGTACGTTCAAACAACAATTTACTTGACTTGGAAGTGTAAGTATAGTTATTCTCAATCACTCTTTTTACAGATAGCTTTTAAATTGTTAAAAAAACCCACACCCTATTGCCAAAAAAACAGAGTTAAAAGAATTGCATTAATGATACGTGTATTGACCACCAGTCCTAAACAAATGATAATACTGTAAAAATAACTTAATGTATTTCTATGTAAAGCCATATTTATGAACTGAAGAAAGTTCATAAAATATGAACTTTTAGTCCATAAATACAGTTCCATTTTCATTGTATTCTTTGAATGTAAAAGCAAAGACTTTTACAAACAAATCAAAGGACCTGCCAAAAATCTGTTTGAAAATTGAGTGCTACAGTGTGTTCTTTCTATGTAAGCTACCTTGAAAGCCAAAGTAGTCCTATGCTAGTATTGAATGGTTCATACTCCCTTTATATACAATGTATGAGATACTCTATCTTTAAACTACTGAAACTTACCGTAAATGACACTAATCATAGACTGTTTGCTGCAACTGTAGTGTTTTTTGTTTCTTCAGCATCCTTCTGCCTGCATGTGCACACTGATCAAAAAACACAGCACAGACTATTGTCACAGAGTATTTTCTCCATTATTTCATTACTCTGAGGCAAATATCAAAACACTCAAGTCTGGAACGATGACAGTTTGATACCAAGCAAGTGTTGAAACCCATTATTTTTTTTTAAAAAATGCATTTTGTTAAATTTTCACTTTTATACTTTCTGATCTAAAAATAATTCATTTCCAGGTAGCAATCATGGAAGGTGCAGCTGCACTACCATCATTTGTAGTGTTCTGGATTACCCTTTGTGATTTCTAATAAGTATCTATATTTTTCTGTCTCAAAAGTCTTTGTCAGTGAACTATCTTTCTGAATGAACACCTCGAAAACATTCCCTTACCTTTTTTTTTGGTAAAGCTTTTTTTAAATGGCAATATTACTATATAGAACTACAATCCTTAAAAATTAAAAAAAAAACTTTTGGAAGTTGCTGGAGATGCTTAATTGTTAAAATAATTATAAATTTTTATTGGAATAGTTATTGAACCTTATTTTGCTTTAGAATGACTAGCTCTTAATCTAATGTGCTGTCAGTAAAAAAAACTCTCTTTGGTATTAGCCTGCTAAAACTCCACCTCAGATTTCAATCATGATAGAGTATTTTATGCAAAAACAGAGAAAAATTGCTTTTTCATGCAGCCATGCTCATATATAAAGAAAGCTTCATATACTGCCTCACAACTCATTAGTGCAAACATGACCCATGAACTGTATGACGGTTCTGATGAACTTTATTGCACCAACTTGTATCTCTCAATAGCAGTGTGTTCTTATGTGCTTTCAAGTGGTGAAGTAATTTTTTATGGAGAGATGTTTCCATTGATACGATCACCTGGCTATTGTGCAAGCTGTGCAATTCAGCTCCCACTATTTGACAGTAAAGGTATAAAAGAGATTAAAAAGATGATGAGCTGAATCAAATGTTTACAACATATTCTGACCATGATCATTCTTCACTAAGCTTTAGAAATTATTGTGTGACCAGTATGGTGTCTTGGCACCTGGATGACACCAAATTCTTCATTGACATCACATGCTCCCCAAGAAAATGTGGAATTTTCCACTGTAAGTGACTTTTCATTCTTACACTAACAACTGTAAGGAAAAAATTAACAATATCAATTCTTGCAAAAGTGCTGTCACCTCTGTTATGGCTGTCATTTCACGTAACTGGCCTCAGCTGTTTGCAATGCTTCAATAAAATGAACAGACTCACTAACTCTTCAGGTTTTAGTAGAAGAGGTCACTTATGCCTTACAAAATAAACAATATGATAATGCACACTTGCTAACTGTAAGCTGCTAGCATGTGGAATTTTAATACTATGTGTACTTTCTGGTTGGAAAACAAAATTCAAAGCAAATATGGCAAAACACATTGTAAAAGTAATTTTTACATGCCTTAGAACCTCATATGGTATTCATGGGTATATGCTATAGTAAAACTATTTTCCTGCACTTACTGAACTGGTAAAAATTTAGTTGCCCAAAAGAAAATATTCATCTGTTATGCCCTAAAGACAGATTACTAAAAGGTAAGTTTTTCTATCGCTTTGTCACTGGCTGGTTTGAGTGTGCTATATAAATGCTACTTTGATACATAAATAAAACAAAAAAATGTTAGAGCCATTTTTTCCATCCACAATTATATAAAGTTTAGGAGAAAACATGATCTTTCAACATAGAGAAATATTTGCACAATGTTAGAAACAAATTCTCGAACCATATCTTTTCGTAGATTGAAAATATGAAGTGTAATTTTTTTTTTAAAGAATCAAATTCTGTATTGTTTAAAACCTGGTGCAAAAATTTGCATTTATTTTTTTCTTTATTTCCTTGTTATGGCGTTCTTTTTCTAACATAGTTTATCAGTTTATGTTAGGACAAAAGACACTTTGTCATCAATTTATAAAATAAGTTATAAACAACAGATTAAACTGTCTCCTAGTGGAGCCAAACCTCAAATTCTCTGCTGTTCAACACATGTATCAACTGTTCACATACACTGACTAACATTTTTATGCTTTTATTTCCTACTTTGTATTATAACCATCAGACACATAGCAAGATGTTGTGTATGTTTATGGCATGGAATTTGCGTACAATTTGAGGACCCGTTTGTGGTCACCCTTCAAGAGAGAGGTGGGACCAAGAGGTCCCCTTCTGCCAGAATTTCAGTCATTTTGTGAATAAAAGGGCTTGTAGTAAACACAGGAGAAAAATTAACAACTCAATTTTTCTCTACTGGTATTTCTCCCCCTGGGAGAAAGGGAAATTATTTTAGTATTTTCCTTAGCTTCAGTCTTTTGTTTCATTTTCCTCTTTACTTACATAGTTGTGGAAGATCCAGATACATTAATAGTAATTGTTAGATTTTTTTTATAAAGTAGATCTAAAGCATACAAATTAAAATAGTCACACTCAAAGGTAAAATGTAGAAGGGTTACATCATATCAGGAATGAGCAGAAATGCAATGCAGCAGTGTGGCCGGATAGAAAATGTCTATGAAGCAGGCAGGTGAAATCTGGATACATAATAGATTATTTATTCATTTATGGACCAAAACGAATTTACATAACTTTTCCCCCTCTAGGAAATGTGTTGAAAAAGAAATATTACTAAGCAGGATGACTAAGACTCACAAAAGGAGTATGACTGTGGACACATAAATGCAACAGCCGCTGCAATTCTAATAACTTACCCCAACAAATGAACTGGAATTAAAAAGCACTTAAATTTTTGGCACAAATAGGACAGTAAAGATTGTAAGTATTATTAGTGGACCATCAGTAGAGCAAGAATCACCTGCACACAAATAATGATTCTTCTGTATTGCCCCCCAAGATGGATCTATGTAAAGCAGATGCAATACTGTTTACCTGCGTTTACAAAATGAGCCACACAGCCGCAAGACGTGTGAATTATTCCATTCAACCCTGTAGACTTTGCATGTCCAAGGATGTACATATAGTGTTTCAAAAATGCCACAGGACTGTCAGTCATACTGTTGAGCGTACCATTTTACAGCAGCCAGGTAATCAAGATTTCGTTTATAGATGCACTAATTTAGTTAGACCTTCCAATATTTCTTTACAAGAAGTATTCAACTACTTTAAATGCTTCCTATTCCGGAGCTGGACCTTCACATATGAAGCCTGTGAGTGGAGAACAGACCATATAGAGGCCATTTAAACTACCAGTAAAAAATATAATAGGCAAGGCCTGGAAAGCTGTGTGGGAGAAACTGGCAATAAACTGTTTTTTCCACAGTCAGATCTGAGCCAAATACCACCTGAGATTTAATGTCAGAAGAGTGTGGGGAGATTATATGGAGAATGTGATGAACAAATGTTTCAGTTTCAATACTCCGCTCTGAGTGAAAGAAGAAATACATTTGTTACAATTTATTATGGTTTTGGAATACCATTGCCATGTTAAATTTGAGGTTAAGTCCTAGTTTTTAGGTCACTTCTGAATTTTTGTGGCTGCACCATGTAACTGAAACAGAAACGTCAAAAAAATTTGAGATATTTTTCCTGAGTTTATTGGCAATTCCAGACTTTGCAATATGCTAAACAAAGTGACATTCTGAAGCCCATTTATTATTAAATTGCAACATAGACTCAGTACTGAAACTACATATAAAAATGCCATTCAGTACTGAATTACAAATATTGTAATTTGTGTAAACAGATATGAATAAGTAATAATAAATAAGTAATAATAACATACAATAAAATAAATAATAAGACAGAACCTCCAGCTAGTATTGCCAAATAATTGCACTTTACTAATAGACATGATGGGCTCCTTATCTAAAATTTTGCCATGGTTAAAATTGTTTGCTAGATTGTAGCTTTCATAAATTTTTGGAAGTTACATTTGAATACAGTAATAAAAATCTAAATAGCCAGAAATGACTTTTAAAGCTATGTATGGAAAGCCTTTGTAACCCCCACCAAAACAGCAACAAAGCTCCAGCAAACAGAGAAAATAGTTTTCTTTCATTTTCATATTGTGGCTGATCTCTAGCTGTGGAACTTGAAGATTTTTTCTATTTCCAGGAAGACAGTCACATTGGAATCTTGTCTCTAATTTGCAAGCACTTATTCTGCTGCATTTTTCCTAGAAACAGAACCTTTATAAGAAAACACTGTAAGAATCATTTAGTCATTGCTACTGAGGAGACACAGATTAAAATCAGTATAGGAAAGATTTTTTTTTTTTAATGAAGATACACAGACCCTCTTCTGGATTTTGTAGTATAAAATCCCACTAAAGAACTTTGAGGGCATAATAACCCAGACAGACTAGATCTTCTGAACTCTAAGCTTTCTTAGCTCATAATATAGTGCAGGATGGACAAAAATTAGGTTTAGAAGTGTAAAATGAAGAACATATAATGCTACATATAATGTAGCACCAATATACTTTCTTATCCTATACCGTGACAAATATTTTTCTCATTGTTATTGTTTGACTATTAATATATTCCATAAATGCATCCTGAAAGGTGGTATCTAATTGAAGGAAAAACCCATAGTAAATAAGACCTAAAATTTTCAATCTTATGATTTTACAACACCTACTATAGCAAGATTTTCTTTTGTGATGATCTAAAGATATGACATATGCTGATCTTTTGCAGAGCTCAAATGAATAAGGACTCTCTCATGTAAAAAGTAGTTACTCCTTGAAGGCTGTGAAATTATATATAGAGACTATGGGTTCTATTTGCCAAACAAAACTCATGTTGATTTCAACTTTTGCTGTTGTGATTCTTAGTATTTGTTAGAATTGGGTTATATATGAAAAAATCTCCTCTGTAAGGTAAATTTCTTCTAGGATTTCTAGGATTATGACTAGCTTAGTGTATTTCTCAGAGGACATCTAGATCTTGACGGTAAAATATGCTGAAGGGCCATTCCGTACTGTAATTTAATACTGGAATTTTAACACTGACAGGACCACTGTAAGGTGTCACCATATGGAGACATCAGAAGAAGAATAAGAGCAAGGATGTGGACTCCACACAAATTTACAGATAAAAATAAAATAGCTCTGTATGACAAAGATCTGTCATAACTTATCTTGCCTTCCCTTTCCAATTTAGTACATAAAATCATACCTAACACATATCAGGAAAGCTCCCAGACATCATATTCTTTATCTCACTATCTTATTGAACCTCATTGTGTTGTGCCTTACAGCACATTTCAGTTCAGAAAGAATGCCACACCAGAGAAATATATATATTTTTATTTTTCTGATGAGAAAGTACAAATCATAGTTTCAGCACGTCTGACTGTTAATATTTTCCCCTACTTATGCAAGACCGAGTGTTGTTCTTTTTTAGAGATGTTAAACACTTAACTGTCTCCACATACTGAAGTTCTTCACATATATCAAAGAAAACCCTTCAAAACCTGCCTATCTTGCAGTTTTAATCAGAAATATAATTTCACACTGTTTATGTTCTTTTAACTTCTCATTTAGTCCACATACACTGTCAGATGTGAACTTTGCAATTATAGAAAAATAGTTACAAAGCTGCCAGAAAGTCTAAAATCTACTTCCTTACATTTAACAAGGATGGATTATGCCAATGCAGTTTTGCATTTAATCTGTGATCAATAGCATAATGCATCATTTTCTTTTGAATAACATTCTGAAGCCAACTAAAAAATTAAGAAAAAATACTTTCTTCTTAAAAAGTGGCAGGTTTCTATTGTAGTTTATTTAAGTTAAGTTTTTTGTACTTTATTGTGAAGTCTTCAAAGGCATTTTGTAATTTTGTTACTTACTTTCAAGCTGTTGTATTATGTATGTTCTTGTTCACTTAATTTTTTTTTATAAAAAGGTTATTTAAAAGGTAATTTTAAGGCTAATATTTTAATTTCAAATGTTCCAACTAATTTTTCAAATTGAAATTGGAAGACAAGACCATGCTATTTTGTTCTAGTAAAACTCTCAAAACTTAGAAGGGTGAATGAAATTCAGAAAAAAAGTTCTTAATCATCTTCTACATCTTCTTTTCCCATATCTGTGAGTGGTGTCCCTGATACCCAATTAAAACTGTGTATATTTTATAGTAGCTGTTTACAATGGTGCCTCAGCTTCTGATGTAAAAGTTACCAACTTTGTATAGGTTAATTTCAACATAGTCTATTAATGTTGCCATTATAGCCAATCCAAGCATTATTAAATTTGTTATTTATCATCATAACTGAAACATATATTTTCCATAACAGAATTTAAATAAATTGTTTTCTATATATGGTTTCATTATGTAGATTTGTCTTTATTAGCCAAGCCTATTTGCAACATTTAACAGTGGAGAAATGATTGAACCTTAAAATACTCACAATGAAAACTTAATTATGGTGTTAATTGAGTATTTACATTAAACTTTAATAATACAATGTAAATGTTTAATTGTCTTCTGCAACTGTAAAGATCTGGATTGAAATATTTTAAGATAAATTAAGGGGGAGGGTGTAGTGTAATTTAGTGTAACTAAGTAGCACGGTAAGTGGCATATGCAGTTTAAATATCTACTTACCTAATTAGAAACAAGTGTAAGTCACTGGCAAACCAGTCAACAGGGTATCACGAAAGAACTGGCAGCAATCCGAGAGTCACTAGAAAGTATTTAAATTGAGATATGCTGGTTTACAACTTTTTTGAGGTCTGGTTGCTCATAAGTTGCACAGAAAAAGTAAACATGAGAGTGAAATAAATACTGTGTTAAGAATTTACAAAACATCTGCTACGTAATAAAGATGACACTCAGGGGAAAAGAAACCTTGACAGGAAAAGATACAAAGGGAGACTAGGAAGAAAAAATAAATGTATAAAATACAGTAAAAATTAGGAAGGGTAAGTTCCAATTGTGGAACATACATAAGAGAATCAGTATAGAGCCATGAATGCACACAATAGTTCACACAGGACTTGTGCTGGTCTTCTTCTAGGAGGATTAACTTCAGCAAATCGGGACAATCAGCCTTATTCATAGACAGTGCTACATCCTCGGGTTTGGGAAAGATTCCTCAGTTTTTGCTCTATGGTACAGCAACTTCTTGATGGATTTCTGTGAATGCATCTGCTTTCTTTGTGTTGCTCTTCTTCCCTGATGAGGGCTCCAACACTCAGATTCATATTCCCATCATTTCTGCAGCTGTTCTACAGATAAGATACTCAGAACATTCTGCATAAGCTGTATAGAACTTTTCCCAATGAATATCACAAATAGTTTTGGGTCCATTTTTTCCCCAGCTATACCTACATTTTCTGCCATCACAGCTCCCTCCATGTCAGCTTGGGTAAGTAACTCCTGAGTCTGGGAGGACCTGCCGGGAGGAGTCTTGCCTCGAGTCTTGACAGCAGAGAGAGGGAGGGTGTAGGAAAGGTGCAGCAGTGTTGACAACCAACAATGATGGTTACAAGGGGCTGAGGGCAGGGTGATGGATCTGGGGGAGCTTAGGAGATCAGATGGGTATCAGGGCCTGGGAAGAGACGTTGTAGTCAGGAGAGAGCAGCAGCATGCCTTAATTCTGTGGAAGAACACAACTGCTTCCACAACCATTTTTAATCAAATGCGGGATAAAATTGATAGGCTGAAGGATCAGAGCAAAGTTTGCCATGTGTTTTGTAGCATGATGCACTTGCCAAGTACCTCTGGGAGGGGAACAAGTGATGGGCGGGACACCTGGGGAGAATATTTCTGATGGGAAGGACTTTATGGGAGGAAGAGTGGGAAAGGGGTAATTGAGAAGTGGTCACCTGAAAAATGGGAGCTATGGGACTGTTATGGTTTGAGAAAACCCATAACAATCTAATGTCGTTTAGACAATTATTCTCTCACCTGATGACCCCTCTCCACCTGGAAAGGGGAATCAGGGAACACAAAGAAACACGAGGGTTGAAATATAAATAGATTTAATAGACTAAGAATAAATAATTAACAATAATACTAAAGAACCAGTATTAATCCTGATACTGATATAAGATACAGGAATTATACTGAGCCAATTCTATCAGTGGGAAGCTGTGCCCTCCCAGCAGGGACAGCAAATGGCGGACACTGCGAGTGCAAGGCTTCAGGAGGAAGGGAAGGCATCAGGGTCCCAGCTCCGGGGCAAGGAGTTGTCTGGACCTCCGCCATCAAGGGGGAGAGAGCTAAGCAGCAAACTTTTCTAATTTATATTGAATGTGACGTTCATGGTATGAAATAATCCTGTTGGCCAGCCTGGGTCAAATGCCCAGGCCTTACTCCTCCTTGTCCCTGCACCTGGCAAGGCTCGAAAACACTGAAACCTTGAATCCCATAGAGCCTGGCTGGCTATGAAGTAAATATTTTCACAAATTCAAACACTAGAGTCTTCTAGAAGTGCAATATTCCCCAGCATTAGAAGAAAAGTTAGTCCTGTGTTTCTCAACCCAGGACAGGGACATAAGAAACAGATGTTAGTACATGGAAACCCATCTACCTTTAGCACCCTGTGCTTTTTCAATTGCATCATCTCTTTGTGCTTTCTATGGCATTCCTACAAAACTCTCCTTCCAGTTTTTATTTCTGTATTAAGTATGACTGGTCAATCTAAATGCTAAGACAATACTGTGCAATGCCTGTCTCCCCCTCCAAAGGGAAAAAAAAGAAAAAAGAAAAAAAAAGAAGACATTGAAAAACATTTAGATTTTTTTTAAACATTTGAGCTATACTGTAGCTACTAACATGAGGAAAAATCATCATCTTTTTAAACTGCTTGAATTGATTTCCATCAGCTTCATTAAGTATGCACAGAACTTTAATGATTAAACTGAATTATGTTATGCTAATCTTCTCAGTAAATCACAGATTACTAACATTTACAATAATAATGTCAATTTTTATGAGATAAGAAGTCATTGATTATGGTAGATTTGTCGATAACTGTTTTGTGACTTACTGCTGTTTGTAAGGTACTGCACGTCAGAAAATGGCATGTCTGGTCACTAAATTGAAACTAAGTATCAAAAACAGTCTTTGGTTTTCTACTAGAAGAGGACACCAGAACTAGAGGAAGCAGCAAATAATAAGGAACACAAGGACTGGCAAAATTGCCTTGTAAAATTGTAATTGTTAAAATCCTTTTCTTTTTATAGGGAAAGGTTTTATGGGGTAACAAGATCCATGCCTTTCTAAAGATACATTTTTAAAGTCAGCATATGATTCTCTGTTGCTGTGGTAAAATATGTTCCAAGTCCCTGTCCAGTGTTGATATTCATCTGACTTTAAAATCCGGATATTGCCAGCAATATTCTTGATTTTTTAACCTTTTAAACTTTGCATGCGTGGGACAGCTAGACCAAAAAAAAAAAAAAAAAAGGAAAACTGAGAATTAAAAGAAGACAGGAAAAGGAAGGATGACTTAGACAGGATCAGCTAATCTAATAATATATATCAAGTATATATTTTACCTTTTCTTTAAAAAAAAATAGGCTGAAGAATTTGGGAGAGTATCGGGGAAAAATAAACAAAAAAAAAAAAAAAAAAGGAAAACTGAGAATTAAAAGAAGACAGGAAAAGGAAGGATGACTTAGACAGGATCAGCTAATCTAATAATATATATCAAGTATATATTTTACCTTTTCTTTAAAAAAAAATAGGCTGAAGAATTTGGGAGAGTATCACCATCAGTCTGAGAATTACCTTACAAGAAGATCCTTTTGATCCATTTGCCTATGATGAGAGAATTCATAACAAAACTCAGCCAACAGGCTACAAAAATTGTTCTAGAAGCTGTAAATCAGGTGCAACAATGTACATACTGTGGTCCTTAAAGAAATGCTTCATAAGTAAACAAAACATCTAGTGCGTTAAATACATACAGCATAACTTCAATAGCATACATATTGCGTTATAGAATAACTATATTTATAACTTGCAATAAAATGACAAAAATTTAAAAAAAGGACTAAAAAAACAGAGGAGTAAGTTTTAAATAATTTGCAAGAAGTTCTACAGTTTTGTGGTTATCCTGATAAAATGGTTCAGGAAAGAAGTTACATCTATGTTTTTATGTCATCCACATGTGGTGAAGTTATGCAGTGACTGCTCAGAGAAGGATAGTTGATCCAGCTTTGACTTATGTATTTTAGTTCTTTGGAACAGATTTTCCTGAAGCCTTATACAAGCACACTATTAAAAAAACGGTCTTAGGTTTTGGATCATCCTGTCTTTCTAAATCATAGTGTACTATGATCACTATTAAAGCTTTGCATGAACCAATTTTCCAGAGTCAAAGCTGAAGTAGTCTTGATATTTAAGAAATTAGGAATCATGTCACCTACTTTTATCAGTGCAACATGTGCCTTCTTTAATGTTGTCGCTTCTTGATATCTTGTTAATATGACTCTGTTCTGTTCTTTTATGTATTTCCACAAATTCACATCTTTTTTTCATAACAGGGCATAGTCTTTTAATGTTTTACAATTAGCTTGCAGTATAAATGCGCAGGTCTAGAATGACAAGGTTGATACAAAATGCTTATGTGATTACACAGCTCAAGCATTTTACAAGTGTATATTATGCAGCTTGTCAGATAGATCCATTTTATAAAATAAATTTGACAAAAATCACATTTGATAAGTAGTACAAGTGAAGTGAAAATTCCACTTCTAATCCATCAGTCACTGACAGATAAAATTTCATGTGCTTCATTTAATTTTCCATCTACAATTGTGAAATGAGTCATATTCATTAAATAGGAGCACTACAATAGCTAGAAAATTACCTGAGATCTTGGGAAAACTTGGCTTCACTCTTTGGTCCTGGCAAATCTTGTATGTTATCAGACATTTAGCATGGCTTCTCAGTGATATAGAAAAAAATATCTAGCCCTCCCTCATGCAAATTGAAATTACCAGGAATTAACAGAAATAAACACTATGCAATTCTGAGAATCCAAGCCTAAGCCTCTGTATGTTTCTCTCTTTCTTCTGTAAAACAGACAAAAATAGAAAAATAGACAAATTATCAGCTAGAAGTAGAGCTTTGATTGCTCCTGTCAAGTGTGCCAAAAGGATTTGGAAAAAAATACTTGTGTTCAGATTCACAGGAAATAAGTAGAGCAAACACCTACTTATTTATACAGGACAACAACCCATTATGTTTCTTGAAAGACAGACACTGATCAGGAGTGCCAAGGATCATCTCCATAGATATAAGGATTTTGGTTCAAACCATTTCTCTGGAGAAGATATTCAGAGTTTTGTTTGCAGTTTCCAGGCAAGTATTCAAGTCATCGGCTAGTGGCAAAGTGGGGACAGATCACTAAGGATCTTCTGGCTAGCGTTATTCCACAATGCAAAATCCTACTACAGTAAGAAATAGCTAGGATTAATTAGAATTGGTGCTGCTTTTGAAAGAGCAGCACTCCCTACCCCAATAAATAAAACTTCTTTTAAAAACTGAGTTAACTGTCATAAGTGAATTACTTTTAGTCTTTTTGTCTTAATTCTACAACTTATTTTCAAATTATTAAAAGGTTGAAACAGCACATTGATGTTTTCGTGTTTGACTACAAAGAGCAATTTTGAGTTGCACTATTTTTCTCTAAATTGTATTCAAACCCAGCTTTTCTATAAAGTATCAATTTAAAAAACACATTAATATTTTCTGTCCCTTTTGAGAGATTTTATCCACAGATGAAATGATGAATAATATCTAGTGAAACTTTCTTTCCTCTAGTGAGAAAAGTTGAACATATATCTTGGGAAGACCCAATTATGTTTTATAAAAATGCATAGACTGAGGAACCTACCTCAGCAGAATAGAATCTTATTCTGTGTCACCAAAAATTAAGCCCTGGATCATTAAAATCTTGTCCTAGTCTTCAAGACTCTCTGAACTGTAGTGAAGAAATTTATATGCACCCTGAACCATTTGGAAGTTGAGCTGTTTATTTGTGGTAGAGAAAAATCAGCAACAAAAGTCTTCCCATCATTCAGTGACCACTGAGGGAGTCTTCATCTCCACTAATGTATCATCTGTCTCATGATGCTTAAATAATTAATCAAACTTGCAAAGGTAGGGCTGAACTGAAAAGATAAACCTTTACTCATTTAAATTCCATTTTATTATTTTATAATTCTAACTAGAGTTAGGGAGAAGCTCTCAGACAAAGCTGCTGCTTTACTTCATATTCTGTGAAAGATACAACTATAAAGCCCAAATCTTTTCTCCTCTATGTTTATGCCTCTTTCACACTCTCACACTGCTTTGCCCATTTCATATACCATTTACTCTCGCATGTCTTCATGTCTTATCTCCAGAAGACATTTCCAAAGAATATTTAGAAAGTTATAAATGAAAGTACTTTCATATGCTGCTTCATTTCATTATAGGAAAAAAAATCCTACAGTTTAGAGTGTTCTATGAAGAAAGAAGAAGATTGATGTACTTTTGTCTTAATTCAGAGGACTTCACCCACATTCCATACACATATTAAGTGATGTTAAAAATCTATTTCTTTACTGAAAAATAAAGTTCCATAGCTCTGATTTTAGTGATTTAAAATGTCTATTTTGAGGCTTAAAAAATAAAGCAGTTTGATCACATCTGTAGTAGCAATTCAGAAATTATTACCTAAGAGACTTCTTGGAACCTGCTAGAGACGGTAGCAGTATTTAATGAGTTCAGAGTTTAAATGCATTGAAGAAAATGTCATGCAACCCTTTGCCCAAATGTTTGTGTAACTACTCACTTTGTAACAATGATTGCAATGGATGTAACCACATGCAGTTGCATTATGTGTAATAATTACAGCATGGAGTTATGACAAACGTTTTTCAGGTGTTAATGAGCATACGTTTTTACATTTCAATTCTACATTTACATTCATTGCTTGTAGCTTTATTTCGTACCAGAAATATTAATTTGGGAGAGTGATTGAATAGTGGAGGCTCAAGCTCTGCTATCACACCAATAAGCTGACTGCTCCTCAGGGTATTAATAAAAACAAAACCGAGTCCCTTTACAGAAAGACATTTTTGATATGTAGATAGGAATAAACTACAACTCTGATTTTTCTGAAGTCCATTTCGTTTAGGTGAAAAGCATTGACTTCTAGAAATCTCTTTTAATAAACAATGTCCTTCCATAGTCTTGCTAGTTTACTTCACTGTAAAATATTCACATTTTAAAATAGTTTAGGACAAAAACTCTACACTTGACAATATCTGAAAGATATGGCTAATGCAAGTTTTTACTCTATTTTAAATAATCATATGACCAGGAAAATCCCCTTGAGCCTCCAAGTTTTGTTAAATTCATTTTTCTCCTTAAATAAGCACAATGTGCAAGTATCCTTAATTGTGAAACACCTGAATTCAAGCAAATCCAAGTGTTGACCAAAAGGCAAATTATGTGCAATTAGGAAGAGTCTCACTAAGCTTTCCAAAGTATATCCAGTCTAAAAATAGAAAAATATATATAGATACATAACAGCTATTAATAGTGGAGTTCATACGCAAGGCAAACGTGTAAAGGTGTTTAGATCCTTCATGAGCAGAAGCTGCAGAAAGAGAATGAGCAAATCTGAGGCTTGAGTGCTCCTGCTTGTGTGGATTTCCTGCTCCCTCATAAAAACAATTACCTCAAAGTTACCTTTTTTCTTTAAGATACTCACAGAGCTACTCTTAGCTTCTTGGCCCTGCTGACACTTACCATCACAAAAACTGTAGGGATCACTAAATCTCCATTCGAATTTATTTAAACTTGCTGTTCGATTGCAGCTTCACAGTTAGGAGTAAAAACAGTCAGGGAACTGATTTCCACAAGTGTTATTCTTAAAAAAAATATTTCTGTAGATCATTCCCTATATTTCTTTTTCTGGTTACTTTCAGTTAAAAATCTGGAGTCATATTTAGCATACGATATTGTGTGTCAATAAACCCTTAGCTGGGATATGAGGGAACTTCAGGTTATTTGTGGCACCTGTTATCTTCTGTTGAGTTGTTCGACAAGTTCGACAACTTCTTCGATGCAGAACCCAGAGATTTTGGGTTCTGCATTAAGACTTGACTGGAATGAAGCCAAAAAGTAACTCCAACTTTGCAAGCAGATGTAACTCTTTCATATTTTGCAGTCTCAGTCAGTCCAGTTACGAACTACGAGTCCATATACAAACTCTTGAAAACTCTGTGCTATGAGACCACTGATTCAGGAAGGTGGAAAAAATACAAAGTTCAAAACAAGAGTGGAACAAAGTCAATCAAGACTCAGAATAATGCCTCAGAAAAGAAGAAAAAGAATCAAAGGGACTGCTTGAGGCTTTCAAGTGCATACTGTTCTCAATATCTTGCCCAAGAGTTCCCAAGGTACTCACGTCACCCCAATTCCCTCCATACCACAAGGTGGAAAATATTTTCTAATGCCTCTAGAAAGTTAAATCTTTTGCATAAGAGAAAGAAAGCAAAAGAAATTAAGAAAATCACTCAGATTCTAGGTTCCTGCCACTCGGGAATAGTTTCTTAAGTGATTACAACAGGTTACATTTCTTTCTTAATTTGTTTCTCATGTGTAGCAAGAGTGCTTTACACAGAAAGAATTGGTGGAGGTTATTCAAAATGTGTAGGAACATTACTCAAGGACTGATAATCATTGATAATGTCACAAAGAAGAGATGCTATCTGTTACTTGATGGCATTAAGAATTGTAAACTTAGGAACTAAGGCAGAATTAAAGCCATAGTCCAAAACAAACACCATTTTGCTGTCATTTCTCTCACCAAAAGCTACCTCTACAGTCAAATATACTACAAAGTTTTAAAAAGTCTGAGATCCAAAATGATAGAGGAATCAGCTATTTGCTGAATAGGATTTATGAGTGAACCACCCTCCAAAATACCACGTACTGGGGAGTTCACCTGTTTGGTATATGAAACAGTTTGTTCCAAATGGATGTCAGAGGTCAAATGTGATAGAAGCATCTAATTTAAAAGTTGTAAGCAAGAAATAAAAGGAGTAAATTAAGATAATTGTATCAACTGGGCTTAATTGTATCCTTGTTTTAAGAATATCAGTGAAAACATAATATCGCGTTGTTGTCAGAATCTTAGTTTAAGGAAAATCTGAAGCAAGGAATAGAATGATCCAGCAACTTCAAAGAAAAGAAGCTAAATTTATCAAGACCTAAAGAGTCATTTGACAAAGAAACAGGTAATAATTGATAGCTGTAGACATTTTAATCTGTCTAAAAGGTGTAGTGTGAATGTGATACAAGTAGCATCACAATGGGCTGCTGCTTTTGAGTTCACACTTGAACTCTCATACACTATAAAGTTAGGATTGGAGAACAGACAAACACCTGCATCTTCTTCAACCAAAACAATTCTGTCATCTTCAGATATATCAGATAGATATTTTAAAACTTTTTGAAATTGGCCTTTGGTTTTGGTCATTTTTGATTTTATTCTAAATGTCTTCAAAGATGAAGGAAAACAATGTTGTTACCATTTCTGGATAATGACCCAACAGAACTATTGAGTTTTCCTATAGGAAGCAGGAGAGATTTTGAAAGGGCAGAGAAGAATCAGAGCTTTTTTTATGGTGAACAGTAAGGGGCATCATCTAGGTGGTAAGTAGCCTAGGACAACAAACATTCTTCGTGAGAGACTTTTGCTTGTTCTTCGTTTGAGTCTTCCCAGCAGCTGTTTGGGATGGAACCCGTAGCCTTAGTTTGTCCCTAGAACCTGATTTATTACTTCAGTGTAGACATGAATATGCTGCAATTAGATTTCAACTGTACAGCTGGATCCCTGGGAACAGGTATTGCTCCAAGATTAATTTAACAGCAAGGTGACAGTTTTAACCTTTCTATCTGTTTCTGTTCTGTTTCTATTCCTGTTGATCTGCAAGTAAGGATAAGTCTTTGAAAAAAGCTCTTTCCATTTATTTAGAAAATGTCCTAGGGTATACCTTTATCTCAGCCTGCCTTGACACTTAGCTTGTGAATTTCATAAGATCTATGAACCTGAAATGAAAGCTTCACGGGAGGTGCTGTAGCAACAGAAATAGTCACTCTGGTATATGCAGTCTCAAAAGAAAAAGAAAGGGTTAGAATGTTTATTTGCAAATGAAGATGAGTAAAGGAGGCCAAGACAATGAGCATTATGAGCCAACCACTCTATACCATAAATATGGCAGCCTAAGTAAGCCCTCTTTGAGCTCTCCTTGCTAGGAAGTGTGGCTGCATGGCAATGATCTCCCCCCGAGCTGGGATGCCTCTCAAGTTTGATCCTCGAGGCAGACAGGCCTTCTACTAATGGCAAATTTTTGGTAAGTGGCTGATATAGCGTGTTACACTCTAGTATGATAACTTTGATTTTGCCTTTGTACCTTAGATTTCATGCTGTATTGATGTTAATGAAACATTATGTAAAGTTTGCATGTATAGCCGTTTAGACATAAACCATTGATCAAGTCTGGGACTAAGTCTGGACCCAGACACACCTACATAGACTCCTCTCTGAGAAGGACTTTAGAAAACAAGGGGGTCCATTCTGAACCTCATGCATTCCTAGTCTCTCTGTGAATCATTCTAATTTGAATGCAACTCAATTTTCCTTTTATATTTTTCCATGCAGTAATTAATAGAGTGAACCTTGCCATCAAACTTTGTTAAGTTGGACTTTTATATCATATTGAAACCATTTTGCTAACAACTTTGACAGTGATTATTTAAGTGATCTAAATCACCCATTCATGACAAATTGGTTTACTCAGCAGGATTATAAATCAGGATTTGTGACAAAGGGGGATTAAGCCTATACAGGTTTTTGCACTAAATTTACCTGAATCCAAATCCCAGTAAGAGCTTGTTACTTTGCAGAGATGAAAAATACTCCCCAAACTGCTTGAAAGGTTACTAAATATTTGTATCTTGTGAATAAAACATCACCCACAAGAGAAAAGGACTGTTTGAAAAGAAACTTTCACTATAAATTGCTAGTGATTCCTAATAGTACTAGCACTATTAGGAATATTATGAATTAAGTGGTCCATTGGTCTGATCCATAACAAACTTTATCATCTCACTGATGAAACAGGATCCTTAGGTGCCACACAAAACCTGTTTTGTAAAAGGAGAAGTGTCTTTGGAGATTATATGGAAGTCCAGTCTTGCTAAAAGAGTTGAAGATTCATTCTTTTTCACACATTAGAACACAATAAATACAAATTATCCATCAGCTAACCTTCTAATTTATTCTGATATTTGGGTGTTGCAATTTGTATGTAATTGTTTTGTCTAACTCTTTGGTTTTGTATTCTGTCTCCAATGCATGGAAAATACTGGAAAAATATTCACTCCTCCACTAGGAGCTTTAAAATTTAAATATAAAAGAAGCTGTTAGGATTTCAGAAAGAGGATGAAATCAGGAAAAATGTCACTGAATTTCACTGAATTTTTAGAGTTGGAGGGGACCATAGAGATCATCTAGTCCAACTCCCCTGCTGAAGCAGGATTGCCTAGAGCATGTTAGAGCATGTTACTCAGGACTGCATCCAGGCGGGTCTTGAAAATCTCCAAAGAAGGGGACTCCACAACCTCCCTGGGCAGCCTGTTCCAGGGCTCTGTCACCCTCACCGTGAAGAAGTTTTTTCTCATATTTGAGTGGAACCTCTTATGTTCCAACTTGTGCCCATTTCCCCTCGTCCTCTCACTGGCAACCACTGAAAAGAGTCTGGCTCCATCCTCCTTCAACCCACCCCTTAGATACCTATAAACATTGATAAGGTCTCCCCTCAGCCTTCTCTTCTCCAGACTAAAGAGTCCCAGCTCTCTCAGTCTTTCTTCATAAGGGAGATGCTCCAATCCTTGAATCATCTTCGTTGCCCTTTGTTGGACAATTTTCTGTAGTTCCCTGTCCCTCTTGAATTTGGGAGCCCAAAAGTGGATGCACAGGGAGAAAGCATAAAACACTATAATATGTCCAGTATAAAATTAAAAAAATAACAATTTTCATCTCAAGTGAACAAGGGAGACCTCAAAACCAAGAGAAATGTAACTAGTTTCATCTACCATTCTTTAAGTGTCTAGTCAGTAATATAGTAAATTCTGGTATGAATTTATTAGCTGAAGCATGGTGGAAACTCCATGGAGAGTTACTTTTCAGGATTAGAAATTTCCTTGTTCTGCCTTCTAAAGATAAAATGAAATAAAAAATTGTGCAGTGTGTAATCGGGGTGACATGCTATACATGTGTACAAATTACAAATTCAGAGAGGTTGTCAGCCTGCTAAATTTTGAATACTGGACAGAATGGGAGATGAATTCTAGAAATGGCAGGTTTAAAATAAGATAAATTCCTGAAAGGATTATGAGATTTCTTTCTTCTTTCAACCAGCTTTTAACCTCATTTCTACAATTTAGAAATGAAACTGGAAAGAATAATTTAAGCAGAATTGTTCTCATCTAAGTTAAACAATGAAATCATCTTTGGAAACAGGCATTGCTGACAGAAATATTGTTAAACTAGGTACTCTGAATGTGTTATAGGTGAATTTTTCAGAGGCACTTAAATGTTGAGTCAACAGCTCTTTCACAGAACTAAATCTTGAATAGGATTCAGTTTTGACCACCAGTGGAGGCAGACTGTGGCTACACAGAACTGCTGTGATTTACGTTATTACCCTACATAGAACATTGCCAAGCATATAGGGCAAAGATCATTTGTGTTCCTTTTACCCTGATACATGCAAAAAATGAGACAAGATATCTAGCTGATCTGATCACAGTTTACTAATCTGCATTAAAGTCTAGCAGTCTAGTAAGTTACTAGCAGAGAAGAAAAAGTCTAGCTGTACAGGTAGAATTCGTACATTTTCGGGTGACACATGTATGTGCACCTGGGGAGGGTGCCTAGATGACAAGGCAGAGGAATGAATGGAGGGAAGTGTGATGGGAGTTTATCAGTTTGGTGCAGTTATAATTAACTCCATCAGTGTAATGAAACTATCATAACTGGTAAAAGCATTCCATATCAACAAGCATTCAGAGAAGGGAAAGCTGCAGGACAGAAGAGCTAGAAGGAAAACCTCCTGCAGAGAGAAAGGAATTAAAAGAATATTCCTCAAAGAAAAATTTTCATAGTTCCTGTAGGACAGGAAAAGGATCTGAAATCCAGGAAAATCTCCAACCAGTATTATTTGGTGCAATTAAAAACAATTCATACTTTCATCTGACACAATTTCTTTTAAAAGGTTTTATGTTTCAAGAACATAAAAATTAGGCTGCTAGTCTGGACTTCTTTGAAAAAAAGTAAAAAACCCCTGAAAACTCACAGCCTTCTGTAACAAATCCTATTCTCTCCCTTGTTAACTGGATCTGGTATCTGTGGTTTTTCATTAAGATCTTTCTAGATGCAAATATAGACAACCTAACAGAATTGGTAGTAAAAGCTAAAAAAATGCCCTACCAAATAACACACCCACAGTCCCCAAAAACCGAAGCCCCTAATGTAACAATACTGGTAATTAGCATAAAGCAGAGACACAAAAATCATATCACCTGAAATTCAAACTCCTTGTGCGCTCTCATGAGAGGAAAAATGTTGGGGGTAAACACATTTACTTAGCATGGACTAAAAATGCACATGTCCACTCCTGTATCTTTGCTTATTTGACTCATGAAAAGTCACAAATCCTGCAACAAAGATAGTAGGTTCAAACTGTGTGTGACAGCTTTAATAGGACATTGTCTAGGAGTAGGCTACTGAGGCCTCAATAAGACAAAACTAGTAAAATGTCTATTGGGTATGTTTGGTAAGCACTGCTTGCATAATTACACTTAAACACCGTAACTGGGAATATGTCATTCTAGCTTATGCTGAACCCCCATCAACACCTTTGTTCTCTGGTGAGAACAAGAATACTGATGTTTAAAGAACAGTGAATAATTGTAACATACATTAAAGAAATATGTAATATTTGTGAACTTTCTAAATTCAAAGAAAAGATTCACTAACTGTAACACCTTTTGCAATAATCTATTAATTATCTGAAATTGTAATTTTGAGACTAGCAGCTCAATACTGAGCAAAAAAGTTAGCTGGAAACTCAAGCAGTGAAACATCATTAATTTTTAAAATAATGCCAGCAAAGCAGTTTGGAAATACATTACTGCCACTGAAGAAAAAAATATATCTCTGTATCTATTCATCAATTTATGATGATAGTCTTGAGCAGCTATTGGAAGAGCATGCATATTTAGAAAGGGAAAAATGAAACCTTTTTTCTTCAGTAATAAACATTATTTTAAATATTTAATTGTCTTTTTAGTTACCTTTTTGAATTACACCTGACCACTGATTTCTCATTGAAATTCATCAACTGTCAAGACATTGGATGTGAAAACAAGTTTGGCTCAGTAGGGATTCAAATGAAGTGAGGAAATGAGATTAGTTGGGTTCTATTCTTGAAGCTCATTATTCTTTGGAGAAGAAAATGGTGTGAATGGAGAGAAACTTGGTAGAAAGCAGGTAAAGGATCCCTGGGGAAAATTACGTTGTAAATTTCTATAGGAGACAGATGCCTCTGCAGATGTGGAAAAAAAGTATACTTAGCTTAATTTTTAAAAAAAAGAACCCAATTACTCTCGTGAATCAAGGAAGTTCAGATGAAAGAGTGTAGACTGTGGATTTATTTTTTAAATCTTTTTTATATTTCTGAAAACACTTCAAGCAAAAAAAAAATAATAAATCTCTCACCACATTGTTTGCTCTTAAATATTTAAACTGATTTAAAGCTCCTAAGAGGTCATCATAATTAACCAATTATGGCTAAGGAATGAATAAAAACATTTTCAATTACTCACCTTTACAGAATGATTTCTCCTTATTTGCACGTTTTTGTGCATGTGTGAACTTGGTCATCTACTAACACACATATGTCTCTGTTGTTAAATTTTCGATGCACAGAATAATTCAGGCTGCAAAAGACCTTCAAGGTCATCTGGTGCTACTTCCAGCACTTAGTGATAACCTTAGAGTTTTAGCGGGTTACTCAGGGCATTGCTGAATTTTGATTATCTCATCTCTCATCATCCTTTCACTGTGCACCTCTGGAAAAAAAACCCTAGCTTTATTTTCTTTATAATTAACCAACACAGAGATGAAGATGATGATAAGATCTCTTTCCTCTGTCTGTCTTCTGCAGGCAGGAAGAGCTCTGTTACTGCAACCTCTCTTCACAATCCAATTGCTCATGATCATCTCAGGAGCACCCTTCAGAAATTGCTACTGTTTATTAATGTCTCTCTTCTTTTGTGAAGTCCTAAACTGGACACAATATTCAGATGTGAATCCAGGTAATTAGTATGGGGAGTAGTCAAGTCTCTTGATCCTTTGGCTAAGGTTTTGTTGTTGGAGTTCAGTAAACATTTTAGACACATGATTGCACTTCCAAGCTCATGTCCATTTTTTTTGTCCACCAGGACCCTAGTCCTCTTCTGCACAGCTGTTGTGCAGGGTTATTCCATTTCATGCACAATATTTTGTATTTGCCATTACAGACCTTAATATGCCTCCTTCCAGCCAGTTCCTCCAGCCTGTGGAAGTCCCCTGGAATGGCACCCTTGCCTGTGCACACAGATTGCTGCCCCTGTCTGCTGTTACCCATCAGCACAATGATAGTGCCTTCTATTCCTCTACCCACCCCAGTCACTTTTAAAGATGGTACGACAATGTTGAACCTCAGATCAAGTTCTGAGAAATGCCGCTTGTAACTAGCCACTAGATAGACTCAGTCACTAGGTCACCTTTGAACACCATCCATCTGAGCCTAGCCTAGACAGTTTTCATCTGCCTTGTAATCCACCCATTCCCTCTGTACCTTCACATTTTGGCTGTATGAGAGGACGTGCTACAGGCTTTGTTAATGTCAAGTTTAATTCCTGACTGTTCAGCAATAACTAAAGCATCCCTGCAATATCAACACTTGTTTTCATGACAATTCCAAAACATAGCACCACACAGCTCTATCCCAATCCAAACTAGCACAATATCCAAAACCTGAGTAAGACAAGACATGAGGGTTCAGAAAGTATACACCATGAACATTTTATGTTTTTTCAAATCAGTTTTTATCTTTTTAGCTTAACTGGTGAAGTTATGTTGCTCTGTTTGTCTGTCACAGAAAATCCAGAAAAGTCCAGTTCAGGTCTTTTCTTTTTTTTTTTTAAATACTGTGAATGTTCTGGGAGTCACAGTCTGTCTCAATCTTGCTTTAACTCATTCAGAGCTTAGCACAATAGGCAGTAGCACAGAACAGATAATTCATATTTAGTAAGATCAAGACAAAACCATTAATCATGGGCACTGCTGACTTTCTGTTAGAAGCATGTACGGTTGTTGAAAAGGAACTGTTGCAGTTAGGGACTTGGCACCTCATCTTGTTTTTCCAGTGAAACTGTTATTTTTATAGCCTCTTAACCTTTCAACTTTTGTTTGAGAATATGTGATGTGTTATGTGAAAGAGAGGAGTTTTTGTTCGTGTTTTTCATTGTCAAAATTGTACAGGAAGTTCCAAATTTTAAAAAATGAAATAAAAAAATATAAGGATGGTATAAATAAATATTTAAAGGAGATGTTCCAAATCATTTTAATGCTAAATGATGCTCAAACACCTTCTATCAAAGTGTCATCAGACTGCAGTTCTGGTGTTCCCCTGATGAGTGTGCAGGTGGGGTGATGCTTTAGTGATGGAAGCTGATCATAGTACAATACACAGTACAGTTCTCTACACCTTCCTGTTCTCATACTACCTGTGACACCTTCACTGGAAAGGGACCAGATGTGCCAGTACTTTTCAGCCCTGCTCTAGTTTCCTTGCTGTTCGGGAGAGCTCATTTGTTCCATGCTAATTCCAGAATTCTTGTCTTTCCACAGTATTTTTTCACCATCACTCTCCTCCAGTTTTTCTTCTCAAATCTTGTGTTTGTTTTGGGGTGAGACATTTTCTGGCTGATTCATTGCTGTTGTTAAAATTAAACATCTCCAAGCTATAAAAACAAGCTTCTCTAAGCCTTCCTACTGTTGAAAGCTGACTGTTCCATACCACCAATCCTTCAAAGTAGTTTCTCCCAATGACCCCTGTTTTCTTCATTGTGCTTCAGGGGATTTTCTGTTGCTCCAACTTCCTTGCTCAGTTCTAGAAGAATTAATTCCCCTAGATTTACCTAATTGGTTATCCCAAGTTGATTCCACTTGAAAAGGTGATCACTCAAATATAACAACTGAATTTGTCCCTAAGCTTTGTCCCTAATACAAGTATGGGATAGCACTGCCAGGATGTAGTAAATTCCACATAAATTGAGGCACTAAGTTTTCAAAACATGTAAAGCTCAGCTGAAGTAAATTTAACTAAGAAAAGCATATATTAATGTATGCAGGATAAAACAAACCTGGTAACTGACAAAGCAGTGTACAATACATTTATTTATTGATCATAGTGCCCAGACTCTACAGGTAGAAAGAGTACTCAAACCAAGTAGTACTAAAGACCTTAATGATTTGGGCATAATGTATTATGTTCATAAAGCATAATGTATTATTTATCTTGAGTTTTATTTAGAATTATTTACTATATATAATAAAATACTCCAGATTTTAATGGCTGTACTTCACTGTTTCTCTTCTAATTTAGGTGTGTCAAGTACGCTTAATGTACATCATTGAGAGCTGAAGAGGAAAAATAAATGTGATATCAAACCCAACAATTTCCTTTAAAAAGAAGAGCTGAACTCCAAAATGGCAATACTTAGAGAGAGAGCTACTCCCACATATTCAACACCCTGGAAATCTTTCAACCTCCTATTCTCTGACCTCTCTGTATTCTTTGTCTGTGGGGTACAGTTGTTTTTAAATGCTTTCAACATTAGTTTCTCTTCAGTCCTTTGATGCCAAAGGCAAAGGATTTTGTGCAAGAGCATGCTTAGTGGAGCCTGATACTTCTGCTACGTGACCCGACACATCCAAGTGATGTCTTCTTAGCCCTGTCATTCTCGAAAAAGGGTAAGCCTCTTGCTCTACATGCAGCAATGTTGTCTCTGAAAATTCTTTATGTTTCATTTACTTGTTAAACATCCACAATGCTCTTGAAATAAGACTAGGAATCAAAAAAGCACATTACATTTTGAGTAATGGGGTTTAATTTACAAAGTTTGGAGTATATGTCACACTACAGTCTCATCTCCCCTGTTGCTTGTCAATGCTTTAATCCGACTTGTCCTTTCACCCAAATTTGATGGGGCTTGGGGGGGAGGTTGGGATGGATGGGACGGACAACAGAGAAAACAACCAATCAGTCAACCCCCACCCTCCAAAAGACAGTCCTACTCTGTCAGAAATCCTATGATACAGACAGAGTGTGGGGGAAAGGAGGAACAAACATGTATGGTCTCTAACACTAGACAATTATCTTCTCCATGGAAGACACTAGAAACAATAGTTTCTTGACTATTCAACACACTGATAAAGAGTGATGTTAAGATAGGTGGCAAGGTTCCAAGCTTTAGATGAAAATGCAGCTCATGACAACCAAGGCTTGCAATAACATGCAGCTAATAAATTTCTCCTTGTAGGCATATGCATATTTACTTAAACTAGAGTTTTCAGAGAAAATCTTGCTAGCCATCCTCCCTAAAATCCCATTAACCTGATGGTCAGCAAAGATGGAGGTTCTAAGCTTTACTTTGCCTGACTTAGAATCGCAACCTCCTGAATGATGCAAGTGCTTGACTTGTCATGGGTTTGAGTTCTCACTTATCTTGGGGAAAAAAAAATGCCCACTGGCCTACAAAAATATTTCCTGACAAAGCGTTCAGTAAAAGATGAGTGTCCATTGAAACAATTGCCAGATTAATTTACATATCCCACATTACGCAGGCTATTTTTTTAACCTTTAGTGTTAGTTCCCCTAAGGAGCAAACAAATGACTGATTTTATTCTGGAAATAAATCTACTCAGTAAAAACATAGAACTTTTACAGTCACTTTTTAATTTAAGTGATTGTTTAATTACAAATTTTCAGTAGAATTCCATTAAAAAATCCCTCAGGCAACTAATGTAGCAAGTGAAATATTGATATTAATATTTGACTTATGATTCTCAAGTTAAATTGAATTACTAAAAGTCCTGTCTCTAGCCAGGTTCAAGCATTTTAGTAGGATCTTGATGAAATTTTAATTTGTAAAGTAGTTTAAGGACTAATGTTTAGACTAGTTAAATTTTATTAGTGCCAGAATACGAAATTAATTTAAAATGAAGATGACTTCTTTTTTTTTACTATGTCTAATATTTAATAAATGTAAATGTTATTAGAGTTATTTGAATTGCCTAAGCATAAGATGCCCACACTTGACTTGAAATATCACCGTTTCTCATTTGGTTATTTTTTTGTATAAGATCATTAAAGGATAATGCCATAAGTATTCAGTTACATTGATTGGTAATCTCAGTGTATATTCTACCATGATTTTGAAAGTACAGAGGTAAGCAGAAATAATCATGCTTTGGAATTCACAGACAAATAATGAATATTATTCCTTTCAGGCATCTTTGGAGAATTAAATGTAATAAATTATTCTAGCTTCTCCACTTGACTTCCTCATGAATCTCAATTATTGCACATAGAGGGGAACTGAAGAGTAAGACAACAATGAAATGGCAGGCCTGTCCAAAGAGGACTAGAAGATGAACATTACTTCTAAAATATTTTGGTAACAGGAAGGTGTTCTAGGTGACAAAGAGCAGTTATTCAAAAGTGGATTGCAGAAGGGATGTCACTGAATCTGACTTCTGAAATAAACTTAATCACTTGGAAGAATTACAGAGAGATACCTCTTTTCATTCCTTTCTATACTAACAGAGAGACTGTGGATGTTGAATAGTTTAGTGACAGGGTTTTTGGAAACCATATATTTGCCCTGTATTGACAGTATTTGCCCACTTCTCATTGAAAACCTTCACTACTTTTTTAAGCTTTGAACACTATTCATTAAACAAAAAAATGGTATAAATATTGAGCTACATGACAATCATGAAAGTATGGCTTTTCAAGAGAGTTTTCATAAACCTTTTTTTTTTGGTCTTTTGCTGGTCATACCACTCTTAATATTGCAGCACTAAGCACTGAGGCTTAGTCTTCTAAAGTCTGTTGTATTTTTCTAACACTACAGACTGTCCTCACTGGAGTTATGTCCTGTCTGATTGACTCAATGTAAAGTCAGCAAAGTGCCATCTGTCTTAGTCATATAAACTACTTTTTTAAACCTCTCACTTGAAAAATTAAGATCTAAACCTATAGGTTAATTTTTGTTTACCTTACATTTCAAATGAACACTATCATCTCATTATTGTTTAAGACTTGTTTTCTGTGGTCCAGTATTCATCACTGTTTACCAGAATCAGACTAAAAATATCACCATAGTTTGCTATTTGATTAATGAGGGATGAAACACTTATTGGGTATTATGAATGCCAGGGTCCCACCCGCTGGTAGCATTTGTTCTCCAGCCTGTGTCTAGTAAATGAAAATCTCTATAATAACCCAATCTTCTGTAGAATTTATTACTCTAATATCTGAATTGACATATCTATGCATATCCAGTCCTTATTTCAGGAGTTTAGAGTAGTATCAGTATTATCTGAACAGAACTTCATTTATACTTCTCTCTAAGTAGACGCATTTAAGCCATGCCTTGATCTTTCCTTAAAATCTGCATTTTACAATGTTGCTTTGCCAACTTTAAAGTAATTTTTTTTTGAGCAATACTTACCTGTGTTAAATCACAGCTTCCATTTTTTCGCATTGCTATTACCTCTATGATATTTGGTTACAACTTTCATCAACAGGTCAAGCTCTGTTGCTTTAGTGTGTTCAGTACTTGTTTATTAGAGAATTCTTTTCAAAACTTCTTCCTTCATTTCTTCATTTAAAGTTAGTATCTTATTAATCATGTCTGCTTCCATTCAGAAACTTACTTTGCAAGCATCTCATAGAACTGCATCTCCTCAAGATCTTTTTTATGCAAGTCTTACCAGTTAGTCAAGAATCTCTCAATCTTCTAGACAAATATCTTTCTATTCTAATTTGCTCTGGCAGTGATACATTCCTCAACTGACTTTTTAGGTTTCCTGGAGCAGCAGCCAAACTCTTCTGTGGTCTTTCTCACTTTCTGTAATCAAATCCAAAGATACTTGTTGAAGTCTGCTTACTTCTACAAAGCACTTCAGATCTCAGTTTTCTTGCTTAAATTTTGCTTTGTGGTTTCTACTTTTAGTCCAGAACTAATTGACTAGTAGAATCATAGTAATGTTGCTGTCTGTGCAGCATTATCAGCTGTAGGCAACTCACACATCTCCTTTTGTAGAAAATTTGGTGACCAATGTTATCTTAAAAATGCCAATCAATATATAGCTATATCAGCCGCAGTAGCATTAATTTGTTCCAACATGAACCTGAAATCAAACAAATAAAAGGTATGGAGGTAGTTCACCTGTAAATTCGAAATTGCTGACCTAAAGCTTATAAATTGACCTTTCTTGAAATGCAGCATCATTTTGAACTACTAGGGGAAATTTCTTTCCTCCCCTCCTCACATGAGAACTAAATTAAATTATAAGAATTTTTATGTAAGAAATGTTATTTCATATAATTCAAAATGCCAAAAACTATTTCTTCAGTGACTTTCCAGAAGAGTGTGAAACAAATTTCTTAAAGTTTACTTCATGAGCATGACAAAAAACAGATGTATGGCAATAAAACTATATACATAAAAAATGTGAAAGCTGATAAGGTAGAAGTTCACTTTTCTTAAATTTAGTAATCCGCTGTATATTTCACTGTATAAACAGTGACCTGTTGACATATTTCAGTGACTCCTCATCAAGAAAACCTATGATAAAAAGCCCTGCAACATAGTCTGGGTTCTTTTCTATTGCAAAAATGAGGAGGATGTGAAATTTGGATGACAGATATCTAACTGTTTCCAACTTTTCCATACTGTTAGATATTTTTCTTGCATTATCTTCCCAGCTATGCCAAAGAAGACAAAGACACACTGACAAACAAAAACAGAGTTGTGAAAATGTGTTCTGACACACATTGCTCCCCTTACCTGCTCGAAGTACATTGATGCGAGGGGGAGGAGGAAAACCCACCCCAAAAAAACTGTAAGAAATTGTTGGCAGCTTAAATAATTAGTACGGTAGGTTTCCTCCTTCAGTACTGCTGCTGCTTGCTTCCATCCCCTCCCAATTATTGCTAAGTGAGCTCCTAGTTCAGTTGCCCCCATATGTACTGCTCTCTGTTTTGTTCTCTTTCCCTAATACAAAGCGTCACTCAATATTACCGAGATTGCAGAATCTCAGGCCAATAAGGTATAGGCGAAATAGTTGGTTACCATAAATCCAAGACAGAGTTCTCCTTCTTACTTGATTGTCTTCAAATGGCAAGCTTATCATCATTATGGACCGTTGTGTCCCAGAACTTCCTTTCTGGAGTATTTTGGACTTCTTCTCTTGATGGAAGGAATTCAGGAGGGTGGGGGAAATCTAAGTTCAAGAGGCAACTTATACCTTATTTGTTTGCTGGCTGCATTTTTTTCATGCCACGAGCACTATTGCAGTCTGATTTATGGAAAACTAACAAAAGTATCTGGGAGAGGAGGGTCAGCTTTAGGAGAGATAGGGTCTATACAAATAAGAAGTGTTCTCAAAAAAGGAAGAGCTGGCACTGGCAAGGAGTTTAAAACATGGAGGAACTGCCAGTAGAAAGGAAGAGGAGTAAGTACACAGACAAAATGAAAATGAGCTTGAGAAATGACAAAGGACTGTCACAAAAATAGATACTGTGAAGGAACAAGTAAAGTGTTTTCAGTGAAACCTGGAGAGCAGACTCCAGTCTGCTGATATTTTTAATATAATATTTTTAATATTTTTAATATGAATATTTTTATTATGATATTTTTAATATGAATATGAAGAAAAATAAATGTCACATGCATGAGAAGAACTTTTTGTAAGGAACTACATAAACCATTAAAAATAGCTTTTCTACAAAATTTCTGCATAGAATGCAACATGTTCCAGTGTCTCATCACCCTCACAGTAAAGAATTTCTTCCTAAAATCTCATCTAAATTTACCCTCTTTCAGTTTAAAAATATCACCCCTTGTCCTATCGCTACACTGCCTGATAAACAGTCCCACCCCGTCTTTCCTGTAGGCCCCCTTCAGGTACTGAAAGATTGCTATAAGGTCTCCCCTGACCCTTCTCTTCTCCAGGCATATCACCCCTTGTCCTATCGCTACACTGCCTGATAAACAGTCCCACCCCGTCTTTCCTGTAGGCCCCCTTCAGGTACTGAAAGATTGCTATAAGGTCTCCCCTGACCCTTCTCTTCTCCAGGCTGAACAGCCCCAACTCTCTCAGCCTGTCTTCATAGCACAGGTGCTCCAGCCCCCTGATTATCTTTGTGGCCATCCTCTGAACTCACTCTAATGGGTTCATGTCCTTCTTATGTTGGAGACTCCAAAGCTGGACACAGTACTCCAGGGTCTGACCAGAGTGGAGTAGAGGGGTAGAATCACCTCTCTTGCCCTACTGGCCAATGTTTCTTTTGATGAAGCCCAGGATGCAGTTGGCTGGTTGGGCTGCCAGGGCACACTGTCAGCACTCAGGATGATGATGATCATGGATGGTCTGTTCCATGATCTTTCCAGGCACCAAGGTCAGACTGACAGGCCTGTAGTTCCCCAGATCTTCCTTCTGGCCCTTCTTGTGGATGGGTGTCACATTTGCTAGACACCAGCCAACTGGGACCTCCCTCATTTTCCAGGACTGCTGATAAATGATGGAAAGTGGCCTGTGAGCACCTTGGCAGCTCCCTCAGTACCCTGACCAGTGGATCTCATCTGACCCCATAGACGTGTGTGTGTCTAGATGCTGGAGCAGGTCCCTCACAGTCTCCCTTTGGACCAGGGCTTCATCCTGATCCCTCTCCCTATCTACTAGGTCAGGGCTCTGGGTACTCTGAGGTCAACAAATTTCCCACTAAAGACTGAGTCAAAGAAGACATTGAGTACCTCAGCCTTCTTCTCACCCTTTATCCCCATGTTCCCGCCTTTGTCTGATAAAGGATGGAGATTCTCCTTAGTCGTCCTTTTACAGGTGCTCCAGCCCCCTGATTATCTTTGTGGCCATCCTCTGAACTCACTCTAATGGGTTCATGTCCTTCTTATGTTGGAGACTCCAAAGCTGGACACAGTACTCCAGGGTCTGACCAGAGTGGAGTAGAGGGGTAGAATCACCTCTCTTGCCCTACTGGCCAATGTTTCTTTTGATGAAGCCCAGGATGCAGTTGGCTGGTTGGGCTGCCAGGGCACACTGTCAGCACTCAGGATGATGATGATCATGGATGGTCTGTTCCATGATCTTTCCAGGCACCAAGGTCAGACTGACAGGCCTGTAGTTCCCCAGATCTTCCTTCTGGCCCTTCTTGTGGATGGGTGTCACATTTGCTAGACACCAGCCAACTGGGACCTCCCTCATTTTCCAGGACTGCTGATAAATGATGGAAAGTGGCCTGTGAGCACCTTGGCAGCTCCCTCAGTACCCTGACCAGTGGATCTCATCTGACCCCATAGACGTGTGTGTGTCTAGATGCTGGAGCAGGTCCCTCACAGTCTCCCTTTGGACCAGGGCTTCATCCTGATCCCTCTCCCTATCTACTAGGTCAGGGCTCTGGGTACTCTGAGGTCAACAAATTTCCCACTAAAGACTGAGTCAAAGAAGACATTGAGTACCTCAGCCTTCTTCTCACCCTTTATCCCCATGTTCCCGCCTTTGTCTGATAAAGGATGGAGATTCTCCTTAGTCGTCCTTTTATGACTAATGCATCTATAGAAAATCTTTTTGAATTGATCTTAACATCCAAAGCCAGGTTAAGTTCTAGTTGAGCTTTGGCTTTGGCTCTTCTAATTGTATCCCTACTTATCTTATCCAGCAGCTTGTTTTCAACATACTGGGCTCATTCTCATGCCCTACTGAATTTTCCTTTACTTACACCTTTCCCAGGTTTCTTCAGCCTGCAGTACAACTCCGGGTAGGATGGTTTGATTATACCAAATCTATTTCTGAATTGAATGATTCAGTCATGATGTCATTATTGAGTTATAATATCATTCAATCTTTCTGAGAGTTATGGCTTTTCATAATATCTCACTAACTACCAATAACCGTTAAGGGTTTAATGAAAATTGTATATGCCTGGAACACTGACAAATTTAACATAGATTTAATGAAAATACATGAAACACAGGAGGATTTCATGCAGGATAAACCAATTCAAGGTTTAATACAGAAGCAGATGGTAAAAGAGAACCTCACAAACCAGCACCATTATTACGGTGCCTTGGAGTAAAGTTTCTATATATCGTATTATAATTTTTCCTGAAGCAATTTATAGAAGATTACTTGATAGCTTTTAGGAGCTACTTGTCCTCTGAAAGGAGCATCTCAGTGGAGTTCTAATTGAAAAAAAAACCATGTTTGTGTTTTGGTTGTTTTTTTTTCTTTTTTCTAAGAAACTTTAATCTTGTGATCAAATGCAAAAACCTATGGGTTATCCTTCTTTTGTTCAAAGACTTTACAGACCCCAGTGGAAATTATTTTCTTCATTATACCTTTCATGTTTAAAGTACTCTATTTGTTATCTCAAAATGCTCTTCAAAACTTATCTTTTAGTTTAGCACATTACCTTTTTAAAAATATGTTTCAAAGCTCTTATGCACACAGGAAGCTGAGCGAAGACCCTGCAGTGCTCTCTTGACACAGGAGGAAAATAAAAAAAAAAACCACAAACAAAAAAAGCAGGAATGATCTTATGATTTTATCATTGACTATATTTTTTTTTCATTAGCTGTCACCAGACACAGGTACGTGACAGGCTGGTAGGGGGAAGCATCCACAAGTTATAGAAAAGCAAATTACAGTTTGAAAATGTACTTGAATTTTCTTGAAAAAAATTAAAAATATTAATCCTTTTAAACATTATTCTCTTTGTTCTTGCCTTTTGTCAATATGCTATTGAAAGCGTCTTTCAACCTCTGTCCAGGTTTGAAGTAAAATCGAACCAATTTTGTATTCTGTAATTTTACATTTTAGCAAGGCCTCCTCTAACTCTGTGAAATTAACGGCATATTGTGGAGAAAACTGCTCGTTTTCAGAATGATAAGACCAATGTTTGTGCTACATGCCAAGGAATGGTGTGCAGAGAGGCCCTTGCTTATACTTATTGCTATAACAACCAAGGTCAGCCAATTTTTGTTATTTGCCCCTTAGAGGGTCGGAAACGGAAAAGCATAGAGAGGTCACACCTCTGGGGAGGAACAGACAGGACAGGTGACCCAAACCCGACCAACTGGTGTGGGAAAGTAATGGAAGATTGGCGAGGAGGACTGTAAATATGCTCCAGTGACTCCCATGTGGAGTGCTGGAAAACACACCTGTCACACTAATTCTTGCTTAGTTTTGCATGCTCAACAAGTAGAACATCTGCACTTAGGTAACATAGGCCTGGGATGGACTCAGGGGCACCTTATCAAACACACCTGAGATTCCTGCCCTACTGCTGAAGAGATCAAAACCCAGCAGAAAACTCTGCCTGCCAGAATCCTTGAAATACAGCCCCAAACAGCAAGTGGGAGCTCTCTCGCTCCCTCACTCCCTTGCTAACGAGGACTCTCTTGCTAATAAGGACTCCGGCTCCGTGCTGCCTGCGTCCCCTGCTTGCCTGCCTCTGCCCAGGTGCTGCTTCACAGGTTTCCCGATCCAGGAGGTATTGACATTAAATTGTTCTTTGCCCTTAATCCGTGGTTTTGTGGTTCTTCCTGCGTCCTGCCTGCATCATCTCACACACTCACCCTAAAGAAGTTCCTCCTCAGATTTGAGTGGAACTTCCCATGTTCCAGCTTGTGCCTGTTGCCTCTCATCCTATCGCTGGAAACCATGGAAAAGAGCCCGGCTCCATCCTCCTTCAACCCCTCCTTGAGGAACTTGTACCCATAGATAAGGTGACTCCCCTAAGTCTTCTCTTGGCTGAGGCTAAAGAGCCCCAGCTCTTTGAGCCTTTCCTCATAAGAGTCCCTCAGCCTCTCCTCATAAGAGAGATGCTCCAGGCCCCACATCAAATTTGTAGGCCTCTGCTGTCCCCTCTCCAGCAGTTCCCTGTCCCTCTGGAACTGGGGAGCCCAGCACTGGACACATTGCTCCAGATGCGGCCTCCTCCGGGCAGAGCTGAGGGGAAGGATGACCTCCCTCTCCACCTGCTGGCCACACTATTCTTCAGGCACCCCAGGATATCATTGCCCTTCTTGGCCACAAGGGCACATTGCTGGCTCATAGGCATCCTGGTGTCCACCAGGACTCCCAGGTCTTTTTCCTCACAGCTGCTCTCCAGCAGATCAGCCCCCAACCTGACCTGGTGCAGGGGGATATTTCTCCCCAGGTGCAGCACCCTACGCTTGCCCTTGTTGAATGTCAAGGGCAAGGGTTCCTCTCTGCCCAACTCTCCAGCCTGCCCAGGTCTCGCTGTGTGGCGGCACAGCCTTCTGGGGTGTCAGCCACCCCTCCCAGTTTTGCTTTGTCAGCAAATGTGCTGACGATACTTTTCCCTTAGCAGGATCCACTGCACGTACGTGGGTTGTGACAGAGGTTTCTCAAGGTGGCTCTTAAGGACCAAACCAGATGAGCTTCAGAGTAGCTTTGTTAGCTGCTGGGTTATGGGCTTTACCTATGGGCAGTTCAAATGGTGGACACACTGGCAGCTGGAAAGGACAACATACAAACCAGTGCCAGGCAATTTCCTGCAAAACCAAGAGATGAGCTCTTCCTCCACAGCCTGTGCTGTCACTTGTGGCTTTTGAGAGAAAGAGACAGGAGCTGGAAAGGAAAGAAATGGGATTTGTCACACACTTGAGGAACAGACTCGAGGAGCCCTGTTCTACCTGAGCAGAGAGCAGCTCTGACCACTGGGCCTCAGGGCTCCACTGCCACTGGAACAGCCTCTCAGGCAAGAGGAAAGACACACATGTGGACATCAAAAGCGGGCTGGGGGAGGAAAAAGGAGCCCCCAGATAGTCAATAAAGGATAAAAATGTATTGCTTCCACCACAAATCCATCAGTTTTCCCATCCCCTCTCTAAGAAGCTTTTATTGCTTTTCTCTGCCTTCAGAAAGGAGAAGGAAACACACCGGTGTATAATCATCTTAGCCATTTTTTTCTTCTCCAGGCTTCTGCAATCCTTGGTGGCAGTGTCCTTTAGGAAAGGATCTCTTTCCTGGTTAATGGAGAATGAGTCATTCTCAGTCCCTTGAGAATCAAGGGACAGACTCAGTCCTGACCAAAAAACAAAATCCAGGTTTTCTGCTGGGAGCAAGAAGCCAGCATTCCTTGTTGTACCTGAGCAGAGCCTGGAGGAGGTCTCATTTCTCCGGTCCCGATCTGTGTGTTCCTGGCTCCAGAGCTGCAACCCAGTTCCCATCCGTTGCTGAGTCCAGTCTGGGACTTCCCCAGTGCCTGCTGGTGACAGGATTGTCATCCTCGGAGCATGATACAGATTTGTATATATTGTATCTATTTAATTATTTCCTTCTCTTTTTTTTTTTTTAATTATTTATTTTAATATTAATTCTTCATTAAAGTAGTTTAGTTCATTCTAAACTTTTGAATCTCCTAATGTCTTCCTCTCCTCTTTTTTGAGGGGGGAAGGGCCATCTGTTGGTCCAGTTGCGGTGATTTTGGCTGAAACCACAACAACCTCAAACTCTGCTTCTCATATCTCCTTGTTCTCTTCAGAATGTTCAACACAAGCATGCAACCTAAAGCCAACAAACCTTTCTTTTAGGCTTCCAATGAAAAGGTCAACTGATGCAGCAGACAGTAAAGCAAGCTGTTGAACTATCATCTCCAATCCATGTCTCATGGATAAAGAAAAGACTCCAGAGGCATTTTTTCACTGCAAGATGACAAGTTAACTCATCAGCCCTGTCCCTCGGGCTGTTTTGCTTCCGCAAATTCCAGTCAGAAAATGTCTTTATTTCCTCTTATGTATTTGAGTGGAGTAGGGACTAAATTGATTTTGTTCCTCAGGCAGAGCTTGTACCCATTAAAATATTTGCCTGGGTTGTATTTTATTCTCCCAGGTGAAGAGGCCTTTATGAATGCGCAATGCGCCCTTGTGGTCAAGAAGGGCAATGGTCTTCTGGGGTACATTAAAAAGACCATGGCCAGCAGGTTAATAGATGTTATCTTCCCCCTCTATTCTGCCCTGGTGAGGGCACATGTGGAGTACTGTGTCCAGTTCTGGGCCCCCCAGTTCAAGAAAGACAGGAAACTACTGGAAAGAGTCCAGAAGGGGGCTACAAAGATGACCAAGGGAAGGGAGCACTTCTCTTATGAGGAAAGGCTGAGAGACCTGGGTCTGTTTAGCCTGGAGAAAAGCCTGAGAGGGGAGCTCATCAATGCTTGTAAATATTTAAAGGACAAGTGTCAAGAGGATGGGGTCAGGCTCTTCTCAGTGGCGACAGAAAAGGGGCAATGGACACAAGGTGGAACACAGGAAATTCCGTCTGAACATGCGGAAAAGCTTCTGTACTTTGAGGGTGACATAGCACTGGAACAGAGATGGAGACCACAACAGAGAGGTTGTGGTCACCATCTCTGGACGTATTCAAAACCTGCCTGGACAAATTCCTGTCCAGTGTGCTCTAGGTGAAGCTGCTTTGGCAGGACGGTTGGAGTAGATGATCTTTGAAGATTCCTTCCAGCTCCTACAATTCTGTCATTCTGTGATTAGTTAGTCCAGGGGAAAGGTATTAGTCTAGATTGCTATACCGATATTGCTCTTCTCAGGCTTCTACTGTGTGACATCAAGATGGACCTCCATCTTGGTTATTAATCCTATTCTTACCCAGATTTGAGTCCAAAAGATTAAATGTGAAAGCCTTGTATCCCATTATCCGTTGACATAAACCATTTTCTGATTCTTCTATTTCATATACTGCCTGTCAAGTTGCATTTTTAAGCTTGGTTCAAAAGATTGAGATTTTTCTTCAGAGTTGACATAGAAAGTGATAAAAAATGCTTCAACCAATTTTAAGAAAGAATTAACTTATTGACTTTATGTTTTTGTCCTTTTTTATTATAGATCTACTCAATAAGTATTGGAGACAGTTTCTAAAAATAACTTCAAGGACATCATATTTGTTGACAGTGAAACAGAAAAAAAGTTTTATTGCTTTTCACTTTATCATCTTTATTGAATGTGTTATTGGTCAGTGTGAAAGAAGCTTTGGATCCCACATAGCTGACTTCATGGGTGAGCTGACATGTTTTACACTGTCTCACTGCTCTGAGTGATAAGAGGCTTTTTGGAAAGCAGATTAGAGGGAACAAAGAATTTGCTTAATAATATTTTAACTCTCCTGCGGCAAATAAATAATTTTTTCCCCTTCTGTCTGTTGTATCACATTATCAATCATTTCTAGATTTGAAGAAAAAAGCTGTAATGATACTTGACCTGGCATAGCTAAGGCAATATAAAATATTTGACATGGTTCTGATGTGAGTGCTTTGTTACTGCAGGAGTAAGCCAAAATTATTTTTCCTCCTCTGAATTGGCTTAACAGGTGATATTATTTCCCTGAAGGGAACAGATATTCTTTTATGCATCTACCACAAAATAAGTGGGTTTTGTGTTCAAAGAAGTAATTTCTATTGTGTTTGGTTAAAAACAAAACAAAAAACCCAAAGAAAAAAAGAAGGAAAAAACCATGACTGGTCATATGTTCAAGATTTAAATCAACCCTAAACGTTCAAAATTATTCTATCAGACTGGCATGCAATACAGTTCTTAATTGACACACATAGAGAATATTGTGTTAATTTTCTTTATTGTCTCTGTAGGGTTACATGGTAAATTTCATAAAAAGTTTTTATTCACATTTCAGGATTATGACCAACAAAAATATTTATCTACACATCTTTTAAACACCTCCAAGAATGGTGACTCAACCAGATCCCTGGGCAACTTGTTCCAGTGCTTGATGACCCTTTCAGTGAAGAAATTTTTCTTAATATCCAAGATACTTGTCTAGAACTCTCCCAACACAAGGGGTCAGATCTCTCCGTCTGGCAAATGCTAGCTTAGGGCAGGACATGTCCAGCACTGCTGTTGCAGGAACATGTCAGGGTGAGGGATGGCAGAAAAAGATTTTGAAACTTCACAGCGAAAGCCCCAGTTAACCTTAAGATCTTTTCTCAAGGGACTTTTTAATACTACCCTCAGTGAAATTGAATTAATTTTTAATATTAAAATGATGTTGAAGGTAAAATCAGAGAGGCATTAAGACAAAACAGAAATTGTTATATTCAAGCAGTATCTAAGTTATTGCACTTATTGTCATGTAAATGTCACTCACTTCTGACATGTCAGATAAATAACTTAACTGGAAATATATTTTCTCTGAGCTCTTTATTTAAAAATTATTCAAGCAAACCTAATTAACTCTAAATTTAGCTGTAATTAGTCTTTTAGAACTGAAAGTCTGCAAGAATGACAAGTCCCTAGGTAAATGTCTAAGAATATTTATAGGTGTTCCTGGTCACTAGTATTACTGATAAGAGAAGCTGTTAGAAAATTTAAACAACTTTTAAACAAAACTAAAACAGAATAAGAAAACTTTAAGAAGTCAGTCTCCAGATAAATCATTACATTCTCAATTTATTTTCACTTGTCATGCAAAAGCAGGCATACCTAGAACTTTTATTTCTGTCATTCTAAATGAAATATCACCCTAAAATAATATTCCTAGATGATAGGCATGTCTATTAAAGGAACATAAAATAAGTTTTATTTTACAGTCATGTGATTACAATTATGTCTAATTTGGGATGTATGAAGAAAATTTTCGACTAGATGTTAAAATGGAAAAACACATATTTCCCATGTCACTTCATGTGGCTGAGATTCCTTACTGTTAGAAAGTTAAAAATAGTGTATTAGCTGATATATTCTATTCCTGCTTACAGGCACGGAATGTAAATTGATATTCCCACCACTATCATATTTTAAGTTTTGTCTACACTTGGAAAGTAACATACAGTTAAGTTTTAAGGAAAAGCAATAGCTTATTAACTCCCTGTGACAAAATATTTTATGTCTGCTAATTTAAATGATGTCTGGTAAGTCTATTCAGAAAATGAAAAGTCTTGTTCCAGTACAGTAAGGCATATCATCTTGGCAGATATTATTCACAGAGACTGCTGCCACTCAGTGAATGCCTTTCACACCTAAACAATCTACTCAGGTGTCTGTAGTACACTTCAATGTGTGTTACAGCTATACCTTAAGAACATCCATATTCATACCTATTCTGAATAGTTTTTCTAGAATGACTGCAGAACATAAGCAACCCTTGAATTTTTGTCACCCTAGTTGGCTCTAAAACTTTTGTGGCCTCAGCTTTTTCATCATTACATAAAGCATAGGCTGGTCTTGGAGATGTCTTAGCAGTAGAATTCCCAGTAGCTTGAAGATCAACAGAAATCATCTTACAGTGTGCAAAGTATTGGTATTTCTGTAATCATAGCCATGAAATAAGCATGTCCAATCTTTTGTTTTTGAACAAAGGAACTGCAGTTAACCGCGAGATTTCTTTACCTTCTACCTCCTCTACTTACACCACTTAGTGGGGTGGAGGCCTCCTACATAAGAGCTGCCTGCACCTGAAGTTCAGCAAATGCGACCAATTAATTCAAACTTGCACAAAATTTATCTTGACCAGTAATCAAATTGAATTTTTCTTAATTATTTATGTAGTCAGAAATTTCCACCTTTTTCAAATATCCCCTCATTTCAGGGGACATTGTTGCCACAATATATATTCTCACGTTTTCTCGTTTCCTTATTGCAAAATTTTTTTTGTACTCCAAGTAAAAAGTAATTTTCTTTGAATAGTAAACAGTGAAAATTTCTGTCCAGAAATGCCCATTATCTAGCATTCAATTCTGTATATTTTTAATTAACCCTATCACTGTATATCTAATTATTCCTGACTGCACTGTCCTCTACAGAACTCAGATAACACAAATTATATAGTTAAACCATTAATTCATTTCCTCAGTGAAAAGTCTAGATTATTTTCAGACCAATAGTGCAAGATCCAGTGGAAGGAAGACAGAACTGAAACGCAACATAAGGATACCTAACAACCTAAACCTAGATTATCTAAATTACTAAGTGATATCTGATTATAAAGAAAAAAAAATATAATGTCAAACTGGTATTTCATTCTCCACAAGCTATAACCTTGCTAGAATTTTATGGCTAAAGATAATATTATTTGTTGTCGCTGGACTAGTACTGCAAGTAAAGTTATATGAAAGTGTAAAAGTTTGTAAGGTACTTGTCTTAAAGTTCTCAGAGCAGGTATGTTTAGTTTGTGTCTTAGTGTCTTTACCGTACTGGTAAGGACTGGAACTTCCAGTTTGCAATCTGCTACTACAACCCCTTAAATATAGTTAAAACTAAAGGTGAATGGAAGATAGAGCTAAGCAAACTGGTAAGAGCACTTCGATATGAACTAAGATTCACTTTTCGTTTAACAGCAGTGGCTGGAGTCTTTTTCAGAGATAAAAAACAGAAATAAAATAAAAAAAAAGTTTGGTTTTTTTTTTTTTTTATTTTTTTTTTTTTTTATTTTTTTTTTTTTTTAATTCTTTACTGTCATCAACATTTTTTCTCCTGACTTTTTAATGGAAGGTTTCTTTCTTCAATAACAAGCCACAGAAGTGCACTACCTTCCTACAGCAGGAGCATTAAGGCAACAAACCTGAAAGGCAGTTAAATGAAGGACAAAATGCAGTTGCAACTGTCCATGCATAGCCCTGTTAAAAATGCCGTAAGACTGTTTTCCCATTGTGTGGACTACCTTCCTGTTTCTCCACAGCAAAAAAGAGGAAAAAGGAGGAAGGTGTGACTGATGGTCAGTATTTGTGGTGTAGAAAGTTCCTGAGTGGCCTAAAGATGATATGTGTGTGGGGAATTTGGATACCTGGTGGAAGACAAATATCAGTTCTTTTCTACCATGCTAGGAGCATGGAAGAAGATTTGATCTTTCAGGCTACTGTGTTCCCACTTACATTATGCTGAGATTTTGGCAAGCACGTGGCTAAAGTCAAGACGAAACCTGCCTTTTGTTCCTGCCCTAGTGGGTAATGTGGTAAAAAGATGCTGGGATCAGACTTCTGAAATTGTAGATACGATCTTGTACTTTGACTCTTCACCTCACATATATGATGTTTCTTAGAAGCTAGCAGCTTTTTCACTAATGTATAAATTGGATTATTTCTACCTTCTGAGCCTGAGGTCAGCATCAGAAAGATTAGGGAAAGCAACTGGTGCCCTCCAGACAAGTACAGGATATGACAAATTCCTTAGTATCTTTAAGTGTAATTACAAAGTATGCTTGAAGGAACATTACAGCCACTGGTGTCTTTTGGTCTTCTTACCTACTAAAAAGTAAGTTGTGCACAAGGTAAGTTACAATTGAAAATAAGAACATACAAATCCACTGAAAGACTAATCTGAAACCTATGTGTGAACATTCATCTCAACACACATACACTTAAGACTAACGAGCAGAAGATCACATAGCTCAAAATGAACATTTTGAAAGCAGTGGCAAAATAACTGGAAAAACTGACATTTTCCAGAGAAAGATGTTAACTAAATGCATGTATATCTAAAGGGATATAGATATAATACATATTTAAATAAAATATTCTGCAACATCAGTTATTCTGTCATACTGCATAACAGTCACCACCTACGTTACTAATTTATAATTACAAAAAACAATTTATCATAAAGGCTTGATCAAGGCATTCAACTTAAAGGCAGATATAGTAGATCATAGTGATTAAAGGCAAATAGCATTGGTTTTATACATGTGCTTCTGAAGATGTTATGTGGGCACTATAGCGTGTAAAATTGATAGTTATTGAAAGCTGAATGGCCTCTGAGTAAGACAGCTTTCTTACACTGGTGACTAAATGTGCTGATATTCTTAGTATCCAGCCATGCATCAGCTCCACATAGTATGTGGTCTCAGAACTGTGTTGCAGTCTTCCAGAGTGGGAAATACCTAGGGTCATTACATCTCAGTGTTTCCCACCCACACAAGCACTTACACAAACAGCAAATATTATCTACATTTGTTTCAAAAGAGAAGAAATTGTCACTCAAAACATCTTAGACCATGAGGGAATAAAGAGGTGCGAAAACCAAGTTTTTATAAAAAGAGCAGCATCATTGCAATATATGTATGGATAAATAAACTGGTATTCTCTATACAGAATCAAAGAAATTATTCTTAGTTAAATTCTGATGTCAAACTTTATAAAGATACAATAACAGGCCATGTTATAGATTTTATTCTGAATGTGCAATAGTGTATGTGATATTTCTTAGTTGTCAACAGTGTTTTAAAATGAATTTAAATTTCTAGCCAAAAGATGAGAAAAACTTTAATTAACAATGACATCTAACACAAGAAAATTTAAACTTAAAATTGGTATATGCTAATCTTTAACTACTAAAATAAACACATAGTTGTAACACTCCTCTTGAGAGGCAGGCACATCTATCGTAGGAACTATATTTAACAGTAAATAAGCAAATGAACGTTGAATTTTTTTAATCAACTACTGAAAATGAGGCTCTGTTTTAGAAAATAATCTAGAAATTCAGATATGAAATATCATTAAGACTATGTAAATTAAAGGTTCCTATTGCTGTTTTACAGCTGCAAATGGTCACTTAGGTCAGTTTGCAAGCTATCAGCAGGCATTCTCAGCTTGTTAGAAGAGAATATAAAGAAAATAGACTCATTTGCACAGGCTTCCCCTTCTCCATTCATGAAGGCAACTTGTTTTAGAAAGAGGATTCTCATGCCCTTGAGTGGTGACTGGAAAAAAATAAACCTTCACTTATGCACTATTGCTTAGCCCTGATTTTACTGTATTGATACTCAGCAGACATCAAGTTATATTTATTTGTATCCATAGCTGCATAAAAATAACCAGCTGCATTACTCAGTAATACAACCATGCTAAAGATCAACATGAGCAGTAGAAGGCTGTTCCGTGCATCCAGTGGACTATTGAATGGCATTATAACGTAATACTCTAACCTTAATATTTCTCACTTTCCTTCCTCCTGGAAAAAAAGGAAATGTAATGGTGAAAAATATTGTCAATGTAGCTGCTGTTCTACAATATAATTACTGTCACATATTTCTGATGAATTCATTATAGCTAAACTTTGGAGAAGCAAAAAGTACTCCAGTTTTAAATGAAAGAAGAGGTATAATGCAGTAACAGTGATGTTCATATAAATGAGGCATCATCTCATTCTTTTAGAATCTATCAATCATTTTCAGCATGGGCAGAGCTGCTACACACAAGTTCACTCACTTTAGAGGTGACTACAGGCAACACCATTGCAGAAACATATTCACATTTAACAGGTGGATCTTTTGTCCCCTCCATTCCGTGTAAATCATCTCCTTCTATAGCTCACTAACTCACACCCAGAAACACATTGAAGTGAGGTAATTCAGCTCAAGACCCACCTCCTGATGAAACTTTTTTATTACTATAACTTTTCAAGTTACAGAAACACTTCAAAACTCGGGGTTTTGTTTTGGTTTATTAGTTTTTAATTTATTCCAGACATCTTTACTGTGGATCAGAAGTAAAATAATTTCATTCAAAGTTTAAGAACAACCTAAAAAGTTTTCTTCTTATTACTAATACTCTTCAAGGAAATCAGAAAGTCTAAAGGGCTATTCTATCTCCGTTATTTAAAGCCCTTTATAAACCTTCCCCTGATCTTGATAATTATCTTTTAAAACAGTTTGGCTTAGAATGTCCAAATTCAAATCCTTAAAAAAGTTATGAAAACAGCTTTTATTTCCTCAGTAGCAGCAAAGAAGCAGGGTGTGTGTCATTGGAGACAAAGGTAGAAAGCAATTGTACATTCAAGCACAATACTACTGGAAGCCACAGAGGTAGCAATTAAATGAATTACAAGGATACTTTTACAAAAGAACTTTTTCTGTGTAATATTTATTCTTTGTGCTTTTCCTTTCTGCTAGGATACAAATAACACCAGTCAAGAACTGCCTGAAAAAATAGCACATGACATCTGCGATGAAGACAAATTTAATGCAGGGACTAGGTCAATGCAAACTGTGACCAGAAAAAGTTGGAGGAAAGTGTACGTTTACAGAAGTTCTTGCATGTTTGGTATTGTTTAGGTTCAGTTCTGAATCTTATCCATACTGTAAAACTGCTCAGAAAAAATGACTACTCCATTCACTTGTTAGTTAAGATGTTTCAGATTTGGGGGGTAAAATTTTCTCAGAGTTAACATTAAGCAATATTTTTTCAGAATTTCTACCATTAATGTGCAACATCTGAGACTCATGTCACTGACCTGCTGTGCTGCCAAACAGTTGACTGGTTTAGAAGCTTCTTCATTTTCTTTTTGACAGTCTCAGAATGTGCCCCATACAAGAAGTTATGAATGCCTTCAGCATTCAAATACTTGACTTTACAAGGTATTTTTGTTCAGGAGGTTAAACAGTGTTCTCACTATATATATATTTAATGAAAGTCCTGCAATTCAGGACTCAAAAGTGTAATTTCATTCATTAAACAATGAACTGGTTTCAATCATTTCTTCAGTCAGTGTCTCTTCAGTCTAAGTATTCATCATATAGGGGGAGAGACAATGACAGTTTTATTATGCAGAAACACTACAGTCCTGATTAAAAAAAATCTTATTGACTTCAAAAAGATGCAAACTAATGTATTCTGGAAAGTATGCAAAGTCTTGCAATTTTTTATTGTTCATTCATAAACATCCATAGCACTTTAGAAGACAAGTGTTTGAAGACAATAACTTCATAGCTGTACAGTTGTAGCCAATATAACACCACTGGTTTTGCAACCTTGATATGAATAGGATCACTGAGGTGATCTATGTTAGAAATAAGGTTGCAAAAAAATTAGATAAAACTAAATAGCTTGTATTTAACCAGATCAGTATCATGATGATGGTCTTATTCTGACAAGAATAACAAACCTCAGCTCAAGAACAAGAACCAGCTAGGAATGGAAGTGCCCTAAGAAGGCTTTCTTTCCAAAACCAACATTTTTGTGAAAGTAAGGCCTCCCACAGCAATTAGTTTGTGACAAATAAAATTCATGGATTCACAGATTCACGGAGCTGTCAGAGTTGGAAGGAACCATAGAGATCATCTAGTCCAACTCCCCTGCTAAAGCAGGATTGCCCAGAGCTTGTCAGAGCATGTTACTCAGGACTGCATCCAGGCGGGTCTTGAAAAGCTCCAGAGAAGGGGACTCCACAACCTCCCTGCGCAGCCTGTTCCAGGGCTCTGGCACCCTCACGGTGAAGAAGTTTTTCCTCATATTTGAGTGAAACTTTCTATGTTCCAGCTTATGCCCATTGCCCATTTCCTAAAATTGGCAAACAATGTCTGCTGAGCACATGTAATCCACACACTGCCTTTCATTACATAAGCTAAAACTCTATAGAGTTCATGATATTAATGTGCCTGTTAAAATTCTAAACCTTTTACTAAAGCACACTTCAGGGACATCCTTGCCACATTTCCATTTTTTTTAAGTTTATATGGAGTTCTGTAGTAAATGCTACATTAAAAGCTAGAAAACAAAATATTTTCTTTCTATTTTGTAGCTTTGAAACCATGGAAATAAAATATTTTAATATGCTTCAGATTTATCCTGTGAGAGGAGCCATATAGATGCAGTGAATTCATTGAAGGTAGATTTATATATAACAATAGATTTATAGGTAGATTTATATATGTATATACACATATAAAGTCCCTACTCAAAACCAATAACTTCATAACAAAATAAACCAGAGTTTTCAAGAATTTACCTTGATTACCAGAAATATTCTTCTTATTTCTTCCAGTCCATGAACTGGAGAAAACTTATTTTAGACCTAAAAGTCCCCTTCCAAAACAAAAACCCAAAGAACTTTTATTTGATTCTTTCACTTCATACCACTTCTTTCATCTTTATATTACTGCGTTGCAAGAAATAGTTACCTGATGTAAAATCAGGGCCAAGTAGGAGAAGAAAGTTCGAGGTTTCCAGAAGAGTTGCACTATTGGCTTCAGAGCTGCAAAGAAGTATCTTAGTGGTTAGGCTAGTCTGGCAATGTATGTTTTAACTATATGTCCCAGGGCAGTGAGCTGCATGAGAGACCTTTTGAGCAAGACTTGCCCATGTTGCGAGATCCTTCCTGTCTGTTCTACCAGATGAACACTGACAAGTGCTGAGGTGGGCACCCACCCGGCTGCAGCGGTACTGTCCTGCTCCCCAGCTGGCCCCCAGACAGATTCCTCTTCTCCCAGGGACACCTCAGGGTGCTGCACCATCCCTTTGAACTATGGTAAAGTGTTTTTAAAACTTGTGTCCCTGCCCAGTGTAAACCTAGTTGTGCAATGAACATTGTTCAGAGTGCCAAGGAAGGGTGATGCACAGCATCAGGTCATTGCTTACAAACGGGAGAGGGAGAACAGCAATGCACCTAAGCCTTACATAGGCAGTAGACAGAAGCTCCAAAACACTCCTGCCATGGACATGAGGCACATCGGATGGTGGAATGGCGCTCCCTTTCTGTGTCTGAGATTCAGGGGATGATTTCCTTTGTAAAACATTAGACCAAGGGTAGAACACAGCCTGGGGGTGCACACTCCATCTAAAGCTTGCTTCCTGCAGAAGAACTATGACCACTGAGCTATATGTACTAGAAAGCTTAAAAGCCTCAGCACTGAGTGTTTCAGTTTATTAATTCAATTCCATAAAGGTAGATCTTGTGAATATCTTGTCTGCTTTGGGAGAGAGGGAACAAAATTTTAAAAAAGGTTCCTTTTTTGTGAAAAACATCATGTTGTTTTATAAACATAGAGAAATTAAAGAAAATAAATGAAAAATAAAAAAAATAATAAAAAAATCAAGGATGCGTTAAGAGAAAGACTACTGGAAATCAAATAGTAAACTGAAAATACTGGTATATATCACAATACAGTATTATGACACAAATGTTCCTCTAAATATCAGCTACTTCTTGACCATTAAGATCAATAGAGGTGGTCTTCACATTCATTCTTCACAAGAGCATCTTAAAATCATTACTCCTTGTTTTCTTCTGCTTTCAAAAGCATATTTGCCTGGGAAATGATAAATAAAGAGGTTAAATTTGATTGCAAGTTTACTATGCACCCTGAGCTATGTTTCGTATCAGTGTCTGCACACATAAACATACTAAGCTTTTACAGCAGAGCAATATCCAGAGAATTTCAGTAGCTTGATCTGATTTTATTTCATATGTGTGATTCAGAATTTTGTAGCAGAATCAGCATCATCATCCTTCCTTAAGTACTCATATGAATTCCTCATTTTGGCTGCTGAGGCAGCCAGTTTGGATTAAAATGCTACAAGAAGTATTTAATGGGACACATACAGTACAAGACTAGGCAATTGTCTTAGTAGCATAAGAAAGAAGAGTAACGTAGCTGATATTAAACAACAGTAAATTATTTCCACCAGGATGAATTGTCTTTCTTAGTTTTAGATTCTTCAGTTCCCATTTAAACTTGCACTATCTCACCTCCTCCAACATAAGACACTAAACAGCAGACATTTAGAATTTGTTTATGCTGTGATTGTTTTTACCTATTTATTAACTTTTGTCATATTCTGTCCAGACATCAGTGTTTTTTTCTCAATTTATAAGAGCATTTAGGGACATTTTGCACTTAGACTTCCCTGCTTGCAGCACAGACACAATGTACCAGTACAAAACCACGTAGTAATAGAATTTCCTTATATAAACACCACTGTACTGATTGGTAAGAGGGACTAGACAAACACCCAAACAATCATTTCATGGAAAGACAAAACGACTTCCTAAGAAACCAATTAGAGAAATGTTGCTGACACCCAAATGACACGCTCCACAAAAAGTATGTTTTTCCCACTCAAATTGCAAAATAACTCTTCCCCAACTGAAAAACACAAATCCTTACAAAACATTTTATCCAAATCACAGAACAATTCCAGTTGCTTCTCAGCAATTCTCTGGTATGTTACACAAACAAAATATGCATGTTATTGCATTATATAACTTCCTCAGCCCCCTTTCCTTTTCAGATTTCCCTTTTTTTCCCTGATGTGTGCTGCCTCAAGGTTTGTGCAGTCCTTGTGATAATACCATCTGTGTCAGCTGGACTTAGGGATAAGAAATTTTGCTAACTTGCTCTGCGAGGAGGAGACCCCATTAGCAGCTTAAAGCTGAAGATCAGTAACATGTGTTGGCTAAATACTTGAGAGTGCATGGGTTCAGACTCATCTCTGGTTACTTTTAGCAATGTGGTAGTGTCACAAACGCAGACCAATGACCCAGTCTTTCAGTTTGGTGGAAAAATGCAGTCGCAGGCATTTTGAATATAGAGCTGCCTAACACGTATTTTATATGTCTGGGTGCAGGGAGTTGCGATGACTTTATAATTTCCAGCAGGAACTGTAACATTTCAAAATTATAAGTTTTAGAGTATTTTGAACAAACACTACACAGGGATAGTGAATTTCTGTTCTTCTATTGTCTAAATACTCACTGTATGCTTGACCACAGGAGAAAAAGGCACACAGAGGTTCTAGGAATATTTCCTAAGAAAAGAAACCACTGATCCCATTTAGTTTGCAAAAAGCTGCTTCTTTAAGCATCGACAGTCTGACAGCAAACGCTTTGAACACTTACTCACAGCATCATCCATTACACCAATGGGTATAGGGTGAAACTAATGAAGCAAGTTGCCTCCTTTAATCAGCCTGGGCTGGACTGGTAACTTCTTTATTATAGTAGTATTAAAAAACGACTATACCCCATGCTGAAAACATAACTGTAATTCAAATTCCACATTGATATGTATGTTCCTTTAATACAATATGCACTCCCATTTCCAAGACTTTCTGTTTGTTGATTTCTATGGTGACGTCTAATTAAAAGAGAAGGACCATTTCAAGTAAATTAGTGTTTACCATTTAAACTCACTCTGTATTTCCCTGATGTAACTCAAGTGCTCCTAACCAGTAACAACAAACAGTGATCACAAATCATTAATCTCAACATAGTAGGACATGAGGAGTAATACTCAGAAGGAACATCTTACCAGGCATGATTCATGCTAAAAAAGTTTCTTTGTTATTTGGGTCTTTTTATTGCTTCTGCATTCCCATTCCTTCCAGCTTCAGTTGATCCGGTGAAGGTAGTCACTACCTCCAGATGCCCCTTGTTCTTTCCCTCTATTTGAACAATTTCCATCAGGATGGTTCTAGTCCTCAATACGTTTCTTGTTATTTGTGTCATGAGATACATGGTCATTCATTTCCAACTATGAGCTCAGCATTAGGATTAGGAGCAAGTTTACGATGTGAAAACACAGACTCTTGAGTACATTAGGAGCTGTTGAAGATGTATGGTAGCTATTTGAGGTTTTCATTGTTTAGAGGCCTGATCCACTACACCAAAACTCAGTTGTAGCAACAACAGGAGAATTGTCCTCCTGTTATATTTCTTTTGTTTCCCTTCTCACCTAGCTTATTCTTCTCTTTCAGCTACCACCCACACTAACCAGTACAGAGGGAAAAAACATTAAAAAAAAGAATGCTGAAAAACAGAGGGAAGGGAAATTCTAAGCCACACATTTTTTGCTTTAACTGTCTTATTAAAAAACTGAAGAAAATTGATTAAAGTGAAAACGTTCTATAAAAGATATTCCAAACTTCACCTTGAGTTGACTTTTGACAGCCAGTTAAACTTTGTGTGCAAGTGTTAGTAGAATGTGCTGTTTCCTTTGACAGCAATTCCTTGAAAGCAAAAAATATGTGTTTATCTCCTTTCCTGGAGAGTGTCTCCCAACACCATCTTCCCATATGTTTTAGGAAAAAAAATTTGGACATCAATGTCTCTTCATTGTAATCCCTAACAAGCCATGTCCAAGACAAAGGTCTTTTGTATTTAGTCTTACTTAGAGGTAGATACCTGCCACATCTTTCTGCAAACCATCCAGTCCTAATTTACAGACTCAATGTTGAACAGTGCCCTAGAAGTGTACTTGTGTCCTGGACCGGCATTCTGAAACACTTCTCAGAGAATATAATTTTGACAAGAGATCGTCAAGACATAATTTGAAAGTTTTCTTTATCCAGACACAATGGAACTGCAGAGTACAAAATATAGATTGATAATAATGCAAGAATGTATCTGAAAATTAATTAGTATATCTTACATAGAAGTTTCCCATAAAAAAGTATTCCTCTCACAATAGAATGTTTGTCTTCCTGTTCAGTCAGTAGACAAGTGACAGTATATTACATTTTATTAGAACAGATAAGTAAAGGTAGACTGTTGCTTTTACTTTATGCTTATTTTTCCCTCTTTATTAGCAAATCTATAGTACGAATTTAAGCACTGAGCTTTTCCAGAGCTCTTTATGTCACCAAAATTAGTAATTTGAAAAGGAAAATGGCAATTGATTGCCATATTAGTTTTATTTAGATTCTCGGCTTATCAGGTAGATATTTTTCCATATGTAATATCTACCAAGTTGTCACCAAGACCTTCACTGGCAAAAAATGCAAAAAACAAGCATTATTCCTTGTTTGGTAAACAAAGATAGAGACTCCCCTTTTACAAGGAGTCACATGGAAAATATGAGGGGCAATAGCTACAAGTTACTCCTAGGGAGATTCTGATTGGACATAAGACGAAAAATTTTCACAATGAGAATAATCTGCCATTGGAATGATCTCCCCAGAGATGTGCTGGATTCCCCAATCTTAGAGAATTTCAAATTTCTGCTGGACAGGGAGCTGGGACATCTTGTGTAGCCTGTGTTTTGCTGGGAAAGGTTGAACCAGGTGTTACTTGAGGTCCCTTCCAACTTGGTACTCTATGATTCTATAATTGGAAATTGCCTTACAGGACACTACAGACATAGCAGAAAGAATGATTCATAACTATCAAATTGTAGTATGTTAAACGTGCTTTGTGTCTTGTCTCTGTAACATTGTCACAGATTTTCTATTGTATCCATTAAGAGTTAACACAACTCTTTGCATTATAAAAAAAGACAAATTTGTATTGCGTTCAAATGTCACATGTTCAGCCCTGACCTGATTGGTGCAGCATAGTTTATTTTTCTATTAGTTTTTAAACTTGTGTAACTTCTCTGCCAGGATGTGACTGGTAGCAACAAAGATCACATTCAATTTAAGGGTCTTTCTGCAAAAAATACTAGATCAAAGCTCTCCTCCTCACAATCCATAAATGGATTTAAAGTTCCTTACTGGGTAACATAATTTTCTAGTGCTCAAAATTCTAATTTCACCCCCTCAGTAACATGATAAAATGGTCAACAAATAATATTTATAATATTTATATTTAAGAGAGAAGAAAAATTAACAAAATAGATAAATGAGGTTACAGTCACTCTTTCCTAATAGATAGCTAAAACAACCCAATGTCTGTTCATCTAGGCATATGGCTGTGAGAACAGATTGCTTTCCCCATGTTGCAGTAATCTTCAATTATATTGCATGATTTGAAGTCTCAGGGGGTAAAAAGTCTGATTTAGGCTGAGGGGACCAAAGGATACGTCATGCTCTTGTTAGCCATTCTTCTGATGGTCTTACTCCACAAACCCCTCTAGCTAATGCTCTCAGCCCTGCTTTGTTTTTTCCCTTATTGTGCCTTTTGGAGATGTATAGGTCATGTTGAGAACATGTCCCTTTGCTCACAGGAAAGCTTTTAAATGTTTCTTCCCTCTTACGCACCTCACAAGAAAATAATTTCTTTTTTCCTCGGGATTCTAACCTGCAAGGTATTGCCTTAAATTAGGGTGATGTCTTACACCAGGTGCATTTACACAGAGTTAGCTGGTCTGCACTTCTGTACACTGTCAGAACTATGTTTCATTTTTTTGATATAACTTCACTTCTAGAAATAAAGCTCAAACTTGAAAAACACTGATATTTCTGCCATTCCAATTTTGGGCTTTTTTTAATGTGTCTTATCTTCAGCATAGGTCAATAGAACTCCTCTCCTTGGTCATGCTCCCCAGCTTTTCAGAGCATTTATTGAGAGTGTTAGTAGGTGAATATTCATACCTTATGCTTTTTTAAGGTTCTTTCAGGAAATATTACACAGACAAATTTCAAAAGGGAGAATATGCAGAAAAGTAAGATCAAAAAAGGGCATGCAAAGATGGTCAAGTTACTGAAAAAGTGTCATTTCTCTCTGACTTGTGTTGCAACCCAAGTACATACAGAAAGTTAATATTTCCTCTGTTAGTGATTACTTTCCTTGCAGCTACTTAATTGAACTTACCTCTCTTCTAGGATTTCTCTTTTCTGGAAAAGAGAAAAATCCAATGAAATATATCCTTCTCAGGCAAGATAAATTAGCAGATGGAAAATGTACAAATGTAAGACTGTAGGACTGAGGACTGTGTTCTCATCTATCATAACATTTACTTTGAAAGAGGAATATTGATTTCCTACTTCTAATGGAGAGAACCAAATCTTTTTTGAACACAAAGAAAGGAACACCTCTAATCTCTGAAAATTTTAGAAGTTCACTAGCAAAAGAGAAAATAGATTTGTTTGTTTACTTCTTGCAAAGGTGGATCACTAGATAAATCAGGAGTTTCAGCCCAGTCCTAGAGAAAGGGTTATTGCTCAGCAGCTTCTTGATTACCAGCAGTGTTGTGGGATAAATACAGTCGATAAATCCAGAATGCTACTACATTTAGAATGGGGGAAAGTGTAATTTGAATATTACATAGATTATTGCTATTAATTTTTTGGTTGCTTTGATTATTGAAAGATTAAGGTCCAGGAAGATTTTGTTTTAAACAATCAGTTATCAAAATAGAATGAATCTAATTATTTGTATTTTGTTGATTAAAAACTTCATTTCTTAAATCTTAGCCTACTACTCAGTAACACCATAAATTTATGCTCTTTTAACAGTGCTCTCTCTTGCAAGAATTAAGATGCTTTGTCTGAGTCCTAACAGAGATCTGATGTTTCTCCATGAAATTGCCTGTGATATGTCCTCACAATGGGGTAACTCACTTAAGAGTTACATTTTATTTTTTCCTGGCTTCATTGCTTCTTCATCTCATAGACTGTTCTCACAGAGGTTCACACTGATTGTTTGTGTGAGTGAACCTGTTTCTTTCCAGGTGTAGAGCATTATCCTCCTATTGGATTTATCAGCAATGTAACTTAAGTGGCCTCTCTTCAATGCAGACATCCCAGTACTTGCCGTATCTCTCCCATAACCTATAGACCATTTGTCTACTGGCATCTCGCAACCTCCTTTGAAACCTCAGAAATATCATCTTCTCCAGCTTGTCTCTGCCTCTTCCTCTGTCTCTGTCTTCTCTGTCTCTGTGTATAAGTCCTTTACCTTCCTATTAATTAAACTCTGCATTAAGATTGGCTATCTTCTTCCAACAGGCTGGCAGTACACGTCTCAGCCTATTCATTAGGCCACATTTTGCCTTTCCTAATGCATCACTCATGTTTTCTTTGTTTCTAGATGTCACCATATCAATTTGTTCATTTTACTTGTGTTTCCCATTGTATTGGATTTGCATTGCAAGATTTTGGTAGGGGGGTGTTGCAGAGGTGGTTTCTCTAAGAAGACACCAGAAGCTACCCCCATGTCAGACAGAGCCAGTTCCAGCTGCTTCCAAGACAGACCTGCCACTGCCCAAAGCTGACCCCATCAATAGGGTGAAAATGCTGTGCAACAGCTGGGAGTGAGGAGTAAGAAAATACGAGAGAAACATCCCTGCATACATCAATGTCAATGAAGAAGGAGGATGAGGAGTGCTCCAGGTGCCAGAGCAGAGATTCCCCTGCAGCCCATAGAGGACCACAGTGGAACAGATATTCACACTGCCACTTATGAAGAACCCCATGCCAGAGCAAGTGGATGTGTCCTGAAGGAAGCTGCAGCTTGAGAGAATTCTGGCAGGAGCTGCAGCCAATGGAGAGGAGCCTGGAGAGGTTTTCTGGCAGGAGCTATGGCCTGTGAAAGGCCCAAACAGGAGTAATCTGTTCCTGAAGGACTGCACCCTGTGGAAAGGATCCACACTATAGCAGTTCGTGAAGGACTGTATATCATGGGTGGGATCCCAGGCTGGTGCAGAAGGGTGTAAGGAGAAGGGAGCAGCAGAGATGAAGTGTTAGGACTGACCACAGCCCCAGTTTCCAATCCCCCTGTGCCACTGAGGGGGAACACGAGAAAGAGTTGGGTGTGAAGTTAAGCCTAGGTAAAGGGAAGGGTGGGTGGAAGGTGGTTTTAGGTTTGTTCTTATTTCTCACTATTTTTCTCTCTCACAATTTATTGGCAATACACTAAACTAATCAGCCCAAGTTCAATCTGCTTTGTCCATGACAATAGTTGGTGAGTGATCTTCCTGTCCTTACCTCAACAAACGAGCCTCTCATCATACTTTCTCCCTCCTGCCCTGTTGATGGAGAGGGAGCGGTAGAGTGGCTTAGTGGGCAGCCAGTGGCCAGCCAAGGTCAACACACCACACCTAAATTAAATCTATTACAGTAAATGTTTTCAAGATTTCAATAAGATATGCAAATTTTTTCTCTACTATGATTCTCATACAGTTCAGAGATGATAGTTTATTTCCCAAGTATTTACACATTATTTTCAGGAATTTTAGCTTAACTTCAGCAATTTAAATTTTGTAGAAAGCTTTTATTTCAAGAATGTACATGTCCTAGATTAATTAATTAAAAAAAATAATAGTCTGTGATCCTTGGAATCTATTCAAACATGGTCAATAGACTTCAGTTGCTTATAGCTCTTCTACTGAATACTCAAGTTTGAAAGACCCAGCTGAAAATTAGCTGCCTGATCATAGAATCTTGTTTACACTCTATCAAAGAATGTAAATACTGTATTCAGTAACATCAGCAGCTGTTTAAATGTGTGTGAGATAAAAAGAAGAAAATTCACACTCCTAAATGTTCTACACCTAATGTTCTATGTGAAGAAATCCAGCAAGGGCATAAAAATCCTCTTTTCTTCAACAACAAGTGTGATAACCAAGAACCAGAGTTCAGCTTATACAGCTGTTTCACCATTATGATTACAATTAGGTATTCACCTCTAAAGATGTCTTTTCTTCCCCTAGCCACTCTTATAAACAAAATTATAGATATAGTTCTACTTCTTTCCCAGTTTAAGTAGATATTCACTACTTTGACAAGCTAACAAAGTCTAGAGCACTATTTCTAGCATGTAAACATGAAAAAAAAGTTACTGTCATACAGCCAAATACAAATACCAACTGTCAATGAGGACATAATCAACTAATTTCTAAAAAAGCATATGCTAACAGGAATTACTATGGTGCTCTGTAAAAAATCCCAAATCTTGATAATGTATGAAGAAAATATTTTTTGTCTTAGACATGATAAAGGGCAAAATACTGCTGTGACGCTGTGACCTTTACTAAAACCATAAAGAGCCCTGAGTATTTGTCAACATCATAGTCAAAAAGAAGAAATATTAGACCTTTTGCCACAAGTCAGCAAATTATCTAGAAAACTATATTTATAATGGCAAAGACATCCAGTTCAAAGAATGTTGCTAAATTAAGGACTAAGTTTTTCAATGCCAGATAAATATCCAGCAGTAAGCAATGGCGAGGAATTAATCTTCCTGATGGCTTGTATATCAACTCTAAGCCTTAGAGCACCTACTTTTTGTTATAATGGCAAGACTTGTGAGTTCTACTGAAATTCAACACATCCTCTGCTTTTAGGGACTAGATGTGCGCAAACACATTTTTAAGTGTCACCTACTTTAAAGAAAAAATATTAGAAGAGCAGCGAGCTGTGCTTCAGATCTGCTTGCCTTCTGTCTCTGCAACGATCTGCTGACTCTGGTTATAGGCCCCTTATGTTATTATAGGAAAAGAATGTTTTTTTCCTGGAAACCAGATAATTCAACAGTAAAGCAAAGTCTAATTACATTGGCCTGGTTTGAGTATGCTAGCCAGAAGAAAATCAGCATTTAAAACTTTTTTTTTTTTTAAATATTTTATTTTAGCTAAGCTGGCTTTCTTAGACAAGGCTCTACCTGGGGTTAGAGGTTTGAATTTGGATATAGTCAGGAGAATGTTAGAGTCACTAACAAAATGACATTGATTTTATCTCAAATCAGAGCTTCACTGTCTATTAAAATTCAGTTCTAGGTACGTTCAGTCCAGAGCTGCAAAAAAACATAGCTGTGTCCCACCCACAGCCAGCGTAGTGGGTCCTCAGTCATTTAGCTCTTCCAGTTTGCTGTGGATGTATAACTTTATGGGTGGGAAGGCAGCTAAATCATTCTTCCTCAGTCACTGGCTGATCTTGTGATGATATCCTTAGCTTTTGTCTACTTTGATTTCTTCATCTTTATAATCTTTATAGCAATATTTTCTTTTTGTACCTTTTTTTTTGTGTTAAAAAATGACTATATTTTGATCTACATATAAAATCTTACATCTAAAATCTAAGGACCTCCCTTTTTGTGACATACTAATACTGTTGCAATCAGTAGGGTTGCAGTGACTTAAAGCCTCATGAATATAAAAGAAAACGAAGCTGTTAGGATGTCCCCCATTAACTCTAAAGTGTCTTAGAAACCATTTTTTCTGTAGATCCAAAGCATCCTGAATTTTGTATGATGTATTATCTAATTTTCTTTCTTTCTTGAAAGAAGATGGGCATTCAAGTAGGACTGCCAGTAATGATGGGCAGGAATGATGACTCTGTGTGTGGTGTGGAGAAATTTTGCTATTATAGGAAGGGTGATTTGATCCATGTCAAATGCTGTCTCTGTTTGCTTTATTTGAAGCACCACTAGATTCAGATTGTTAGATGAAAACCATTTTCTGTGAAGAAAAAAAACCAAAACAGCAAAGCGAACAAGAAACATTCAAAAATACACCCCACCCCCAAATCCATAATTATCACAATGTTTTGTGATGCTTAAGAACCTTGCTGTGGCAATTATAAATTATTCTGCAAGTAAGAAAGCTGGTTACATATTTTTGTCCTAGACAGGGAAAATGAAGGTCTTTTGTCACACAGCACAGAATTCTGCGGTATTTCATCTCTATAGCAAGAATTTATTAGGAAATTAAATAGTAAATTTTATTATTTTTGCTTCAAACAATTCATACTAAAGAAAAGGACGGACAAGGTAATTCACAGAATTTTTAAAATTTCAGTTGTATTTGTGTATTGTATTCATTTATTAAAATACTCATCTAAGTTTATCTAAGAACAGTCATCTTTTATCTAAAATTTTCTTCTTCTGAAAATCTATATAAAGTCAAATACACATCTTTGTCTTCCTGAAATGTGAGAAAGAATTGCTTATCGAATTATCACTCCCTAGGAGTCACTGGATTCATGGTCATTCCTCATTTAAATGGTCTCTGTCTGCATATGAGTTGTCTGACTTTTAATAAGAAAAGGTACAGAGGTATACTCCAAACCATCTTGATATATAAGGCATTTTCCCAAAGCTGGAAGCTGTGAATAAAAATCATTTCAGTCTAAGGTGGGAATTAAAACCACTTGCCAGTCATATTTCTCTCTCACACATGGTAAAAAGGCAAAACTACTTACCATAATATGTTTTTTTAAGTTTAAAACCTTCAGGTGAAAGCCTCTGGGGATCTTTAAAGATGAAAATCATTGTTTTTTCTTAATAGATACATCTAAATGGCCACATACCTATTAGTAATCATATCTGAACATGTCTGTCAGATCAGGATCTGCTTGGGAATGGGCACTGGCTACTCCCTCTGCCTGGGTCTCAGAAATCCAAGGACACCATGGTTCCGCTACTGAGGCATCTCACTGCCCAGCCAGAAACACCCTGGAAAACTGCTTATCAAAACCCAAGGTTCCCAGCAGGCTTGTATGCCTACAGGTATACGGATATTTTGAATTACATTTTTTTACTTAGGTATCTATATCTTGCTCAAACTACATTCTGGTTTTTGCGCTGTCTCTCTGGATGTAAGCCCAGGAAGCAAGGCCAACAGAGATTGTGTGAGACACAAAAAACTATATTCTAACAGGGACAGTTCAGAAAAAGATAGAAATTAAACAGAACCAAAATCAGCTAATAATTAATTTCATTCATTACTGAATTTCTGGGTGAGTAAATAAAAAAAAAAAAAAAAGAAATAGAAAACACTTTTTTTTTTCCTTTTTATAAACAGTTCTTAGCAAATAGTTTTCATTTTCTGGAACACTCTGACTATACTTAGGACTATATTCTGGCCAATGAGGTGCTGAGCTAGATGATGTTTTAGCAAGACCCCTCTAAATCATCTACCAAATGTTGTGGGAGTCTGGGGACTTTACTGCATGTTGGAAGCTATCTAGCATTATTCCAATTTACAAGGAGGGCATGAGGGAAGACCCAGGAAACTGCAGACCTGTTAGTCAAGCCACAGTTCCCAGAAAAATTATGGAGAAGATTATAGCGGGTGGTACTGAAAGACATTTAGAGAATAGTGCAATCATCAGACACAGTCAACATGGATTCACAAAGGGAAACTCCTGTTTAACTGATTTGATAAACTTTTAGGATAAGTTCACCCACCCAATGGATGAAGGGAAGGTGGTACATGTAATTTTTCTGGATTTTAGTAAAGCTTTTGGTACAGTCTGTCACAGCATCCTTCTGGATGAGTTGTCCAACTGTGAGACGAGCAGGTATGTGGTGCTCTGGGTGAAAATCTGGCTGAACATCAGGGCTCAAAGTGTTGTAGTGAATGGGGATACATCTGGCTGGCAGCCAGCCACCAGCAGTGTTTCTCTGGGCTCAGTTCTAGGGCCAGTTCAGCTCAATATTTTTATCAATGGTCTGGACGCAGGAGTTGAACGTACCATCAGTAAATTTGCTGGTGATACTAAACTGGGAAGTGCGATCAGCTCTCTTGAGGGACAGGAAGCCTTGCAGTGGGACCTAGATAGTTTTAGAGCATTGAGCAATAATTAATCAGATGAAATTTCACAAGGACGAATGCTGGACTCTGCACCTGGGATGGACTAACACTGGGCACAAGCATGAATTGGGAGAGGAGTGGGCAGAGACCAGCCCTGCAGAAAGGGGTCTGGGGGTGCTAGTTGGCAACAGGCTCAACAGGAGTCAGCAGTGTGTCCTGACAGCCAGGAGAGAAGAGGGCATCCTGGGATACATCAAACACAATGTGACCAGCTGGTGATTGTCCTGCTGTATTCAACCTTGGTGTGGCCTCACCTTGAATGCTGTTTTTTAATAAGCTCAACGTATTTCTAAGTTTTGTGTAAATTTTTTCCAAGTGCATTTCATCTAACAAGTTTTTGAGGTCTTTAACTTCACTTGGCTTCATATATCTATTTGGATTTTTACCATCAATATTACAGGCTTTGAGTGGCACGTTCAAGCAGGAAGGGAAAACCGTGAAGGAATGGCCTAGATCCCCGGGTCAAGCACAGGTTAGGAAGTGTGGGGAGCTGCAGGTAGGGTAAATGCCAACAGACATGCAAAGTGGGTTGCTGATAACACCTCATTCTGATGCCACTAAATTCACCTGACTTGTATTTCAGAATCAAGGATGAAAATAAACCAGTTGTTGCACAAGGAATTGCAATCATGTCAGGAGTGTGGCCAGTATAACACAGCTGTTTTCTCATCCTCTACCTTATATGTGCATCTTCAGGAGCTGATGAGAGGCTGCGGATTTCTCCTGTGCCTTTCTCCTTTTCAGGATTTCACCAGGTCCTTAATGTGTTCACTACAGTATCATTGTCTAGCTCAATAGTCATAGAGACACATTTTCCATCCAACACTAGGAACAATGTAATATCAAGCAACTAGAAAAAAGATTTCAGCCTCGTATCATTGTTCCAGCTCTGGGCCATAGCTTAGGGACCTTGTGAAGAGCACTCCAGTCACTTCCCACCAATCACATATTGACAGCTACTGTTTCCGGGTGCTCCTGAGATTCAGTGCTGGCAGCCTAGAGTAGGAGTAGGTTTGTACAATAGCCATAATGGCATTTTTGGATGCAGTGTTGCCATGAAGAATAAGTCTGATCCACTTCAATTTGCGCTACACATTAGCATTGCTATAGTGAAGAGACACCACTGCCAATCTCTAGACATTGACCCACTTTGCCAGGTATTTATTAAAGCCAAAGGCACTAAAAGGGCCCACACGTTTTGATCTGTGACAGGGAGCTTAACCATTCAGTTGCTGCATACTCTGGTACTCACCTCCATGAAACAAACAGTATTTCTAGCTTTATCATGTAGCAGTAACACCAATGAAGCAAAAAGGCTGCTGACTAAAATTCACTGTGCCAGTAACTGGATTGACGTGTGTGAGATGTCAAGGTTTTTAGATTTACAGGCTATACAGGTAAATTAAACTGACTACTCCCTCTTTCAATATAAGCATGATGTGCCAATCTCTTTGAAAAACAAGTCATTAAGCAATGGGACATAACAGACATTGCGAAAATAATAATGACATAATTATATCCTTAGGACATATATACAGAGTGAAATTGTAATGAAATGTGTCTGATTTCTCTTGTCAGAAAGAGGGTAGAGGGGTGAGTGTGATTAATATGTACCACATTTTAACTCTACCCTCTTTGTTAGGTTATTTCTTCTAAAAGACATTTTCATTGTTGGAAATAAATAAAATAGGGACAGGCAATTTATCAAGCTGCACAATTATTTCGGCTGAACTACAATATGTGATTATGGAGTGTTAACTCATAATTAGGTAATCTATGATGTGCCAACAAGTCAGAAGTCTTCCAGAGTCTACATTATTTTTAATCATCACAGAAGAAATCTTCCATCTTGTACTGCAACTAACAGCACCAATTAACTTTAAAACAAGTAAGACATGTGAAAAAGCCAGACACTGCACCTAACGATTGTGCAGACCTGCCTTTCCTTCTCTCTTTGCATGATTACCTCTGGCTGTTTATTGCTGAGGAGAGCATGGAATTGCTTGAATTCCACAGTCTTGTCTCTTGTCATATTTAGTATTGCTTGTACCATTACCACAGCCCTAGGCTGTAAGGTAAAAAAAAAAAAAAGTTTTAAAAAAATCTAGCTATAAACAAACTTCCTGAAAATGAAGTCCGTGCAGTCTTGCTAACATCTTTTCATTTTCGTTTTGCAGTATAGATTATCTTCTACCTATATAATCAAAAAGATAAATGAACAAAAGAGAGCACTTGTGTTCTGTAGTATCACTAGCTTTGTATTATTCATATGTCTCTTCTGATTTCCACTGAACACAGTTGTCATATTCCACCCATTTTTTGTTAATTATGTCTTTCTTACATCTTACCAGTTCTGTTTTGTGCTTAACATTCCTGATATGTGATATGGCTATTACCACACCAACTGCCATCTGACTTGGGTAGAAAAAATTTTGTATTTAAAATATGAGGCAAAGCACAATGAGTCATCAGCTGTGTACTGAAATTATTATGAGAAGATCGGATTTAAAAGTAGCTAATAAATCAGAAAAAAATATTAGTTTGTGAAAGGCAAGCAGCACTTCGAAAATTAGAAAATAATATGAAAGAAAAGCAAAGTCAAGAGATTTGAAGAAAAGAATACATAAAGACATAGATATCACTATCATAGATAGTGCCAAAAGCCTTGCTGAAGTCAAGGTGAACAGTGTCCATTGCTCTCCCCTCACCCACCCAGCTAATTATGCCATCATAGAAGGCTATCAGATTGGTCAACAATGATTTCCCCTTGGTGAATCCATGTTGACTAATCCAAATAACCTTTTATTCCTCTACATCCAGTATGTCATCACCTTTCCAGATACAGAGGTGAGGCTGATTGGCCTGTGGTTTTCTGGGTCTTCCATCTTGTCCCTTTTGAAGACTGACATGACATTAGATTTCCTCCAGTCTTTGGCACCTCTCCCTTTCTCCGTGACCTTTCAAAGATGATGTAGAGTGGCTTCCCAATAACATCTGCCATCTTCCTCAGCACTTGTGGATGCATCCCATCAGGGCCTATGGATTTATGGGTGTTGAGGTTGCCTAAATGATCTCTGACCCAATCCTCCTTGATCAAGGGAGAGTCATAGTCTACATTCTCTCTCCTACCTCCAGGGCCTGGGGCTCCTGAGGGCTGGGCTTAGGAGTAAAGACAGAAGCACAGAAGGCATTCACTAACTTGGCCTGCTCTGCATCCTCCATCACCAGGGCACCCACCTCACCCAGCAGTGGGCCCACATTTTCCGTAGTCTTCCTTTTGCTACTGATGTACTTGAAGAACACCTTCTTACTGTCTTTAACATCCCTTGCCAGATTTAATTCCAAGCGGGCCTTAGCCTTTCTCATTGCATCCCTGCATACTCTGACAGTGTTCCTGTATTTCTCCCAAGTGGCCAGTCTTTTTTTCCACTTTCTGTAAACTTCATTCTTCCATCTGAGTTTTTCCAGAAGCTCCTTGCTCATCCATTTAAGTTTCCTGCCTCCTTTATGTGATTTCTTGCTACTAGGGATGGACTGATTGCAGTGGATCTTGGAGGAGGCGGTGCATAAATATTAACCAGCTCTCTTGCACACTCTTCCCTCTAGAGTCTTAGCCCAGGGAATTCCTCCAAGTAGGTCTTTGAAGAGACCAAAGTTAGCTCTCCTGAAGTCCAGGGTTGCAATTCTACCTTTTGCCCTGCTTCTTCCACGCAGGATCCTGAACTCCACTCACCTTCTTACTGTCTTTAACATCCCTTGCCAGATTTAATTCCAAGCGGGCCTTAGCCTTTCTCATTGCATCCCTGCATACTCTGACAGTGTTCCTGTATTTCTCCCAAGTGGCCAGTCTTTTTTTCCACTTTCTGTAAACTTCATTCTTCCATCTGAGTTTTTCCAGAAGCTCCTTGCTCATCCATTTAAGTTTCCTGCCTCCTTTATGTGATTTCTTGCTACTAGGGATGGACTGATTGCAGTGGATCTTGGAGGAGGCGGTGCATAAATATTAACCAGCTCTCTTGCACACTCTTCCCTCTAGAGTCTTAGCCCAGGGAATTCCTCCAAGTAGGTCTTTGAAGAGACCAAAGTTAGCTCTCCTGAAGTCCAGGGTTGCAATTCTACCTTTTGCCCTGCTTCTTCCACGCAGGATCCTGAACTCCACTGTCTCATGATCGCTGCAACCAAGGCTACCTCAAACCTTCAGATCCCAAACTAGCCTTTCATTTTTTGTCCGCACAAGGTTCGGCAGCACACCCCTCTTCTTCTGTTCCTCCACCAGCTGTGTCAAAAGCTATCCTCAGTGCTCTGCAGAAACCGTCAGGACTGTGCATGCTGGGCTGTGTTGCCTTTCCAGCAAATGTCAGGGTGGTTGAAGATGAGAACCAGAGCCTGTCATCTTGAGGCTATTTCCAGTTGTCTGTAGAAGGCCTCATTGACTTCCTCTGGTGGTCTGTAGTAAACACCCACAACACTGTCCCATATTATCCTGCCTCTAAATTCTTACCCATAAGTTCTCAACATGTTCTTCATCCACCCCTAGACAGAGCTTGATACATTCCAGTTGCTCTTTTGCATGGAGAGCAACTCCATCACCACACACCGATGGCCTGTTTTTCCTAAAAAGTACATAGCCATCCATGACAATGAGAACCAGAGCCTGTCATCTTGAGGCTATTTCCAGTTGTCTGTAGAAGGCCTCATTGACTTCCTCTGGTGGTCTGTAGTAAACACCCACAACACTGTCCCATATTATCCTGCCTCTAAATTCTTACCCATAAGTTCTCAACATGTTCTTCATCCACCCCTAGACAGAGCTTGATACATTCCAGTTGCTCTTTTGCATGGAGAGCAACTCCATCACCACACACCGATGGCCTGTTTTTCCTAAAAAGTACATAGCCATCCATGACAGTATTCCAGTCATGCAAGCTATCCCACCACGTCTCTGTAACCGCAGTGAGATCATGGCCCTGCAGCCACATGCAGATCTCTAGTTCTTCTTGTTTATTCCCCATGTTGTGTATGCTGGTGCACAAGCATTTCAGAGAGGTAGTCAAACAGGTAGGTTTCCCTGGAGCAAGAGGATTCACCGCAACCATGTACACCCTTGATGTGGTTGGCCTTCTGGATCTTGGGAGTCAGCTAAGGCACTGCTCTGATTGGCCTGGCTTATTCCACAGTTTGGTAAGTTAAGTTGGATAAACTAGATAAGAAGGAGAAAGTGTGCCCAAGGGTAGATGTGCGTATGTGTGTGACACCATGGTTTGTGAAGGTTGGTGCAGCAGCTCCTCCTTTAACATTAATCTCTAGGAAGCAATAGTTAACCCTATCCTTAGTAGACCAACCACAAACTGCATCATTCCTGCTGAACTTGTGATGTACAAAGGACAAAGTTGTGTCCTGCCTGTTCACCTGGGCAAGGCATAATTTAGAAATAGTATGGCTACTTGTGGTTTCATTATAAAATGTTTAATATCCCTGACTGACCCTCTCAGCAATTTCTTTTTTAGCCCTTAATGTCTCTTCTTATGTAATTTACACTACAATATGACTTGAAAAACTTATATGTTTAAGGCTGCTATTTTTCTTTCACTACCTCTGTTAGTTAGGGAAGCTGTACCTTCTTCATTCAATGTATATTGATATCTAAAAAGTCATGCCCTACTTAGATAATGAGCTTAGCCAACTTATGTTAAGTGCTGAGGTACCCTATGAGAGAACTTGACCTTTGCAAAGGGCAGTTCAGTACTCTAACCTCCTCAGTGCTGGCCTACAGAAGACCCTAGTCTGACTCCAGCTCTCACATCTGGAAGAGTTTAGGCATTTAACTGTAGGCTGCTCTTTCCAACTCCCTGTGAGCAAATGACATCAACAAAGCAGCCAAGTCTACAGAAATCTGTTTTTCCAGTATTGCCCATTGTACTTACACAGTTAGTCCTCATTCCTCTGACCACATTTAGTGGCATTCATTTTATACCAATGTCATAAGGATTTATTATTCTTACATCAGCTGTATATATCAACTATTAGCAAGTACAAATATTTATTTAAATATATCAGGTTCATGCCTGAAATTCATGTCAATACCTGGGGTAAAATCAGCCAAAAATACAATTCAAGGGAGACAAAGTAAAGTTTTGTATTAAAATGTTCAGTTGTAGACAATGAAACAAAAAAAAGTATGAGCAGTTTTTCTAGCTTCTTATGCAATGTTTCTCATAGCCTACTCTGACTGAATGGTTCTCCTATTCTGTCGAAAAAAGACTCCTCTGAAGCATGGTTGGAAAATCTGTAGATAACTGTAGTTTTAACTGTAACAAGAACTTCAGAAAGCAGTGAGGATAAGTATCTCTGGAATACTCAAACATATGCATAAATTTGCTTAAATGAGCAATTGTACTTCAACTACAGATGTCACCTGTCTTAAATTTTTAATAATGCAAAAGATTTAATCTCAGAAAATGGAATTTTGAATATTTAACTCTGTTGGTAAATCAAAGCAATTGTGGAAGTATTTTTATGTACTTCAAAGTACTGTGGACAAAAAATTTACTTTTAGCTATGCCTGTAAAATTTTGTGCTTCCAGTTTCTGGACAACAGAAACTCCAGCTTTTGGAATGCAGAATAAGGGACAAAAGAGTTGTCTACTTGTCTTTTTATTTAAATTTTATTTATAAATTACATTTCTTCTGTTATTTTATTAGAGATGTGTTACACCATGACATCCTAATTTAATGGGAAACATAGGTTGCATCTTCTGTATAATTTTTTGTGACGAATGGAATGATGGAGGTACTTGTCCCTACAACGTAATTTCCCCCAAAATGTTCATCATGTACAGGAGCTAAAGAAATGCTAACAAACAAGATTTAAATGTCTGATTGAAATCCTCTTCCAGAATAATTTTGGCTTTCCATCTCTTGACTCATTCAATATAATTTAATCAAGATTCTATGTAGGCAAACATAATCTAAATCAGTATTAAAAAGAAAAATAAACAGAATTATTGGAAAATGAACTCTGCCTATCAAGATCATCCCAGACTATATACAAGAAAGAAAAACTGGCAAAAATACAATTAGTCCTTAATAGGCAACCTTTGGCAACATTTATTTAATAATAAGACATTTTTTAAAATGCAGTTACAATATCTACAATAGTGCATGAGATATGAGTACCTTATTTGGAATGAAACAGACCTGTTAATTTACTTCCATATTTTCTGATTCTTTCTAATGCCTTTTACATCTGAGGCTGAGATCTCTTCAAGCAATTGTCACTTTCAGTTAATGTTATTTCTGAAATACAGGTTTACTAAGAGGTAAAGAACAGGTGAGTGTCTGTATTTAACATAATTATTCCAGAATGGTGACGTCTTTATCAAGAGCAATAGTACAAACCAATGTAAATGTATCTTGTTCATGAATGACTACAAAACAATTTTCTTCTAGAATAGAAAGCTTAGTAAGCATCGCTAGCAAACAGAATGGTATGTTTCTGCAAATAAACTAGAAATAAAAAAAGTTTTTCCCTTTTTCTCGTATGAACTACTATATGCAAAGTCCAAGTCAGTGTAAACTTTTCAATCACTTCTTGGTGTAAAGAACAGCAGAACTATCAAGATCCAAAAACATCCCATCATTTGAGTAAGCACACATGGTTTGGGCCAGGCTTTTGCACCTTGTTTTTATGCCCTGGTCTTTATAGATTTGTCTATACTGGTAAATTAAATGATGCTTGGCGCTGTTCACTGCACTGAAATGCAGTTGTCTGTGAGGACGTTGCCAAGTGTGATTTTGTTCTGTGTCATGTGAACTGTTGCCAGGCATGCTTCAGGACTCAGAGCACACTTGGCCTATCCCCATGCATGCAGCCAGCTTACTCAGGAGGACGAGCGCTAATAAACATCAGTGGGCATCCCTTTTAAGACAGACCCCATGCCTGAGTGTTCTCCAAAGCATATTTAATTTACTAGCATGGACACAGCATTAGCACATCTAGTGTAGTTAGTTTGGGAATGTCCCATGTGTTACACTCACCTCTTGACTGCTGAGTAGCAATGCCAGTGAAAACTGGCTTCTGTTCAAAGGCTGATCGCAATAGCCTGATAGGGGAATCACAGTTTTCTGTAAGCAAAAGTATTATGGTTATTTTGAATGGCTACATTCAATCCTGCTCACTGGCAGGCACCTGAGGGGAAGCATAAATTATTCTTAGGCTCTTAAAATGCAAACACCAGCAGCAGTACCCAGAAAGGAATTTCTCATGGGCTACCTTGTTTTTTCCTCATTTAAATGAGCCATATTCTCAAGCTTATGTGGACACATCTATTGCGACGATATATCAAAGTTGTCGCAGAAAAGAAAAGAAGAGGCAAAGTGTGAGTTAGAACTAACTAACAGAGGTTTGTTTCAAGCAGTGACATTTCAATGCAGAAGAAACACCAGCATTTTTCATTTTTTCTTGAGCTTTTGGACCAATGCAATTGGAAAGAAAAGGAATGCAATAATAAAATGAGGACAAAAGGTGAGGTATGGGCTGCATAAAAATATATCTTGCATGGGTTTTGCAAGGATTTAATTACATCAGCAAATCCTGAGATACATAACACTGAAGACTGTAAGTTTCACTTGAATTTTATTTCAAAAGAAATCACCCAGAGTTAGTGAGAGCACACAAGAAACTCCTCATCAACACTTCTTTGCTTCTGATCTTTCTGGGAATTCTTCTTCACCTCATCACAAAATAAGTCACTATGCCTTTGTTCTTAGCAGCGTTTGACTCTCACTGAGGGCTGTTTTAAATAGAATCACAGAATCACACAGAATCACAGAATCACCATGGTTGAAAGGGACCTCTGAGATCATCGAGTCCAACCTTAAAAAAACCAAAACAAACAACAACAACAACAAAAAACCACAACACCTTACCACATCACACCCACCCACAAACCAATAATCGTGGGCACTAGAGCATGCCCTGAAGAGCCATGTCTACATGTTTCTTAAATACCTCCAGGGATGGTGACTCCACCGCCTCCCTGGGCAGGCTGTTCCAGTGCCTGACCACTCTCTCAGTAAAGTAATTCTTCCTAATATCTAATCTAAACCTCCCCTGCCGCAACTTTAGACCATTTCCTCTGGTCCTGTCATTATTCCCTTGGGAGAAGATGCCAACACCAACCTCTCTACAACCTCTACAACCTCCTTTCAGGTAGTTCCTTCTTTCTGAAATGAAAAGAGAAAGGAAACTCAGAAGACTGCTTGCCAGCCTTACTTATACACTCTCACCGTGCTCTGTCATACCGCATTTCTAACTCCCATTTTGCTTTGTTTTCCAGTCTCTCAGCTTCTTGCTTTGAAAAAAGAGGAAGTCTGCTTGCTCCAGGACTTTCCATTGAAAGCAACTGGTTTCTTTCAACTTCACCAGTGTGCTTAAGTGCATCTTAATATTGGAATTCTCAACAGAAGTAAATGTCTGAGATTTTTTTCTCAGTGAGATGGTAAAAAATTGATAAGTCAAACACTAACCGTATCTCTTCAAACCACAAATAGAGAATATATGAGGTCCTGCAAAAGAGCATGTGATGGGTTGACCCTGGTTGGATGCCAGGTGCCCACCAAAGCTGCTCTCCTCAAACTGGGCAGGGGAGAGAAAATGTGACAAAAGGCTTGTGGGTCGAGATAAGGACAGGGAGATCACTCAGCAATTATGGTCACGGGCAAAACAGAATCAGCTTGGGAATATTAATTTAATTTATAATGAATCCTATCAGAGTAGGGTAATGAGAAATAAAAATTAAATTTTAAAACAACTTTCCATCCTGCCCCCTTCTTCCTGGGCTCAACTTCGCTCCCAATTTTCTTTACCTACTCCCCACAAGCAGCACAGGGGGACGGGGAATGGGGGTTGTGGTCAGTTCATCACATGTTGTTTCTGTCACTCTGTCCTCTTCCTGGGGAGTACTCTTCACACTTTTCCCCTTCCAGCATGGGATCCTTTCTCCTCAGGGCCACTGCTCCTGCCAGTTCAAACCACAAATAGAGAATATATGAGGTCCTGCAAAAGAGCATGTGATGGGTTGACCCTGGTTGGATGCCAGGTGCCCACCAAAGCTGCTCTCCTCAAACTGGGCAGGGGAGAGAAAATGTGACAAAAGGCTTGTGGGTCGAGATAAGGACAGGGAGATCACTCAGCAATTATGGTCACGGGCAAAACAGAATCAGCTTGGGAATATTAATTTAATTTATAATGAATCCTATCAGAGTAGGGTAATGAGAAATAAAAATTAAATTTTAAAACAACTTTCCATCCTGCCCCCTTCTTCCTGGGCTCAACTTCGCTCCCAATTTTCTTTACCTACTCCCCACAAGCAGCACAGGGGGACGGGGAATGGGGGTTGTGGTCAGTTCATCACATGTTGTTTCTGTCACTCTGTCCTCTTCCTGGGGAGTACTCTTCACACTTTTCCCCTTCCAGCATGGGATCCTTTCTCCTCAGGGCCACTGCTCCTGCCAGGAGCCTGTTCCAGCATGGTCTTCCTAGGGAGTCACAGTGTCCTTCGGGCATCCACCTGCTCTGGTGTGGGGGACTCCACAGTCTGCAGGTCTTCTCCAGTGTGGACCTCCATGGGCTCCAGGGGAACTGCCTGCCTCACCATGGTCTTACACCACAGGCTGCAGGAGAACTTCTGCTCCAGTGCCTGGAACACCTTCTCCCGCTCCTTCTTTAGTGACCTTGGTGTCTGCAGTGTTGTTTCTCTCACATATGCTCATTCACCTTTCTGGCTGCTGCTGTGCCATTTTAAAAAAAATGTTTCCCCCTTCATAAGTATGTTATCACAGAGATGCTACCACCATCATTGATGGGCTTAGCCTTGGCCAGCAACAGGTCTGTTTTGGAGCTGGCTGGCCCTGGCTTTGTCAGGCATGGGGGAACCTTCTCTCAGAAGCCTGCACTATAGCTCTCCCACTACCAAAACCTTGCTATGCAAACTCAATACAGGGCATTAAACAGCAGTGAGAAAAAAATTTTGCTTGTATAAATTTCATCGGTCCCTAAAGACTCATAAAATGGTTTTTGAACTTGTTGCACTTTTAAAAGGATATAAAATATAATAGATGTCCATTTATATTACATCTTCTTCATGTGTTAGTTGAGCACAGAGTAAAGACTTATAAGGACACTAAAGAATAATTAATTCTGCATCTTAAAAATGTTATCACTATATTTATTTTTTTAACTGATAAATATTTTACTGTTGGTTATCTTGGGAAAACAGCAATTATACCTAAAGGAAAAATCACTGTGCCTTTTATAAGAAACTAATTAACAAGAATTCTTAAGTGATAAATAGGGTAGAAAACAAAGGTTATACCACTTTACTCATATTTTGTCCAAATGTTTTGGCTATATAAACATCCACATACAACTGTTCAGCAAGCTCTATTCCCAGATGGAAATCTATCAACATCTTTCATTATTTTGGTCCATTTAGTCCAGTTATGGTTCCAATGACATTTATAAGGTAATCCTCAAATTATCAAAGGCATATTGTTCACTTCGAAGCAATCAAAGCTACTTATCTTAAAATTACAGACTATCACTGACTGTTTCAAATAGCTGTGATTCCTGTTGTTTCTATGAGATATGATTACATTTTCCTTTGCTGCAGAAAAATCATGAGTTTACTATAAAAATCATCATAGCATTAGGATATTAAAGTTATCAGAGGAATCATAGGATCAACATAATTGTGAACACAAAACTAAGGAAAAAAGGAGATCCTGAAAACAAGAAATGAAAATGCCTCTAAGTATTTTCCAGAATTGTCCCATAGTAAATGAGTAAATACAAATGTGACAATTCAACATGACTATTTCTTAAATACCTCCAGGGATGGTGACTCCACCACCTCCCTGGGCAGGCTGTTCCAGTGCCTGACCACTCTCTCAGTAAAGTAATTCTTCCTAATATCTAATCTAAACCTCCCCTGCCGCAACTTTAGACCATTTCCTCTGGTCCTGTCATTATTCCCTTGGGAGAAGATGCCAACACCAACCTCTCTACAACCTCTACAACCTCCTTTCAGGTAGTTCCTTCTTTCTGAAATGAAAAGAGAAAGGAAACTCAGAAGACTGCTTGCCAGCCTTACTTATACACTCTCACCGTGCTCTGTCATACCGCATTTCTAACTCCCATTTTGCTTTGTTTTCCAGTCTCTCAGCTTCTTGCTTTGAAAAAAGAGGAAGTCTGCTTGCTCCAGGACTTTCCATTGAAAGCAACTGGTTTCTTTCAACTTCACCAGTGTGCTTAAGTGCATCTTAATATTGGAATTCTCAACAGAAGTAAATGTCTGAGATTTTTTTCTCAGTGAGATGGTAAAAAATTGATAAGTCAAACACTAACCGTATCTCTTCAAACCACAAATAGAGAATATATGAGGTCCTGCAAAAGAGCATGTGATGGGTTGACCCTGGTTGGATGCCAGGTGCCCACCAAAGCTGCTCTCCTCAAACTGGGCAGGGGAGAGAAAATGTGACAAAAGGCTTGTGGGTCGAGATAAGGACAGGGAGATCACTCAGCAATTATGGTCACGGGCAAAACAGAATCAGCTTGGGAATATTAATTTAATTTATAATGAATCCTATCAGAGTAGGGTAATGAGAAATAAAAATTAAATTTTAAAACAACTTTCCATCCTGCCCCCTTCTTCCTGGGCTCAACTTCGCTCCCAATTTTCTTTACCTACTCCCCACAAGCAGCACAGGGGGACGGGGAATGGGGGTTGTGGTCAGTTCATCACATGTTGTTTCTGTCACTCTGTCCTCTTCCTGGGGAGTACTCTTCACACTTTTCCCCTTCCAGCATGGGATCCTTTCTCCTCAGGGCCACTGCTCCTGCCAGGAGCCTGTTCCAGCATGGTCTTCCTAGGGAGTCACAGTGTCCTTCGGGCATCCACCTGCTCTGGTGTGGGGGACTCCACAGTCTGCAGGTCTTCTCCAGTGTGGACCTCCATGGGCTCCAGGGGAACTGCCTGCCTCACCATGGTCTTACACCACAGGCTGCAGGAGAACTTCTGCTCCAGTGCCTGGAACACCTTCTCCCGCTCCTTCTTTAGTGACCTTGGTGTCTGCAGTGTTGTTTCTCTCACATATGCTCATTCACCTTTCTGGCTGCTGCTGTGCCATTTTAAAAAAAATGTTTCCCCCTTCATAAGTATGTTATCACAGAGATGCTACCACCATCATTGATGGGCTTAGCCTTGGCCAGCAACAGGTCTGTTTTGGAGCTGGCTGGCCCTGGCTTTGTCAGGCATGGGGGAACCTTCTCTCAGAAGCCTGCACTATAGCTCTCCCACTACCAAAACCTTGCTATGCAAACTCAATACAGGGCATTAAACAGCAGTGAGAAAAAAATTTTGCTTGTATAAATTTCATCGGTCCCTAAAGACTCATAAAATGGTTTTTGAACTTGTTGCACTTTTAAAAGGATATAAAATATAATAGATGTCCATTTATATTACATCTTCTTCATGTGTTAGTTGAGCACAGAGTAAAGACTTATAAGGACACTAAAGAATAATTAATTCTGCATCTTAAAAATGTTATCACTATATTTATTTTTTTAACTGATAAATATTTTACTGTTGGTTATCTTGGGAAAACAGCAATTATACCTAAAGGAAAAATCACTGTGCCTTTTATAAGAAACTAATTAACAAGAATTCTTAAGTGATAAATAGGGTAGAAAACAAAGGTTATACCACTTTACTCATATTTTGTCCAAATGTTTTGGCTATATAAACATCCACATACAACTGTTCAGCAAGCTCTATTCCCAGATGGAAATCTATCAACATCTTTCATTATTTTGGTCCATTTAGTCCAGTTATGGTTCCAATGACATTTATAAGGTAATCCTCAAATTATCAAAGGCATATTGTTCACTTCGAAGCAATCAAAGCTACTTATCTTAAAATTACAGACTATCACTGACTGTTTCAAATAGCTGTGATTCCTGTTGTTTCTATGAGATATGATTACATTTTCCTTTGCTGCAGAAAAATCATGAGTTTACTATAAAAATCATCATAGCATTAGGATATTAAAGTTATCAGAGGAATCATAGGATCAACATAATTGTGAACACAAAACTAAGGAAAAAAGGAGATCCTGAAAACAAGAAATGAAAATGCCTCTAAGTATTTTCCAGAATTGTCCCATAGTAAATGAGTAAATACAAATGTGACAATTCAACATGACTATTGGAATTTCATTCTCTGTCAGAAGTGCAATTCAAATATCCCAGAGAGAAAGAAATTAAGCCACAAGAACCACACTGTAGGAAATAAAGATCTCTTTGTAAAATGTAAAAACAAAAGAATAAAAATAAATCAATTCACAGTCATGTGTATTTCTTGATAAACTAGCTGTAAATATCTCAGATAATCCCTGAATTCTGTAGGACTTTGACTTTCTATGTATCCTCAGGCTCTAAGAACTTTTATTCACTTAAAAAATCTGCCTTGAGGTTCTCTGGACTCATAAGAGATTAGTAGCTCCTGCTAAGCAAGACAGTAAATAGAGATTTAATGAAGTGCTTTAAGTAAATTTTTAAGATGACAGAAGTGTCAGCTGGTGGAAACCTACACATAGCATACAGGGTATCTTTTTACTGTCTAAAAGTTTTATCCTTCATTTCTCTACCAGGTTATGCAAGGTGGCACAAGAGATAAATCTCTGGAATTATATTACTAATGACGTCATAAGCAAACTGGGCAAGTGCCTAGAATACTTTGAAGTAGGGTACAGTCATTAAAGGACAGGGGCCAAACACATTTGTAAATGGTTTATACCTATTCCTGAAGCTGGCTTTGAACTAAATTGTTTGTTTACTTTTTACAGCACAACTGAAGAACAAAACTCTGAGGAAGCTATACTGCTTCCAGTTCTGGCCAGCCTATATTACTAGTTCAGGGAAATGGTAAAGCATGGTTATCTGAGGTACTTCAGAAATATCTATAAGTTCAAGGAATGGGGCTGCTCTTATTTGCTGGCTGCATCTTCATCATCCACTGTGCTTCCCTGTCCTGGGTCTGCAGACCACCAGTGGAAATTACAGCACTAATCAGGTGGAGGGATAATTCACCCAACTCCTTACAGATGACAGAGGAAAGGAGAAGAGCTACTCATCTAACTTTCTCAAGACTTTGAGATTGTGGAAGTCACGTGACTCTGTCACTTATACTGAATGGTCAGCTTTGCTCTTCAATATAGAGTTCTTGTGCTTTTAATACCAAAGCCTTTAAAACAGAAAAAAAAAAATTACCTCCTTAATTTTCACTTTTAATATGTGTTACTCTCTGTTTTCAAATAAAAATTAATTCACAAATTCTCTATTTGTCAGTAAGTGTCCCCAATGCATTTTGTGTGTCCTGAGGTGGGCATATAGGGTGACAGACATGGCCGCAAACCTATACACTGATGTTTTATTAATGGTTGTCAATCCAAACAAATTTAAATTTTACATGAGTGAGCATCAATACACAACGACAATGACAAGTAAGCACCTCCATATAGACTACTTTTGCTTCTGAAGAGTTTGGAAATAGCACTAACAATTTGTGTGCTGAACACCATAATGTTGCACAATGTCATACCCATATTACCGAAGGATGAGAAGATTATTTACACAAGGCATTTAAATTTCTTCTTTTTAATTTGGATTCTCCCACCGATTTATTTTTTAGCAGAAGTACTGTGAAGTCATTGTTAGATAAGTGTGGTGTAGGAAAAAGTGCTTGATGTATAAGGCAGGTTGGTGCCCTGGCTTCCTACCCTTTTATGCTGGGTGTCCTGCATTACTAGTGTGTAAGTACAAAACCAACTGCTCTGACTGCAAGTATGAAGTGCCTCAGCCATGTCTTAGCTACCATGTCTGAGTCCAACCCTGGCTATTTGTCAAATGGAAGAAAAGCTGCCCATAGATTACTCATCCTTGCTTTACAGACTCTGGATCAACATTCGCTAAAAACTGAGCAGCCAAAGGCTGGAAAACGTTTTCAGAAATGCTGAATGTATGATGTGGCAGTGGACTAGAGGAGAGAAAAACAAAGAGCAGGCAGATCCAGAAAGAAATCAGTTTAAAAGGATGCTTCACTACATTTTCTACAAGTTCTGAGAAGTACAAACAAGATCTCTCATAGTACAACACAAATATATTCCCAAGTTGCAAAGGAAAATCTAGGAGAACCTTCATGGAAAAATTGTATCACTCAGCAGGAAACGGTTTGCCAGGAAAACAGAGCAGACTAGAGCAGCAGTATCTATCATGGTGCACGTATTGTACAACCACATCAAAGACAGTCTGTACTTCACCATCCAGAACTTGTCTGCATCCATTCCTAATACAAGTCCAACTACACTATGAGGCTTGTGTGTTGAAATGTTATCACCAACCTGAATAATCAGTTTTGACCAGGATGAACTGATGGACTGAGAGCCCAAGCACCGAGCTAGGTCAAGGTTGTAGAACAGGTCACACAAATCAGAGATATTTAACAAGTTCTGCTAAGTTTCAGCAACAGTGAATGCTCTTGACATGGAAGTAGTCAATGTTTTAGGTTTACCTCTGGATCAAATGAATTGACAGTTTGGGTGGTTTTGACCTACTGTTTCAGTTTCTTTTCCACATCATTTTGCTGTTCACTTGTATTCTGACCAATTTTGGCCCTGGGGTTAAGCCATGTTACCCCACCTAATATTTATATAAGAATTACTATGAAGATGCATTTTTAGATGATATATCTGTAGACATTTTGCTTGAATACAGTTTCACTGCAGTTGACAGGATTCTTGAAGGAGCCAAATGGAGCTGGAGGGAAGAGAAAAGCAAGAAATAAAAATGGTATAAGGAAGATACCTGACAGAAAAACTGATGACTTTGGAGTCTTTAAATTAATATAATCTTTGCCAGCTGAAATAAAAAGCTTAACAAAAATTAAAAAAAAAAAAAAAAAAAAAAAAAATTGTCTTTTGTGGCTGAGTATCTACAGTGGAGATGACATGAATACAAATTTTTTTTAGAAACTTTAAATTGTTTGTCTCAGACACACATAGTCCACTGACTCAATTAAGCCAAGTAGCTCTATTTCTCTTTGTTTGTCTGCAAGAGTTTACCAAACTTCCTATATCTTCTTTTTGCTTCCTGTTTGTTTTGAAGTTTGTGAACACATGGTACTGCACAGGATTGGAAGATGCTCAACAACTTCACGGTTATAAAAATAATGTGTTATCTTTTCCTCTTTATATGCTTATGTAGCTGACTTAAAAACCACAAGCTTAGAAGATTGATAGGTGTTAGAAACTAGTAAAATAGCAAAGTGGTCACTGGAAAATACACAGGTCAGTGATTTTAGTGTGACTGGTTTCCTCTGAAATCATGATCTGCACTGACATTGTAGTTTCCCCAAATGTTAGTGCTCTACAAGACTGATGAGGAATAAGAATTTGTTTGGTTTGTGAAACTATTTTCATTTGAGATTATGATTGCACCACAAGTTTCCTTAGAACAATATTTATTTATTTATTTATTTTTAATTCTGTTTAATAACAATTTTCACTAAGCCATAATCACAGTTGTAGGCTATGGTTATAAGTGGTGAAATACTTATCAAAGGACTCCAAAGCAATTAAAGTTCCCCACATCTTATCTTGCAAAGACTTCCTCATATGTGAACAATAGCATAAGAAAAGAACATTAGATCTTCCTGGGAAGCCTGGTTTTTTCGGTCTTATACTCAGACTGTTTATAGTTTTAGTACTTCAGAGCTCTTATACAGTAAACCAATAGCAAAACAACCATGTCAGGTTCAAACAAATGTGGTGTAATCTGAGAAAAATTACCCGTAGTCCAGTTCGTACACTTTGTTCAAAGAATAGAAGAAAGAAAATCCCTACTACATTTTTAATTAACAAGATGACAAGAATATAAATCCAAACTTTCTAAATCAGGATCCCATCCATCTTTCTGCTCAGGAACTTTTACTAAGGGTAGCATACTAGAAGCCTTCTGTTACTGTGTCCATTTCTGAATAGTGCCCACCCCAGAGGCAGACACTCTCTAAGTGAGCAGCAAACATTATTCTCCAGAAATATATACATATTACAACAAAGAAAGACCAGCAGATGTATTATTTTTTTCTTCACTCCTTTAAAGAACAAAAAATCCATTAATCATTTATAACGATTAAAAAAAAAGCCAAAAAAAAAAACCCAAGTAAACTTACTTAGCAAACAAGTTGGGAAATAGTCAGTAAGACTAACAGAACGATGGGAATTCTACAACATATGTAAATTTGCTACACTAAGCCTAGATTTCATAAATATCCAGTGTCCTTCCTTGAAGTCTAATACTTATACCGGTGTTTTTTGAAATCAGCTTTACATTACTTTAATTACAGTAATTCATCATTGGGAGAACTCACCAAAAAAAAATAAAAAAAAGAAAAGAAAATTATTGCCATTCATTTATTTCAACAGTGTAAATTAACCTTTGCATAGTTTTTTTTTTTTTGTGCTAAATTTTCTAACTACTTATAGCATTGCTAGCTAACATTGCTTTGTCCTTTCTCTTAAAGACCAGTAAACAAACAAGATTCTGAATCACAAGTTTTTAAACCAGAAGCATCCTTATTGATTTATTCTGCTTTCATATAAAATACAGGGTGAGGAACTCCATCTGATAATTTCTGAAGCAAATCCCTAAATTCTCTGTAAGACATATCTTCCTATTAGAAAACACTAAATCTAAATTTAAAGATCCCACTACATCTCCGGGTGTTTCAGGGGCTGATTGTTATGGTGATGATTATTTTTTTTAATATATCCTTGGGTAAAAAAGATCCAGCTCCTGGAGCTGGATTTTTACTTCCTGGGAAACGAATTTATTCTATGTATAAAACCCAGTAAACCTGGTAGCTGCAGCTGCTAAATTGAGCACTCAACCAGTGTCTGTCAGCAGTGTGGGAGAAAAGAATTCCATATTGTCACAGCTTCCTAACGATTTTCCCTTGAAGTTCCTCTACATATCTAAGGATTTAGTGCATGTGTCTGCTCTAGATTCATCTTTGTTTTACAATTTTCCATACTTTAAACAGATATTTTTACCATTGTAAACTTTCTTTTTAATTGATCCATTTAACTTAATTCTTTCCTTTTACAGATTTTGTCCTAGACCTAAGAAGAGATTGATTTATTGGGGATAGAAAACTTTGGTTTGGTTTGGTGTGGAGAGAGAAATTCTTTCTAACAGATCCTTGAGTATAGGCTAAAAGGTTAGTAACAAACTTGTAAGCAAAGTGGCAAGAGTTAGTTAATGGTGAGATAATGAACTGGAACTAAAAACTGGTGATGTTGACTTCAGCATTAGCTTCAATGGGCATATAATTCTCTTGCCTCAAAAGAAGTGCTGTGCAGCTATATAGCAGAGAGTTTAGGCGATTAATTCAAGCATATACTAAAAATATAGTAAACTAAACTTTAAATCTATAAAACCAAGAGTAAAATTTCTATCAATTTCATTGTGGCAAGGACTTCACCCAATGAGGTCATTAGTTTTTATTTTTTAGCTTCCAGGGTTATTTTACAGGGTTTCTTTTCTTGTCTGCAGGCATACATCTGTAATGTAACATTTCTTTGAATTTTAAGACTCTTCTGATAGATGTAGGGAGTTCTCTGTAGTTAAAGATTGGTAGAAATAAAAGATATTTGTGCAAGAAATGTTTTATACTGAAGTGCTGTTTGCTTTGACTTAGATTTACTAAACACAGAGAAAAAAAAATTGCAATTGCCTAGGTAAAACCAATGCATATAACAAGGTGGATTAAAGAGATGAAGAAAGTGCAGAAAAGTAAACATAAAAATTAAATCAAATTGGACATTCATAAATAAAATGCTCTAGAGATATTTATGAAAGTTGGAGAGGACATGCACTACATAAATTATGCCAGATCTCCAAAGGAAACTTTTGCAGAAAAGCAATTAAAACACTTAGTTGATATTATTGTACCTGTGAATCAGTCAGTCTACCTGTAAGTTTTGTGAGGATAAGAAAATGAAAACTAACCCTCAAATAAGAATAAGCTACCTTTGAATTCTGAGGCTAAACAAGGCAGGTGAAAACTGAAATGGAGCACAGGAGAAGAAGAAAACAACAGCTTCATAGAGTTTCTGGAGAAGTACATTAAAATAATGGAAAAATAATCAATGATAGGTCTCCTAAAGAACATTTAACTGTCGCAGTGTATCATCAACTCTACCTGTGTCGTTCTTAACAAATTTCAAACACACTTAAAAAAGACTAAATACTGATATTAGAGTTTGTTTTATCCCCAAAAGTGGTGCTGAACTATCCATACCATTACTTTTTTATTTTTATTTTTATTTTAAAGGGAGCTGAAAGTTACTTGCTGAAAAGTATGCTTATATTTAGCCAGATAAATCCTAGCCTAAGTGTCCATACATATACATGTTTCTGAAGTTCTTATCTGGTTGCCAGAATTTCAGTTTTCATTTTTTGAGTTTCCAACTGTTATAATTAAAAAATGAACAAAAAAAACCAAGTAAAGGAATCATAGAATCAACCACAGAATCATAGAATCATAGAATAGTAGAATGGTTTGGGCTGGAAAGGACCTTAAAGAGCATTGAGTTCCAACCCCCCTGCCATGGGCAGGGACACTTCCTACTAGAGCAGGTTTCTCAGAGGAGAAATACATTTGATTCAAGTATGAACTCCCTTCTATTTCTTTTTCTGAAAAGGATGAAATATATGTATTTTTTTAAGATAGTTTGCAACAATTATATTATGTAAGTATAATGCAAAATGCCAGCATTACTAATGCTGGCACCTCCCCACGAAAAAGATGTAAGAACACTCACATAATCCACAGTTTATTTTAATTTCTTGTTTTTATGACTTACATTGGCAAACCCTGGAAGAGATCTTTAATTACTACCCCTGGTTAAATATAATCTGCTGTAAATATAGGCCATTTTACTTGAATATGTCAATGCTTAGACATGCTTGCAGTACCTTTTACTTCAACCCAACTCTATTGCCAATTCAGCATACCGCAGAACAAAGATTGAAGGTTATCATTAAGGACAAAACCTGTCTGTATATTTTACCAGGGTAGCTTGTTAAGCCAGAACATCCCAATTGAAAGTTAATGGCTTTGACAGATTTTCCAGCCATCCTTGCTCATTTTTCAGGACCAGGGAGATGACAGTTTTCTTCATTAAGAACAAATCTTACCATAGCAATGTTAATTTTACCTGTGAATGGTCAGTGACTGCTGACTAGCAACACTAGCTAAGGGAATGCTTTTAAAGAGCGCGTGTCCTCTTCAAGCTCGTGATAACTTTTGTTCTCACTATAATTGGTACCTGTGTCTCTTGAATGTCTTTATACAGTTTTCATAAAAAGCGTTAAATTAGTCCTTTCATCCTGCCTACACTTGCCTATATGTGTTATACACCTCTTGATATGAAGGTTATACTTATGCTAGTAAAATTAATACAGACAGAATATGGGCCCAAACGCAGTAACACAGTCATCTGTGTTATTTAAGTTGTTGTTATCATCCATAGCATAGTTTTGACCCCTGCCAACTAAGAATCTCCTCAGCAGAAAATGCCTAGTTTGTAAGGTAACATGGATTCAGAGTAATTCCTAATAAAGGAGGGAGAGGAAAAAAATTTACTTGCATGGATAAAATTTGTATTGTACCAGATGGTCTTGACCCAGAGAACAGTTGCCTATTCATTCTATTTAGTACCAAAATGTAACTGGAAATGTCATCCTTTTTAAGAGCTAGTATTTCTAGGAGACCTGTGTTTGAAGACATGCATTTCTGTATGTATTAGAACAATTTAGGAGTTTTTTACAAGAACTAGAGAAGAAACAAGTCAACCAGCCAAAAGAAAAATTACAGGTGCTCCATATTACTATTCCCAGATCAGATTTAAAATGAACAGCCAAAAGAAATTAAAAAGATCCAAACATTAAGAAAGGAGAATTAGAGATATTTTCATGTAACAAAACCAGATTTGTTTATATAGCACAGGTACATTCTTGTCCTTACTGAGTTTCCACTACTGAAAATATTAATGGTAATGAAGTTGAAACAGCTTTTCACCAAATCCATGGGAATATCTATTAAGCATATACCAATCAGTGACAAATATGTCACATCTCTGCCAGATGCTGTGGTTGCCAGCAAATACAAGACACCAGTCTTTAGTGACTTTTGCTGATGGAAGAAGAGCTGAAGGAAGGTTAGCAGCAGGGTAGAGAAAATGTCCCTGAGGCCAAAATATGTCAACAGCTCTGTACCAGAAATGCACTCTATTTTTTTTTTTTTTCCAGGAAACAAGCAAACCTACCCCAGCTCTCAATTAAAATCAAGTATGATAATGTGTTTCTGGGTGGCTCAAGTGAAAAATGTTGATCAGGGACAACAATTTAGTGTCTGTCTCCATACTGACACTGCAGTCCCCAAATATATAAACTGTGAGTGGAACTGCTGGCTGGTGGCTAGAGTATAGCTCATTATTCAGCACATTAATAGGTGTGTTGTGCTTCTATCTTCCAAATCAGACATGTCCTTGAACATACTATGAATTCTGGTGTAGTGACTGTAGTTAGATGTATGTATGAAATAATGTGCCATTGCCTGCCATATAATAAATCAAAGTAAAACTTGATATCAGGAAAATAAAATTTGAAAGGGAAGAACATGACATAGGGTTACCATCACTTTTCATAGCATTAACACAATAGTATCATTTTGTTACTGGAAATATCATCTGAATTGCCCTTTCTCCTGTGCCTTCTAAACATGTATTGAGAGCTCAGTAACAGATACAGAGATAACAAACAGTGGAAGAGTAGCTGATGCAATCTTTTTTCAGTTTCTTTTTAGCAAACGTTATTTAATGCATTTTTCAAATATCTATGAAAAGCATTTTCTGTTTATACTAAGTTCATTAGAGCCTTGTTTGCAAATATGCTTATATAAAAATACATAAGATCTGGGGAAGTGCGAGTATAGACAATGGACCAGGTTGCAAAGGAACAGAGAGGTCTAAAAACAGACTTACAAGCTACCAAATTAAACAATAGTATTCACGACTCTGATTAAAAACAAAGCAAGCAATAACAACTGATATATTTCGCAGATGACCTTAACCACAAACACCTTTTCATTTCTTCATAAATATGCTATGTATTACTTCTAGAGAAATTATATTGTCCACAGACCACCCGCAAGACAGAGAGTCTCATCCATAAGCAGAACTTCTAAGCATATCAGTAAGAACTCTTAGGGAAGAAAGACCTTCAGTGTATTTTAAAAAGTCATTATCATGAAATTTACTTACTTGACTACCATATGCTCTTTGGTCTGCTTATTTGCTCATGCTGTTATATTAAAATTATGTATTCAGAGTAAATCTTCATCAAACAGAATACTTGGATTATTATAAAGACAATGAACAATCACAGTAGAAAATAGATGAGCTTAAAAAAAGGCCTAAAATAATAAATCTTCTTTTAGCTAGAATTCATTGAATTAGGGGAGCTTGAAATAATCTTTACAAAGTGAATATGGGTACTGAGGCATGGAAATAATTCCCTCATTTACTTGACATTTTTAATTCAACTTACAGGAAAAGAAATGCAGTTTTAGCGTTGTCAGGATAATCTTGATTTCTTACAAAGCCATGTCAGACAGTAATGTGACTCCAGAGGCACTGAAAAATTGTTTCTTGTATCAGAAGCCCATACTGTCAATTTCTTATGAAAACAAATTTTGAAAAAATAGCTGAAGCTGATTTGAAGAGACGTCTAGAGAGTATACTGTGTTTAAGACAACTAAGAAAGCTAGTGAATGAAAGTTCCTTTTCTTCATATTATTTTAATGGAAACTCCTGAAATTTATAAAGAGACATATCCTTTTCTAACTTGCTTTAGTGAGTTCATTTAATGAAACAGGGAAGGGATTTATGCTCTCTGATGTAAATGAGTATGCTTTTCACAGTGTAATTGATTTTTGTATATCTTTGTTAACTGCCTCCAGAGATATTTTATGTTTTCCTCATGTTATATACTCACACATGAAATCCAGTAAAAGAGAGTTCAGATATTCAGGAAATTTCAAGGATATCTTCTATAAGGTTTATCCCAACTGTCTCTTGGTCAGAGAACTACTTTTCAGCCTGTTGTCAGTGTTTCAGATTTTACATGTTGTCTGAGTTTTCAGTTTTACTTTTTCAGTTTTTGGTTCATTTAGTTGAAACTGAAGCAGATTACCATCAAATGCAGTGAAAATTCTCTGCATTTCAAAAACCCACTGGATTCAAGTGTGCTTTCGTACTGAAAAGAGCTTAACAGTGTATGGATGGATGCCAGGGCATGTAACTGTGAACTATTCTTCTATCTGCAGAGCTGAGGGTTGAAGATTTTCATTACCACCATTATTATGATCTGAAGCATTGCTGTGTCCAGTTTTGGGCCCCCCACCACAAGAAAGACATTGAGGTACTGGAGCGGGTCCAGACAAGGGCAACAAAGCTTGTGAGGGGTCTGGAGAGTAAGTCTTATGAGGGGAGGCTGAGGGAGCTGGGGTTGTTCAGTCTGAGGAAGAGGAGACTGAGGGGAGACCTTATCGCTCTCTACAACTACCTGAAAGGAGGGTGTAGAGAGGCGGGGGTCAGTCTCTTCTCCCAAGTTACAGATGATAGGGCAGGTTTAGACTGGACATTAGGAAACAATTCTTCACAGAGAGAGAGGTAGGGCATTGGAATAGGCTGGCCATGGAGGGGGTTGAGTCACCATCCCTGGCTGTGTTTAAGAACCGTTTAGATGTGGTGTTGGGGGATATGGTGTAGGGGAGTACTTTAGAGTAGGGTGGATGGCTGGACTTGATGATCCCGAGGGTCTCTTCCAGCCTAGATAATTCTGTGATTCTGTGTTCTGGAAAGCCCATTAGGTTGGCTTTATGCCTGCAAAGGAACTCAAGGTCAGCTCAGAAACTTGGGTAATTCACACAAGAAACTGGAAGAAGTTGTAGTAGGAAATACTCTCCCTTCAACCTTCACAAGCCAAATACCTTCTGTACACTTCACCAGTCATTTTAGAGGAAAATGTTTTCCTCCATTTCATCCACACATACTAGCAAATGATGATTCAAGAAACATACTCATGTCATAACAAGACACAACACGACAGGAAAACACTGCCTGGTCATTAGAGTTCTCTCTCAGTTTGTGCACATTGTCAGTAGTAGTTTCCTTCTACTCCTTTTCCACCTGTCCTTTCCCACTGTACTCCTCACATCAGAATAATGCTCTGTGCCTTACTAGTCTGATAGGAAGAAATCTTTTAAAGTTCAACTTTAATTTTTCTTTAGCTAGCACTATATAATAATTTATTATTTAGCTTTTTGGATATTTTATTTGCCTTGTAATTTTTCCCCTTGAAAGTGTATATGAACAGTAAGCATTTGATCTCTTGTTGTTATTTTGCTAACTAAACAAATCAAACCCTTGTAGTTGGTTCTTATTATAAGGATATTCTATTCCTCAGTCATCTTAATAGCCATGTTTTTTTCCTTGTGTAACAACCTGATATGAAAAAAACTCAATATCAAAAAGCACAGGTAAAATAAGAATAAAAAAGGACAATATCAAAATTGCCTACATTATTATAGGTTATAGCCTTATTAATGCACTCTTCAAAACAGTTTTACTGTTATAAAAAAAATAATTTATATATTTGTGATCATTATTCAATATTATATACAACACATAAGATATAAAGGAATAACTTCCATTTTGATTTTTTAAATCTGATGGTGTATTTATTTCTACATCATTTTCTTAAAAAGAAAATGTCATCCAAAATGTACCTGTGAGTATTTTTCTTTCTGTATGCACCATATATGGACACTGAAACTCAAGATTTGCAAATTTGAGAATTAGAACTGCCTAGTGCTTACATATTTTCTGCTGGCCAGATCAGAAGTTCTGATATTACAGCTCAGGGCTGTATGAAATAAACATCAGACATCTACCTTTGTAAAAAGTTTGGAAGATATTAACATAAAATGTAGGATGTTTTGTTTTGTACAGGAAAATGGAAGCTCCATTCAGTGACTTGGCACACTAAATATCAGTTTGCTATCACTTTATTATGACAATTCATAGGATTTGGCATGGAATGTGGTAATAACTTCATTTTGCTCTAAGGAAAAATAAAGATATATTGAGATTTTGCAGTGAATCTTGTAACAGCCCTGTAACTTGGCATTTACTGCACATCCTTGCATTGATTTAGCATTTCTACCCCCATAATATTTCTTTTTTCAAATACTTGCCTATCTCCTGTTTTAAAACAATTTATATTAGTGGCTTCTTTTATTGCCTTTGGGAGTTCATTACACATATATTATTGTGACAGTTGCAACACTGTATTTAAAGTTCTGCCAGGATTTTTATGCTACAACCCCATTTTCTTGGATTTATACTTTTAAAAAAATCATTTGGGGAAGATGCAATGATCCTGCAAATTTTCAGGTAACAAAATAGCTCTTCTTTTTTAAAAAAATCTACTATTTCATTTGTTACTTTTAATACTAGGAAGAATACTTTAAAAATAACTGAAGATGCATATATATTACATTGTTTCTGTGAATAATTACTTGTCTAATATCACCTTGGCTTTGTGATTCTTGTTCATACTAATAGACTTTCTTTATTTTGGCCAAATTCACTGAATCTTCATGCAAAAGAAAAAGTGTCCTAAGATAGTATGGTGCCATTAGAATTAATGATACAAAGAAATATGAAAAAATGGTCTCTGTAGAGTTTGTCGAAATTAACTTTCATAATTATACATTAAGTCGTATATGCTGATATTCCAAATGAAGAAAACCTAGATTTAAACAAGCAGTTTTTCCTAATGAGCAATTAAGCTAACCCTAGTATGTAGTTGAAGTTATGAAGAAAAGAAGAAAAATATATGGATTATACAACACATTTCTAAGTTCATAAAAAGGTCCCTTTACTTGAAAACTGGGCTTCATTAATCAAAATAGGTAAGTCCCTAAACCTAGGAATAATGTGACCTCTTCCTGAAAAATCTTTACCCCTTTGTTTTGCTGACATTTTGTGTAGTGTTGACAAACTAAGATAGGCCTAATATTGAGGACCTAATATTGCAAGACCCAGCCTAGGATTGGGTTAACAGTAAAAAAAAATGGTTTGTGAGTCATTTGATATAAAAATGTTATAATTTAAACATTAGTGTTGTAAAACCATAAAGAAAAAATAGCAAATGTATTTGCATTTTTTTGTAATCACAAGTGTTTATATAAAGGACAAAGAAACAATACACAGGACAGAATTAGTTCAGTTAAATTTCTTCTTCACAGCTTAATCAAAGTCTAATATGAGAATAGGAAGGTTTTGTTTCCAGAGTTAATATAAAGAACTGAATTTCAGGGTTCTCTCTGGACTACAGGAGAGTCATTAGGAAGACAGAGCTAGAAGACAAGTCTAAAAAGGAAGCACTGTCACATCATTTGAAAACAATTTCTAAGGTATCTTCTCTTTGACTGCTTATTCACTCTTTAAATGAAACAGTCTGTGCTTTTGGTATCAGCCTGGAATCAGTAGCACGCATGAAACAGTAACAAAATAAAACCAGAATAACGTTGTTTTATTAGGGATGACAAATATATGTCAACATTTGGAGAAGGAAACATCCAGAGACATATTTTCCACAAAGATGTATAGAAAATATGTGCATAAGTACATGATAATTAACAGGTTGTCCTCTAGTTTTGAAATAATTCATGATCGTTAGTTGATTAATACAAATTTTCTTTCCACTTTCTCCAAAATATTATGACCTTTGTCTGCCTTTTGTTCTAGTTTGTTTTTTGTTTTTTTGTTTAGTTGTTGTTGTTGGTGGTTTTGTTGGTATTTTTTTAGCTGCAGAATGAAAGTCTAATTTCTCTAACTTTTGAGTGCTTGAAATCCTTGTTCTCATATCATTTCCTTTGCCCAGTGAGTGTTCTTTCACCAATTGCGCAATGTTTTTTTAATAACTCTGCCTCAAATTCTCTCATTGCAAATTAACTTCTGCAGAGATCCTTTTCCAAACCATTTTTTATAGTACATCTGACTGACAAATTGTTTTTCATTTTAATGTAAAGTGAAAATAACTTTTTTCAAAATAATTTTCCATAGCACATCATGAAGTATATTGTCTCTGTTCTCATTTCCCCTTTACAATGGTCTCTCATAATTATATAAAATAGTTTCCTCACTTTAGTACTCCTTTTCTTCACTAGATTTCTAGGTGATTATAAAGCAAAAAGGTGTTTTTTCTGCTTGATAAATACTTCTGCTTTCAAAGTTACTGTGGTATTCAGTTTTGTTGATTTTAGACATCAAACAAAGAACATGCCCTCAAGACCACTGATCAAAATATTCTTAATGCTACCAATACATACACTACTCTTGATTTGGGGATAAATGCATTTCTAATGATTAATAGCTTATTCAGTTAAAACTGTAATACAATAAGTCTGCAAAACAGTAGAACAAAATACTGAAGGTGTAGACCTTTGATAGACACCACATGGTTTTGGACCTCTTTTTCATTTCTTCTTTTGTTTCTGGTTTCTTGGTTTTTTTCTCCATGCACTGGTACGGGTTAGGGGCTGACCTGCTGGAAAGCAGCTCTGCAGAGAGGGACCTGGGAGTCCTGATGGACAGCAAGTTGATGTGACAAAACGAGGAAAAAGACTTCACTGAGAGGTTCAAATTAGCAATTTATTTGGACTTCACTCACAGGTCCAATACGTCACTTTTGCAGGTTCTATGTGTACAAGGCAATTACACTATAGCAATTTAAAAGCAATTCGCAGAATACACTATTGCAGCCTACAAATGATCCCGACAGGTAACAACACAAGTCACAAGCCCGCTAGATATGAATACCTTAAAAGAGTGCACCAATCGCAATCTTAATAGCATGCCATATACCATCCGTATGTTTCTTAGTCACTTACCCTCTCTCTCAGGTAAGGTCGCTCAATCCCTGGGAAGTTACCCTGTACAGCGTCCTGGACAAGGGGAAGACAAATCTCCTACAGGCCAGCTGTATCGCTGGAAGATTCCCCATTTTTGTCCCCAGACCTTGCGGTTTATATTTCCTGATTCTGTGGGGGTGCAGGATTATGCCTGAGTGGATTACCCTATCTGGGATATTTACCTCTGGTGGTGTGATAGCTAAGTCTCTGTTGCCAATTTTGTGACGTCTAGCACTCAAAGTCATGGGAATAGTGGTGGAACGGGACTCAGGGCATTTTTTCGTTCAGGGAGCTAGGGCTTCATTCAGTTTCGGTTCTTATTGTGATGCAATCTCGAGGCAACCCCGGGCTGAGCCGTTTTGCAGCTCCCCCCAAGTTATCTCTGCATAGAGGAGGCAAGGTGGAGATGAAGCTGAGTCGGATGACAACTCCCTGCATCTCACCTACTGTGCTCTGAAACCGGTTTGGCTGGGTGCTCCCATACAGTTGACCATGAGGCAGCAATGAGCCCTTGTGGCTAAGAAGGCCAATGGCAACCTGGGGTGCATCAGAAAGAGTGGGACCAGCAGGTTGAGGGAGGTTATCCTGCTCCTCGACTATGCCCTGGTGAGGCTGCATCTGGAGTACTGAGTCCAGTTCTGGGCTCCCCAGTTCAAGAAAGACAGGGAAGTACTGAAGGAGTCTGGCAGAGGGCTACAAAGATGATCAAGCAAATGGAGAACACACATTCTTACACACAAGTACAGAGATGGTTGGTGTATAAAATACTAGGGCAAATGGAGACAAGTATGTGTACTTATTAGAGGGGAAATTTTGCTAAAGAAGGGGGAAGTAAATTGGAAATGGAAAAAAACCACAAATCTCTAGCCTTTTGTAGTAATTTATGAGAAGGAAAAAAAATCAATAATCACAGCTCTAATTTGTATCAGTACAGATCTTATTTTCAGAGTTGCTTTGAACAGTGACAGCCGTTGCATCACTGAATGTTTTCTTTGATGCACAAGGAACTTTATTTTTATTCTCCGTATTCTTAAAGGGGTTAGATACATCTAGATGACATTACCAAAAAGAAAAATGAGTTTCATTGTACTTCCAATTCCTTGGAAGGAGGCACTCCTGGAAATTAGAGACAAAAGAAGGGTTTTTAAAGCTGGTATTTGTTTGGTTGTTTTGGGGTTTGGGTTTTTTGGGTTTTGGTTTTGATTTTTTTTTCCTGATAAAATGCACAGTTCTAGTTTTGATAACTCAAATGAGAACATATCCTTGCCCTCAACTGAGGTGGCAAAGCTAGAGTCTAACTCAAGATAATAAGATTTTGTAACTGCATTAGTTGAGGACAAGCACTGATTCTTATTTTTGTTTGTTTGTTTTGCTTATCAGGAATACAAATTGTTCAAGGACATACTATTATAGCCCTATGTACGCTGAAATGGCTGTTACTCTGCTTGGTATGATTTTTCTTCATATTCACCATCAATCATGAACAAACTGTATACAAAACCAGACATGCATTGCAATAGAAAATCCTTCCTAGGATGTTCTTCCGTTAAGCTTACACTGACTTATCTTTCATGAATGTATGTGAACAAAGATTTTCTCACGTTTCCTAATTTTAATCAGTCATTTTGCATAAATACATTCCCTAAGCCTGTGAAGGTAGAGATTTCCTGTGAAAAGTCTAGTTTCTAACTTGTTGGTACCTGTCTCATCACTAAGTGATGTGTAGTGATCTAGTTAACCACCTTTGGGGGCTTTTTCTGGTAACTGGAATGCTTGAGTATTTCTGTATGTATGTAGTACTACCTTCTCTCTATTTCCTGGCTGACACCTAGACCAGTACTCCTTTCTAGTGCTTCCAACATTACACTACCCATTTGGGAACCAGTTTCAAGCAATCTAGCGAACCATGGCAGCAAAGTTCAGGGGGCAGAGTCCAGGACTGCGGTCAGCCAGTTACTGGTCTTAAACTAGGGGTTCACTCATTCAGTGAAAAATTATGAAGCATTGGACTTCTATGGCACTGCAATCTTTGGATACATACACCTCAAAGTTCCTCTATTGTTTTTTCCATTTCAGCAGCAAAATAGGAATTACAGTTAAGTAATTCCAGCTACATGTGTCCGTATTTGTCTAAGAACAGCAAATAATAACAAGATTTTACCTCATCAGTTTGGAAAGCCAGCAATTAGGTGCTAGTATTTTTGCTTTCAAAATTTGTGCATCATGAAACAGAAGCAAGGGAATTTGAGAGATACAGTAATGCACCATGGACAAGAGTAAGAATTAAGACTATAACTCTACTAACCAAAGAAAGCCATTCTAACTCTCTAGGGTTCAATCCTATGGCCAAACTGAGAATTAAAAATGCTCATCTACCTAAGGGATAAATGTTCAATCTACCAATGCTTTTTCTGTGGGCCTTCCTCTCCAAGATCATTAAAGCCTTTAAAATTCATTTCTGCAAATAATCAAAAAGTTGCTTCTTTCCTTTAACAATATCACTAGCACTAAGATTACCACAGGTACTTCTGCTGACAAGTTCTCAATACAAAATTTGGCAAAAAATTCATTCTGCTTTAGCTTAAGTTGACTTCAAAGGTGTTTTGCAAATTATCCTGGGGCTGAGTGTGGTCTGAAATTTCTGAGAGAGTCCCTTGCCTGTGAAACTTAATTCATGTAACAGCTTTTAAAATAATTCTATGTTTCCTATGCTTGAGAGGCAAGCATAGTCAGACAACCCACATTCCCTGTTCCCCTGTGCAACATGGTGACTGAAGACAGAGAAACTGGGAGTGAAATTGAGCCTGGGAAGAAGTGAGAAGTGCAGGGAAGGTGTTTGTAAGATTTGGGAATTTTAAGATTTCTCACTATTTTACTCTGATTTGATTGGTAAAAAATTAAATTAATTTTTCCTGAGTCAAATCTGTTTTGCCCATGACAGTACTTTGTGAGTGAACTCCCTGTCTTTGTCTTGACTCATGAGCATTTAATGGTGTTTTCTGTCTCTCTGTCCACTTGAAGATCAGGAATGATAGAGCAGCTTGGTGAGCACCTGGCGTCAGCCAAGGTCAACTCACTACTTGGCTGAAACAGGACAACGAACATGAACTGTTTTCAACAATTGAAAAAATAGTTTCAAATTTAATTAAAAATAAGTGGTTTAGCTTTGGCTGAAGTATTTAGCTCATACCTGGGTATGATTTAAAATTGAAAACACTCTCAGAAATGTTTTTGAAAGGTGGATGCAAGTAAAGCAATTTTCTTCTCTTTTTTTGGATTTGGATTCAAGTGTAGAAGAATTCTAAGTGTACAATTGTTTGTATCACTATTAAATAATAGAAATCTATAATGTCATTAATAAATGAAAAAAAAGAATCCACCGTATAGCTGAGGATGTGAAAAAAAAAGATAGTAATAGTAAGATATGGACTTAATTTTTTTTAAAACTTTTATGTTTATTTCAAAAATCTAGATTATATTCTTGATAGAAAAACAACGACTAAATAAACAGAAGTGCCAAAGGACTGGCAAAAGATAGTCTAATGTTGTCATTTGGTATTTCTGAAAAACAATTTCTGTTTATGGCAACTTAAAAAAATTCACTGAGTTGCCCAGAGAAAGGAGACTACCCTGTTTTAAATATTACATTATGTATGCTGGCAGAAAATCTATTATATCTTCATACATTTACTTCTGGCAAACATACTATGAGAAATCTCATGGTTTCCATGTGATAATTTGAGAAGTTACATATTTGTTATTTTACATTCCTCTAAAAAAGCTAGAAGGACTGAAAAGCCAGAAAGTTTCAGGTGGGAGTGAAAAATGGGAAATACATTTGAGACACAATTTGAACCGGAGCAAAGCTTTACATAAAAAGACTAAATGAACCTTAGTGTTTTGTTTTGCTTGACCAAATTCTGAAACATGGCATAATTTGTGTATGCTTGCTGAAAGTTTAATCACAATGTGGGGCGTTTTTTATTTCCATACAGACAGACAATTGATTTAGCTAACTCCTATAAAAATTGGTTTACAATATCTACACACATATCAGGGTACTGAAGCCCTCCAGTTTTATTTCATGCACTAGGGGGAAGAGTTCTAAACATACTTTAGTATGTTGAATGATCTGAATTAATTCCAAGGATATGGCATATTTATTTTCATCTTACTAGAAGGGATAAACTCATTTAGGTAAACATCTCATTGACAAAAGTGTCCTAGAATAATACATAATGAGATACATCCTATTAACATAATGTGTTCCACCGTTTGGTGCTCCGAGCGTGATCATTCAGAGCATTCTGATTTAGAAGTTGATTATATTCAGACTAGACGCTGTGGACTGTAGTTTTCTGTATTTATTTAGACTGTTTTGCATGATTAATCATCTCAAGCTAAAATTATTTAGGCTATTCAGCTCTCCAAGCGAGCCACAGCTGTCAATATTCTCTTTATTTATGAAAAAGTCAGGTGACAAAAGTATCTCCTGGGATATTTGAGAGTGGTTTATCCCTTCATGTCAATGAGTGTTGTAAACGTGTGCTCAAGGTCAGAAAATAGACACAAACGTATGGTTCTGAACACAGGCATGTATGTTCATATTACTTTATAGTATGAGGTAAACATAGTCTAATGGCCTCTTACTAAATGCTCACAGTGGCAGCCTTAGTCTAGTTCTAAACAAGAAAAGAGGTAGAAAGTAATGCAAAGCAGTTTCACCTGGTGTGAAGGGTGAAATGCTTCCTTGGCTGACCAGTTTTCCTTTTAAAGCTTTTTCCAGCAACCGGGCTGAAATATGTGCCAAAGGTTGCCAGGGGAGGTCTGTTCCCTTGTTGAGGGAAAGGAATTATTTCTTTATATTCTGCATTATACTTAATCACACAGAATCACAGAATTGTCACAGCTGGAAAGGACCGCTGAGATCACTGAGTCCAACCACACACACAAGAAAAAAACCCTACAATCTCAGCCACCAGAGCATGCCACTAGAGCACGCCCCGAAATGCCACATCTACATGTTTCTTAAATACCTCCAGGAGTGGTCACTCAACCACCTCCCCGGGTTGGCTGTTCCAGTGCCTGACCACTCTTTCAGTAAAGTAATTCTTCCTAATATCTAATCTAAACCTCCCCTGCTGCAACTTCAGACTGTTTCCTCTGGTCCTGTCATTATTCACTTGGGAGAAGAGGCCAACACCCATGTCTCTACAACCTCCTTTCAGGCAGTTGTAGAGGGCAACAGGGCCACCCCTCAGCCTCAGTCCATATAGGTCTTCATGCCCAGAAAAACAAACACCAGATAGTACCAATATAAGTATGAATATGTGTGGGGAGTGAGGAATTGTGGAGACGCGCTGCTGAGCGAGAGCTCGGCATGTGTTCTTGCAGTGATGGGAAGGAAGCCTTGAGAACAGTAAAACAATGTCCTTGTGTGGTAATGTGAAGGCAACAATGTAGATAGCAAGCTATCAAAAGAGATAACAATACCAAAACAAATAATAATGACTAATTAGGTGCATGAAAACTTCTATGTAGCCAATTGTATTGCTCACAATGGCATGTGGACAGGCCCCACAACCTAACTGTGTAGAGAGCACAGCGCGTGATCAAAAGAGAGAAACTATACATGCTGTAAAAATAAAACATTAAACATCTTCGCTTCATCCCCTGGCGGAGTCTGTGCCCTTTGTTGCTGCAAATATGTGGCATTATATATATTTATCTGCTACTATTGCTATATTAAGGTCTGGTTTCTCCCTCTCTCTCACAAACCAGTATGCATATCTGTTTAGAGTTAAGTTCATAATGCACATTAGGTCAGGGTCAGTTTCTACATTTTACAGACAAAACCAATTAATATTTACACCACTAATAATCTTAAGATTATGTAATCCACAAATCTTTTAATTGAGAATTTTTTTATTACGTTCTTTCTAGAACACTAATGCTAACCTATAAACCCAATGCTAACAGTAGCTGTTAACAATGACCCTAACCCTAAACATGACCCTAAACCCTAATCCCTAACTTCTAACCATAACACTAATGCTTATCCCTAATCCCAACCTGAAGGCTAAACCTAGTCTAACACTAACCTGAACTCCTAACCCAAACCATAAATCTGAATTTTAACCCTAACCCCTAACCTTAACTCTAGCCCTAACCCAAGCCCTAACTAGCCTTAAAGCAGTATCACACATACAGCAGATGAGTGCACAGCAATTACCTTGATGTGGCTCAGAACTGCAGGGGAGGATGAGTACTCCACTTTCCTTTATTGTAAATAAGATGTTCAGTGACAATTGAAATTTTGTCAGATAAACTAAAAAAAAAAAAAAATTTTCTTCCTTCCATAAACATTAGTAGATCACTTAACTTTGTTTAATCAAGTCTGATGCCTCTGTTTTGACCTATACCCCAAATCCACTAGCTTGCTTGGGCTCCTCTTTCAGATTTAAACAAAAGCTTTGTGTTCTTGAAAGAATTCCCTTTCAACTTTATCAGATGGTTTTATAAAGAGCATTCTGCTTTCCTACAATCCTTTCCTTATTTCTTTTTCTCCATGAAAGGAATGTTGGCTTACAAAAAAATCTTAGTAAAACTATACAGGGGACAGACTGAGATCTTGAGAGACTTGAGGCTCTTTAAAGAAAGCAAGAAGACTGGTATCCAAAGCCTGCAGGATGGAAATGGAAAGTCTGATCTCAGAGACACTGGAATATAGAAAAAGACCTCAGTTTCACTAACAAGTTGAGGAAAACAGGATTTGGTTAGTGACCTATATGCCAAAGGGATAGGAAAAAAAAAGGTCAAGCGTTTAGAATCCAAAACTTTTCTCAGCTGGAGGGAAATCCAGAAATAGCAATTGGCATTTTTCCCCAAACAGAAGAAAGTCATAGCAGAATAGTCAGCAAATTGCTAAAATGTCCAAGTTATAAATGTATTTACTTGGTTTTCTAATAATAGGCAAAAAGATCTGGGGCATGAAAGACAATTTATGATACATATGCAGCTTGTGCCAAGTAGCAGGAGTTAATCAGAGGATTCTGTTGAAGCCAGGGTTACTTTAAAATAGATGACCTGAGAGAATCTGGAAAGAACAGGGAAATTAAGATCTGCTGTCTTGAGAAGACTTTTTGGAAGATTGCATTTCACAAGAATGCTGATGAATATATAAATTTATGCATTGTGTCAACTACATTCAACTGCATTAACATTTTTGAAATTAGTTGTTAGAGAATCTGCTGACATGGCAAATCTGTAAGGACACGACAAATCACAATGAAGCAAATTTCTAATGTCAAAGAGGAAAATTACAACATGCAGAACTGACAAAAACCAAGTGCTACATGAGCAACACTAACAATGAAATATGCTATTAGTCGTTCAGTATGTATTCAGTAGGGATTACGCAAAGAGAACCAGGTTTTGACTTGCGTTGAGGATTGGATGTCTAAAGTAGTTTTGTATCCTGGCCTGTGATGTTTGATGACCATATAGTGTCAACAACAGAAGGAACGTAGAGAGAATAGACTATGCAGTAAATTTGAAGATGGGTCTCTCTTTTAGGAAGCTGGTATTTAACGTTTCATAGTTTAGTGTCATAGGCATTACTTGTAGACAAGAATAATCCTGAAATGGTAAATTTTGATCTCACAAACCATGTCAGAGAACATTACTGATAAAAATCTCTGACCATTGCATGAGATTCCTTTTCTTTTTATTAAATAAACATATTTATAATTTTTCTAAACAAACATATTTATTTTGGTGACCTGTTCGTTTTAAAATTTGAGGTGCTGAATAACGTGTTTTTCAGTAGCCAGTTTGTAATAATTTCTTTGTGTCAAACATGTCTTTCACGTCAATGAACTTCCATCCTTTACAAAAATTTATTCTCATTCAACCTGAAACACTTTGCTATTATCAAAATACATATCATTTACCACTTGTAATGCTCTCCTAAAAAATGCAAATGGACTTTTTTTAAAAATTTGTTTCACAGGAGAAGCTTGAAAAAACAAAAGTTTTTTTGATACCTTCAAAATCCATTTTCCTGCTCTGCTTATACTTGGAACTGCTCACTGAATTTGAACATTCATCATTTCAATCACTCCAAAATGCTGTTTCTCAGCTATTTCATTTTGAAAACTCCCTTGTCCATCACAGACTCTAATACTGACTTGTTTAGGAAACCCTTCCTTAGCATTAGGCAAGTGAAGCTCACTGAAGCTGTCATTTTATATAGAATTTTACCAATTAATTCAGAGACAATTGAAATGATCAGTGTACCAAGTCACACGCATACAATGAACTATAACTTCTGTTACATAATCCCTACCTTCCCTTTTTTGTGTTCTGTTTTCCACCAACTTTCACTTTTGTATCGTTTCTTACTGCCATTCAGTGTGCTTTAAGTAAAGTCTGCCTCATGTCTGTAGGTTTCCTTTTAGCAGGTCATGGAATGGAGCATTCTTCCAGCTACGGAAGAGCTTCCGACTTCTTCTCTGTGTTTTGTACCATTATTAATGGTTTAGAGCCTTTGATGGTTAATGTTTTACACATTATATGTTAACAATACTTTTTACCTCCTGCAACATTTTGGTACCTCCTGATTTCAAATTATTTCTTGTTTTTCATATGCATTTGCAAATTGCATGTGCTACTTCCAAAATCAGAAAACATTGTAGTAAAGCAAACAATTTCCAAAGTCACAAGTCCACATTTAGCACTCTTTTCCTCATAAAGACCTAACAATATGATAAGTAAATGCCATTTAGTTGAACCTGTCACCTTTTTTGCTGGGAATGCAACTATCTGATAATGTCTTACTCATGCACTCATGATTGCCATGTAGAAAACAGATTATGTGTGCACGGTATGAAAAGATATGCAGAAAAGATACAATGATGGGCTCTAGATTAGCTCTTGACACTCAGAAAAGATACTTGAGACTCACCATGGAGAGTTGTCTGACGAGATCAGCACATTATGTATGGTCAGAAAGGCTAATACAACTAGGAATTGTCAGGGCGAATAGTGAAGAAAATACATTATCTATTACTCTGCTACCTTGAAACCTGTGGTACACTAGAAGAGTAATTAGAATAATCAAAGATAAGAAGTGATTGTCATAGCAAAAGAGGATAAGTAGAGTGTAACTCTTCAGATTGGAAAACAAATGAGGTATATTGTAAGCACTGGGGGTCTGTAAAGTCATGAAGGATGTAAAGGTGGAGGAGAAGAATCACATTCACTGTTCATACAACGCAGGCAAGCTACTGAAGTTGCGAGGAATTATCACTGTGCTGGTTTCCTTTGATGTCGTTCAAATTGACCTACTAGGTTATTGTGGCTGAAGATAACAGTTTTAAACAACAGGAAATACATTTTCTAGTCATGGCTACAAACAAGTTGTGCACAGCGATGTAAGGGAAAATTCATGATGGGGTTTCCAAGCTCAATTATGCAGATTCAGAGACAACCGTGTGGAGTAGTGGTTATTAAATGTGAGATCCAACAGCAACCAGCTGCTCAAAAGTCCCAATGTCACTGATAGCTGGATACTTTTAGGCTACAGAAATCTGTTCTTTCCCTGTCTTCCTGAAAAGTTTCTGTTAACTGCTATCAAAGATGACCTCTTGACGTAGAGGCACCTCTACCTTCATCCAGACTAGCGATTGTCATGACAGAGCATTTTCCTCACAGATAATATAAGGTGTTAGAACAGTAAGGTGTTAAGCCAATGATTGCAAAATATTATAGCTAAAAAGTAGAAAAGAGAAAAAAATTGACGATATCTCACTCATGCTAATTCTAGTATGTCAATTAAGAACTCTTTGGATTGTATTTTTTTCAGAATGAGCACAAAAAAAAAAAAGAATATTTCATTTTTTCTTCATAATTAGATAAGGAGTGAAAACAAAGGCAAAAAAACCCAAAACAACACCAAACACTTGCTTAAGGGAGAAATATACTAAAAATCTCAGTGCATTGATATAATCTGTAGACTACCGTACTTGTGAGTTAAGTATTTCCGAGGTTAATTATAGAAATTTATGTGTTTTCATTGTTTGAGTTGATGAGATTGATTTTTTTTTCCTATTCCTCATTGTGGAGTTAGAGATTTCTATCCTGAAGGGACAAAACTGATCATTTGTATGATCAGTCTCTACATAGCACAGAGCAGAAAATGGCTTCTACTTTTTTGTGTGAAGTCTGTGACTTTTGTTTGTGCTGCAGTCATTACTCTAGAAAGAAGGAGAAATTTTGGCTAATTGCATGCCTCAAACTACTATGTTGCTAAATCCATTTTATTTATTATTTCAGTTGTGCTGCAACCTGTGTGTCATTTCACATCATATGTTTTGCAAAGCACTTTCTCACTGATCTGTGAAAATGATTGTGCCTGTCAGTTTACCACCCAGATCCAGCAGCATATGCAGTGGCTGCGCTCAGCAAAGCTTGCTTCTAATTCATTTTTGTGACAGATTTGGGTTATGTATAATGTCTATCTTCTTAGACTTTGCATTGCATGTCATATGATTTCATTAAAACCAAAACAGTTTTAATTGCAGGTGCCAGAAGACAACACCAAAGCTACAAACATTAGATTCCATCCTCTGTTTTGTGAAGCCAACAGGAATTTATGTTGTGGCCTGTTCAGTGGGAATCTGATTTGGTCTTAGAAGGAAACATAGTCACTGAGATCTCTGAAAAGCTCAGATCACAGCATTCTTAGGGCAATAAACTATCCTTCTGAAACACCATTTTTTCCTCTGCTACACACATAGATCAGGCATCTGAAGAAAAGCTTTTTTAGAAGAACTGTTTCTGAAAATATGAAAAGTGTATTTACCCCCAGATAGCAGTATGGCTAGCACAATATTAAATGGCCATAAAGGCAGAGTCTGTCCATAAGAAACTACAAACTGAGGAAGATGTGAGGATGCTGCATTTTATTGCTGTGTCCTTTTCAAAGTGCTACATCAGCAAAGCAGGACTACAGGTAACTGTGAACTAGACACCATTCCCTTTTTTACTTGAAGACTCTTTTGTACTCCCAGCTGATGGAAACTGAGTGATGGAATAAATTTCCCAATATTTCCCAGTCTGCGTTCTCATGAGGAGGGAAGCATTGTTTACACTACTTTCCTTCAGAGCAACTACAGCCATGAAGCATCTTTAGAGCTATGTTGCATTGACAGCTGAGGGAAATTCTGCAAAATCTGGCTAGTAGGAGTTGGCCAGAAAGAAGGATGTTCCCTTCCATGTTAGTGTAGAATTGCTAAAAATAAAAATTGCCAAAGAATAGCTGAAATTAAAAAAAACAAAACATAACAAAAAACCAACAACCAACATTGAACACATAGCATTATATGTAGAAGTGTTTTGGCTGCAGCTTCCCTTCCTTTATACAAACCTCATACTACAGCTTCTTAAGTCAAATCTGCAGATTTTTTGGATGCTTAATTTAATATCAATGAATATGCATGAGAATGTGACCTGTAAATGGATGCTATAATGTAGCAGACCAAAACTCAAGAGATGCAAAAGTCCCTTGTATGCATAATACCTCCCTCTATGTGTACAGGCATGTGCAGACGCATACACAAACATAGACACAGATACACAAACCCACACAGAGTTCATGAAAATCAGATCAAAAGAAACAGCTCCAAACCTATAGATAAAGTCCCATAGTTAGTCATAGAATCATAGAATCATATGGGGTTGGAGGGGACCTCTGGAGATCATCTAGTCCAAACCCCCACCAAAGCGGGTCGACCTAGAGCAGGTTGCACAGGAACTTGTCCAGGCTGGTTTTGAATGTCTCCAGAGAAGGAGACTCTACCACCTCTCTGGGCAGCCTGTTCCAGTGCTCTACCACTCTCACAGTAAAGAAGTTCCTCCTCGCGTTTAGGTGGAACTTCTTATAGTCAAGTTTGTGCCCATTTCCTCTTGTCCTGTCACTGCGCACCACTGGAAAAAGACCAACCCCGTCCTCCTGACACCCTTCCTTTAAGTAATAGTATGCATTGATTAGATCCCCCCTAGGACTTCTCAAGACTAAAAAGACCCAAGTCCCTCAGCCTCTCCTCATAAGAGAGATGCTCCAGGCCCCTAATAATCTTTGTGGCCCTCTGCTATACCCTCTCCAGCAGTTTCCTGTCCTTCTTGAACTTGGGAGCCCAGAACTAGACACAGTACTTCAGATGGGGTCTCACCAGGGCAGAGTAGAGGGGCAGGATGACCTCCCTCGACCTGCTGGCCACGCTCTTCTTGATGCACCCCAGGGTGCCATTTGCCTTCTTGGTCACAAGGCCCCAGGGCTGCCTCATGTGCATCCAGTTGTCCACCAGGACTCCCAGGTCTTTTTCCTCAGAGCTGCTCTCCAGCAAGTCAGCCCCCAACCTGTACTGGTGCATGGGGTTGTTTCTCCCCAGGTGCAGCACCCTACATTTGCCCTTCTGAATTTCATCAGGTTTCTCTCTGCCCAACTCTTCAGCCTGTCCAGATCTCACTGGATGGCAGCACAGCCTTCTTGTGTGTCAGCCACCCCTCCTAATTTTGTAACATCAGCAAACTTGCTGAGGGTACATTCCGTCCCTTTGTCCAGGTCATTGATGAATATATTGAAGAGGACTGTACCCAGTACTGACCCCTGGGGAACTAGTCCACTGTAAGATTAAAGTTATTTGAGAAAATTGCATCTTTTTTTTTGCCAGTGGCTGCCTCTCTATTTCATGAGAACAATAGGCCCTTTGCAGAGCCCCTTACAGGCATCCTTTGTGCATATACTGGGCTCTGACCTAAAACACAGTGCTGTGCCCTTGGGTATGTTGCATGTTCCAAGCACCTTGCTATGCTGTTGCCCCGGCACAATTATATGGCTTTTGGCTTGGTTCTCTCTCTGTGAGAATGGTTCATAGCACAATGTGATGAGCACATATTCACTTGCAAAAGAAAATGTAGGCACATAGTCAGATAACTTCGTATTTAGCCTTAACAGTAATGTTTTCAGGTGATGTTTAGAAGCCTAAATTCCATTTTTTGAGAGGGAATGAGGTTCTTAGGCATTTAAGAAATCTCATGAATGATGTTTCAGCCACTCAAGGAAAGAACTGAAAAAAACCATAGGTCCTAGCTCCCATCACATTCAGGATAAGATTTAACTCTTTTGTTTTGTAGAACTGAATGTAATACTTGTGAAAATTTGACCTGAAGTCTTTAGAGCTGATAAGAGTTGACTTTGAATATTGTGTCTCCCTATATTATCATTTTCACCCATTTAATGAATAAATTAAAAGTCTGTAGGAATCTATATCTATGCATTCTATATCAGATGTTCATTATTGTTTGTTGTGTTCACAATGTAGGCTAAATTAGAACATTCTAAAGTACTAATTTTGCAAGGGTAATTAATCCTTGCAAAAACAAAAGCAAAAAATAAACAAAGCAACAAAACAAAGAAACAAAACCCCAGAACATGTTTATTTATATATTTTGAAAATAAATATTTTAAAGATAAGGTTTCATTAGGACAGCAGGTATAAATCCCAATTGCTTCTCTGCAGGTGCTTCTGTTTTATCTGTGATTAGGATTTCTTTTAAACAAAGACTGTGTAACTATTTTCTTCAAGTTTAAGATTGAGTTTAAGCAGTGGTATAGCCTGAATAATAGATGAATCGTAATTAAATCTATGTCTGAATTGTCTAATGTAAGTGCAGTAGGAATATGCAGAATAACACTTCGTATGTTTACGTTTCCCATTTTTGTATTAATCTTTATAAAATCCTGGAGACAAAGCCAAAGAAAGAAAAGAATCACTTCTTTCACTCCATTGATATATCTAAATGTACAAGTGTTTTTAACACATGCTTGAGAATTTAATGTATAGTAGCTTTTGATAATTTAAATATTTCCACACACCATCTCTCCATTTCCTTTTTCATTGTCAGTTAAAAAAAACGTTATTTTCATCTGCTCTCACAGTACACTAAAAGTGCTATTTGGTGATGGAGACACTGAATAAGATATTGATTCAACTGGACAGAGCAGGGAATTCATCCTTCAGACTCTGTACCTTTTCTGTGATTGAGACACTAATTTTTAAAAGAAGTGAAACACCAGCGTAAGTCGTCCCACCAGGGAAGTTAAGCTAAATTCCTAACACAATTGTAAATTTTTTCCATCTCTGCTAAAATTTCCCAAAGGATTTTGCATCTGCCATAATAAGCATTTAACAAACAGCTTGGCATTGTATTTAATGACTGACTTTATTAACTTCCTTTGGCCAGTTTCATTGCCAGATGGGACTACGTCTATACTGCTAAAGTAAACAAAGCCAGTGCATGACATGGCAGGGACTTAGGCACTTCCCCAAGTCAGTTAGATTCTTAACATGGTTCCTGGCATGATATTGGTCTGTGCCAATGAGCACTCACCCCAGAATAACTCAGGAATTAGTAAGGATTAAGAAATGTTCCTGACATCCAATTTAAGTATGACTAACCTATTTTGGAAGGTTTATGGATGCAAATCATGGTTTGCCAGCTGGCCTCAAAGCCAGAAAATTGTTCATTGCACATTTTAGTTGTTAATATTTTTATAAACAACCAAATCGGAAATAGCTCAATAAGTCCTTGTCATTACTGTCTATTTTTGTACGAGGCCTAGAAATGACAGCTTTCTATTTCAAACATTTTAAGACATACATCCAGCTTGGTACATGGCAAAGGCAACTCATGGGTTCTTCACATGTTCTTTCTGTAACCAGAAAGGCTTTTTTTCTTTTTAGGTTTTATGCACAGGAGGGTAATGGCTAGAGCCGACAGGGTCTCTTGTGGTAGGTGGATGTGAGGCAGCCATACACATTGTGTATTAGGGGTGGAGCAGAGATGCTTTAGAGAAACTGGAATGTCTGCCAGTGCAGACAGGGTATGGTCTCACTGGAGATGTATTTGAACAGCCTGAAAGAAAAATATAAAAATGGCCATCAAGGGCCATAACCTTCATTGTCATTACTACAGTTTCTTAAATGTATTTTGAGAACTCCAAGGTTAGACCACAAACATAGATTTTGAAATTAGCAATCCATGCTTCCCACTATGGAGTTTCATAGCACAGCCCATTTTCACATCCTGAATCTGCACATGTGCATGAGCAATTACACTGGAGTTAATTGTGAACACATTTTGGCTGGGAGTATGAGGTTTTAACCCTGATTTAGAAAAAAAAGCAATTTGAAAACCTTTCCTTCACTACATTCTAATTTGGCAAAGCAAAGTTAGTTTTCAAAGAAGCACTTACCTTTTAAAGTATCAACAATTATGATTACATATTACTAGAATAAACTCTGTCTCAAACTGGTATTTTTATTTATGCAATGTTTTGATTAAATTGAAATAATTTTTATTTTTTCTGATCAGACAATCAGAATGTGCACAAGAGAGAGAACCCACGATGAGTGATCTCAGTGTTTAATAGACAGTAAAACAGTGTGCAAGGAATAATAATTTATGTTACATCCTGCAAATTTGTGGCTGAAGTTCATCCCTGATGTAGTGCCACTAAAGTCAGTGGTGTTACACCCAGGTTAGATACAGCCTTTAACGTCTCTGTTTCAGTAATTTATTAGCCCACTCCAATTCCATCCTTGGTTACGTGATTATTCACTGAGATTGCAGTAATTAAGGCTGACAAAAAGCTGTAAGTGTAGTGGAGCAGATCAACCTAACCAACAAACACATTGAAAATTATTATGAAGAGCCATGTAATCAGACAGACATTTTATATAATTGGCTGGATTGGGGTATTATGCTACCGTAAAGAGACAAGAATCCCGGAGTATAGCTGCGTAGCACGGTCTGTTGGCCTCAGTAGGCAGAGAGAAGGCAGAGATTCCCAAGTGTGACTCCCAGCTGTTGGTTCTCAGATCCATCAGCAGCTGCCACTGGGACTGTGCCCTTTAGTGCTGGGCATTGGAGCTGGGAATGACTGAGGGTTTGGGGCTGTATTGACAGAAGCTTAGTACTGGGGAGAAGTCCTCTGTTTCAGAGTGACAGGGTGTCTGTGACCTTGCTACAGCAGTCTGAGAGGGAGAGGCTGACTACTTTGATCAGAGAAAGTGCAGTCCCCCTCTTCTTGTGTTTATCAGACACTTTCTGAAAGATGATTAAAATAACTCTTTCTTACAGTTACAATACTTTGGGAAGTGCAGATTTTAGAGGAAAAATATCACTAGAGTAATCTATATCCTGTTAAGATCTGATATAAATTCACAATTTTTCAGCTGGAGCTGATATTCTTTATATTGGTGGATGTCTACATTTTCAACATAGACACTAGTTGTAAACTGGTGTGTGGAAAATTTCAATCCAGGAAGCAGGATGCTGTAGGGAACTTCACACATAAGAGCACCTTTATCAATTTGCTAATTCAGGTACTAACAGAAGAGCTTTGACTAACAGAGTACTTAGGCACATTAGCCCATGCCAAATCTCAGGTGCATTTTTCTTGCTATTATGTCTCAAAGGCATAACTTGCACGTTACAATCACTGTCAGGTTTTCGTTCCAAAGCACAAATAAGTAACTCTCTTTTAGTAACAAATGTTCAAACACAGTTACCAATTTTTTTTTTTTTCAGACTTCATAACCCAAATAACCCAAATAACAGAGGGGAAGAATTAATTTAATTGTCTAATGATTCCAGAACAGAAAACAAATCTTAATATTTTTAAGTTACCTTTCCAGCACCAGATTTTCTAACTGGCAATCTGCTTGTACTGAGCTTTCCAAATAAACCAGCAAAATGGGGTACACATTAATAAATTAATAAATTCAAAGTTAACAATGACAGCCAGCAGCACCTGCATTTGGCTGGAAATAAATCCCTAGAATTAACAAGCAGGCAATATATATCCAAGTTACTGAACACAACTAAATGCATGAGTCTAAATCCATGGGGTTGTCAGGATTATGAGCATACTTAAGAAGTCATTGGATCCCATCCTGTTGTATTATATGGGGAAGTGATAGTCTTGCTCTGTTCATTACTAAAGAAACTTCTACTTGTTCTTCCAGATGGCACTAACCATGATACTGAAAAAGACATGTGAAACTGATCTTAATCATTCACAGAAAAGCTCAGCTAGGATCAATCTTAAGTTATCATTTGATTCTTATTTCCTATTGGTTATCTGAATTATAAAGTCACTTGATACAAGCTAGTTAGGGGGGTTTTGGAGTGGTTTTTTGTTGTTGTATTTGGTGGGGTCGTTTATTTTTTTTTCTATAAAACTACACCAATAAATAAAAATTTGGGTTTAAAAGAAGTGAGGTATCCAAATATGTGCAAGGGTAATTGTGCTTAGAATGAAGTTTTCTTTGTCTAAAAACATGAAATATAAATAATTTTTCATTGTCCTACAAATAGTTACAGATTAGTAAATGTAAACCAGGAATTTTATCATTTTACCCTTGATAACAAGGTCTTATTTAATGTTGGCTTTATGGATATAATTTGAAAGGAAGAGTTTCAATAACATTTAGGCTCACTGATCTTATAAAGAAATGCATTAAGTTTTGATAAGTATTCATTTTTTTTTCTGAATTGTTCTTTTGTTGATTACTATCGGTCTGAATATAAAAAGCATTGAATGGAAACTGGAGGAAACTAGAGAGAATTAAGTGCAATTTATTATTCTTACACAACATATTGCATTTCCCAGCTACTTACAAAAATATTTTCAAGCAAGTATGTCTTAAATAAATAGGGTTTTCCAAAAGTTTCATAGTCTTGGCAAAATAATACATAAGACTACTTTCTAAGAACGTTACTAGGATTGAAAAGTGATTATACAGTCAGGAAATACCAGAATTAAAATTGCCTGAGGAACTCAGAAATAATTCCCCTGGGTGTTTTCATTATGTCCTAGTTAATTGATGAAATATTATATTTCTTACAGGGTCCGTTTCTTCTCTGGTGCACAGGAAGAATAAGCAGAAAGGAGGGGGTTGTTTTGCTATTACTAGTTAGTGAGTGAGTGATATGGTTTTCGTTATATCATAGTGCTCACTGAAGACAGGGTTCTTTGCTGTCTCATAAACCTATTAGTGGCATTCATCATCCTTGTGACCTTATGCTTACAAGTGTGAAAATATTTGACACCCTTAAGATTTTGTGAAATGATAAGGTTCTATAGCTTCATTTTATGGATGAAGACCAGATGTACAGATTATAGACAGTCTGTCATGTTTTAAGCGCCCAAAAGGTGGCATGTGAACATATTTTTCAGGTGTTTGCATGTTCCCTTTTCCACCTGCTCCCTCCAAGAAATTTCCATTGTATATTTAAAGCTGGAGGTGTGCATGTACTTTATTTTTGCAAATCAGATGCCAGGGAGTAGTATAACATTCCCAGGAAATGAGCGACACTGCACTAGTGAATATGTCTGACATTCTTGATTTAAGTAATATTCCCAGTCAGGAACTGAACTAAGAAATCAAGGGCAATCTGTTGGCAAAATATCAACTGGATTTTGCCAAGATAAGCTCCTTTCTATTCTTGTAATTCCTTCTTCTTGTAATTCCTTCCTCATCCACATTTCACATTCTACAACTGAAGAAAGACTGTAGCAGGAACAGCCTCCTCATTGACATAACTTGGTTGCTCCCAATACAGATCTCCTTTGTACAACAGATGAAGATACTAATGTCTGACTACTCAGCTCTCCCCATATCCTGGCATTTACAGTTTCACTCCCTGCACAGCAGATTCAGTTCCCTTCCTTTTCTGTCACCTCTGAAGAATTTCACCCCATATTTTGTTATCTAGCTGACTCTTTCACAAAACTCTCTTCGTTCTCATTTGCTCTTCACCTCCAATTGCCTTTCCTGAATCATCTGCTATGTGTCCAGCTGCTTACACCTCTCGACTTCTTTCCTCAGTCTCTATCATGAAACTTTAGTTGATTCTATCTCCATATATCTTTTTTTTCCCCTTGACAATAATTACCAATCTCCTTGTCCAACCAATCCAAAATTCCAGACCTCTTATCTCAGGTGAAGATGAAAGACTGTATGTTTTCTCACAGCCTCTGGTCCACTTTTCTCATCATTCTGGTCCACTTATTATTCTGCTCATGTTCTGAAGCAGGTAGTTCTTCAGAAAACTCCTTAAATCCTATGGGGTTCTGTGGCAGACATACCCACCCTTACAATGACCCGACAAAAGCCCATGAAAGCTTCTGGACACAGCTCTTGGCATGCCCATGCAATGGCAGTCAGCTCATATACATTTTGGTTGAAAGGTGAGGAAGCTGGCGGTCTTCAGGCAATGGGAGGGGGCCATGTATGGCTACATATGACTGCAGTGCAGATTTGGCTAGGGTATAAAAAGGGAGCCTGCTCTAGAGCCATCTTGAGCCAGTCCCCCTTGGGGCGATGGGTCTGCAGTCAGGGGTGCTCCCCTTGGTGTGAGGCTCCACCCAGGGAAACTCCTCACAGTTAAGAGCCCTCCCTTATTAGGTGATTGATTGTGCATTTTGGGTAATTGGCCATAAACCTTAAGAATTCCTGTCCATGTAGGATTAACTCTCAAGTGACTTTCCAAACCTTCCATTTGCAAAATCTTAAGAAACTGATAAATGTTACTAGGCCTTCTATAGTACTGTAATGCATTTTCAGAATTTTGTGCTGTCAGCAGAATTTACAGTACCATACATAATCAAACCCTTACTGATCTTCCTTCTCCAATCATATTTATATTACTAAATTCTGTTGACTCTTGAATTTTGTGTACTCTAATTTATATGTTGTTTCTGGGTTTCTTCTTGCTCAGTGAGAACCCACCCAAATATTCTTTAATTTGGTCTATGAATTATAAGTTAAATTAATATTTGACCATTTGTGAAACAGAATACGTGATTGAAAAGTAATATTAATATAAAGCTGTATTTTTCAAGCACTAGGAAGTTATGTTGCAAATTAATATAGTTCTTTATGGAATAGGAAAGAACAGAAAGTGTATTAATGCCACAGAAAAGATGAAAGGCACCTCTGATGAATGAACAGATGGCTAACCAGGCTATTCCTACTCTATAGACAAACATAGCATTGCTGCAAAATCTTCAGTAGCTCAAAATTCACTAAGCAGTCAAGCTATTCATCTGCAAAAGGGTAGAAGGAAACTAAAGTGGAAAGGCAAAATTCTAAAATTTTCCATCAAAAAAAAAAATTAAATTAAAATACTTTGTTTTAAAGACATCAGAGAAATTCATGTAAGAAGCAACAGGACTGGATTGCCTGGTAGCCATCATACATGTGCTGCTATACAATAACAAAAAATCTTATAGTGCTAATTTTGCTTCAATGGCTAGCTGTTGAAATTCCAGTTAAAGGAGGCTGAGGGAACTGGGGTTATTCAGCCTGGAGAAGAGGAGGCTGAGGGGAGACCTTATTGCTCTCTACAACTACCTGAAAGGAGGGTGTAGAGAGGTGGGGGTCGGTCTCTTCTCCCAAGTCACAGGCGACAGGACAAGAGGGAATGGCCTCAGGGTAGGTTCAGGCTGGATATTAGGAAAAAAAATTTCACTGAAAGGGTTATCAGACATTGGAATGGGCTGCCCAGGGAAGTGGTTGAGGCACCATCCCTGGAGGTGTTCAATAGACGGGTTGATGAAGTGCTGGGAGGTATGGTTCAGTGATGATGCTCCTTGTTTGTTGTGTGGGTGTCTAATTTTGTCAGTTAGGTTGACGGTTGGACAAGATGATCTTTAAGGTCCCTTCCAACCTAGAAGATTCTGTGATTCTGTAAAACAAAGTCTGAAACTATTTTCAGTTCTGGTAGCGTCTAAAACCTTACTAGATTCATGTTTAAAAAAAGAAATCTGTTTCATCTAGTTTGAAACATTTTACTTTCGTTTATTCTTGACATTAAAAAAAAATTAAAAGTAACCCCAATGGGTAAAATGCAACCCGTTCTGCTGAAAACACTGATATTTTCCTTAAGATATATTTTTTCTAGTGTATATTTGCTTTTCTATGAATGTTCCTCTGACAGGAGGGCAATTTATCTTTGCCTTTCACTTTGAAGTGTATAACTTAGAAATATTACCAAGTCTCAAGATACACAATTTCTCAGTAAGAGACTTTTATTAATTAAAAAACCCCTTTTCATACAGTGTTGTCACTCCTGTTAACTGAGAGAAGAAAGATGATATGAGATGAACAAAAATGCACCTATTTATTCAGTAGGAAAGTAAGTGACCTGGTGTACTGGAACTGCTTTTCTGTGCAAATTAACTTTCTAAATCTGGTTTACTTTGCTCCAATTTACTGCTGTGTGCAGGACATTAGGAATTTGCTGGGGAATCTTAACCACCAGACGACATCAGCTACTTTGCAGCTTGGAAGAATTCATGGTGGGACAGTGTTGTGGGTTAACCTCAGCAGGCAGATAAACACCATAGAGCCACCTGCTTACTCCCCTTCAGTGTGGGGACAGTCAGAAGAGGAAAGCTGAGAAAACTCATGGGTTGAGAGTAAGACAGTTTAATAGGTAAAACAAAAGCTGTATGCACAAGGAAAGCTAAATAATGAATTCATTCACTACTTCCCATCAGCTGGCAGGTGTTCAGCCACCTCCAGAAAATCAGGGCTCCATCAGGTGTAGTGGTCACTTGCTCGATATGCCCCACTGCCCTTTCTTTCACCATCTTTTATTGCTCAGCATGATGTCATATGATATGGGATATGCCTTTGGTCAGTTTGGGTGAGTTGCAATCAGCTGTGTCCCCTCTCATATTCTTGTGCACCCCGAGCCCGCTCACTGGCTGGGCACTTTGAGAAGTAAGCATTGTTCAGCAATAGCTTAAACATCCATGTGTTTTCAACGCTGTTTTCATCACAAATCCAAAACATAACACCATACAAGGTAATATGCAGAAAAACTAACTCTATCTTAGCCAAACCCAGCTCAGCCAGTAAGTGATGGTGGTGTTAGGCAGAATGTATATGTGCTATAGAAACTCATGCTAAACTCTACTTAGTGTCTCGTTCTTCACTGAAAAAGAAGCGAAAGATTTCAAATTAGAATGACCAAGTTTGGTTATCTGGGTCATGCTGAGGGTATTATGCAGCTGTGACTATTCAAGATCCAGAATAGCTGTATCTTGATCTTATGTGCACATGTAAATCAGGTCCATTGGAAAGCTGGTTTTGGCATAATGCATTCTGACAGTGGTGAATGCTCAGAAAAGTCCTGTTTCCATCTAAAATAATGATAAGCCTCAGGCTGTGAGCAAGGGGAGAAGAGGGCAGCTGGAAAGCGCATCAGAATTTGGGGCTATTTTTAAAGATTAGAAACTCACAATTATTGTATCAATTACTGAGATCAATTTGCAACATAAATTATTGATTGAAAAAGCCCTCTGTTAATCTGACATTCCTTGCTTTTTTCAGTTTCCAAGAATTGATCTACAAGTCAAAAATGACGATGGCCTACATGATGTTTGGGGTGAGGATGAGGGCAAGCAAGCAGAAGTGATCATGGATGAGCCCAGCACAAAGAGCCTGACCTCAGCTTCATGTTCTGCTACAGCCAGTATATCTCAATTTCCAAGGAAAAGAGCTCATACAAGCTCTAGGTGTGGAATTCAGAGTTAGAGTCTCAAAACTAAAACCTGCAATACTTTTGTTTACACCTAGGTGACTTGGGAGGCTGTGGATCTCATGTAATTGTTCTACGGATGAATTTTGGGTAAGCCTGGAACAGCTGCACATCAGTCTATTGTGCCAGGGGACCAGGCTCTCCTGTGCCTGTTACTCTTTGGGGAGATCTTTGCGTTCAAGAGCTGCCACTGGCTCAGAGAGGAGATCCCAGGCTATGCTCCAGTTTCACTCTGCACAGCCACTTTTGTGCTGCAAAACACAGCAGGGAGGGGAGCATCTGGCCTTTGCTAAACAAAGAATTGCAGTTTCTGTGTTTGCTTTGAGGCCAGCTGTCTCCTTTCAAAGTCATTGCAAATGATGCAGTGTTGGAAACACTCTCAGGAGAGGATCATCTGATTTGAACTGCTAAAGCCCTGGCTAATTTTCTGTATTGGATGGCTCTCTTCTTATAGCTTGCCAAATTTAGATGTGATCACAGAGCATGTTTTAATTTATTTCTCTTGAAGATTTTTAAACTTTTTCTAATTGGCATGAAAATGAAAACAAATTACATATTCAAAGAGTGCTTGGCTCTTGTTGGACTTCCACACGCTGCCACTGCAAAAACCTTGTGTTCCCTATCTGCCACAGTCTCAGGAGATACTCCAAAAAAATTTATTCTGCTCAAAGCTCACTGATGTCTTAGTGGGTTTTAGAACTGAATCTTTTTGGGTTTGCTGGATTAAAGAAATTAATGAGCTCTATACTAGAGATGCTCTACTGTGAGTTTGGCCTGAAGTAGTAACTACTACAGTGGGACCACTGCCTGCTTGTACTATTCTGGCTCTTCTCTGCCAGACTGTTGCCTTTGTTATGCAGTTCCTGCTCATCCAGGCTGGCTTGCCTAAGTTTCATTAGGAAGTGTCTGATTTGCTCACTATTTACTAGATAAAAATACTGCACCACTTTTGCTTTAACCAGCTAGAGGACTGAGGGAAACACAGCAGCAGTGCATAAAAAGGAAGTTAACAGTTTTTGTGAATAAATGACAGGATCTGTGTTTATCTGGACCAGAAGCTAGTCTGAAAAAGCACGCTTGTAAGTTACTCATCAAATTAAATGTACTTTTTCAGAAGGTCATGGTTTCCAGGTTTACCCTTATATCATCGTGTGAATAGAACTCAATGAAGAGTTTAATTAAGAAAACAGAAGTTCAGTCATAACAAAAAACAGTAATAAAAAAATAAAAACATTAAAAAACCAGCATGCAATTTATCATATATTAACGGACATTATTACAGGTATTTGTAGCTGGTGAGTATCTGGGTACAATTCCTGTATTAATGCAGTAATTGTAAAACCTAGAGATCAGATAGCATTGGATTTTCCCTTATAAGATAATTTTATAATGAGAAAACATATCTTAAGACAGGAAATGCACTCATCCATTGCATCCAGTACTCTGTCTTAGAGAAAGTGATGGTAATTGCCCATAAAACAGGAATTCATTCTATTTAAAATGCCCAATGCACTTAATTTACAAACAGATTTTGCTGACCTAAGGATCTGCAGGGGGTTTTGACAACTTTGTTAAAACCAAAATTTATCCACCCCCCCAACCAGTTTCTTCTTTATAAAAAGAAGAAAACACAAGCATCCAGATGGAAATTTCCTTCCAAATTACATGGGCATTGTAGGGAAAATGGACATTATTCACATTAGACTATATACTAACTGCTTTGCAACCCACAAGAACTGTAATGTGATGAAATGTGGTAATATCGCTTGTCAAAAATACGATCTTTTGGTCCTGGGAGGTCTTGGTTAATTTGAACTTGAAGTTGTAAAACACAGTGATATTGATGCATATTTTAAGCCAAATGTAATGGTATTTTAAAATACATAAGTGGGATTTTTTTTTCCTCTGTTTTTATATACATGCATCTGGGCTATGTGATTTTGAGGAATCCTTCTTATGGCATGTAAAGAAAAACTTATTAAGAAATGTAAAGACTTGTAGAGTATGTCTCCAAATATTTATGAAGTAATCTCTTTCTATTAGAAGTAGGATGCTTACTATATTTCAGTGGTCTTCCGTAGGCTTCTCATGCTGCATTTGTGCCAGTAACTTACTTTTTTGGGCCTGGAAATATCTGAGATACATGTTGATGAACAAGTTCCAAACAAAGAACCCTTTTTCCTGCTTGGGGAAACCAGGTGTGCAGGGGGTATGCATAGTTGGAAAGGACCCATAAGGATCATTGAGTCCAACCCCTGCCCACAGGACTACCTAAAAATAAATATATGACTAAGAGCACTGTCCACATGCTACTTGAACTCTGACAGGCTTGATGCTGCGACCATTTCCTTGAAGCCCCAGTTGCGGTGACTGACCACCCTCTCAGTGAAAAACCTTTTCCTAATGTTCAGTCTGAACTTCCCCTTACACACCTTCATACCACATTCCCATGTCCTATCACTGGTCATCAGAGAGAGGACATCAGCACCTTGCCCTCCGCTGCTCACCTTGAGGAAATTGTAGGCTGTGACAAAGTCACCCCTCAGCCTTCTCTTCTCCAAGCTGAACAAACGAAGTGACCTCAGCTGTTCCTTGTTAGGCTTGCCCTTGAGACATTTCGCCATCTTGGTCTGTCTCTTCTGGACACACCCTAATACTTTCATGTGCTTGTATTGAGGTGCCTGAAATTGCACACCGTACTTGAGGTGGGGCCACACCAGTGCAGTGTAGAGATGGACAGTCACATCCCTCGACTGGCTAATGATGCGGTGCTTGATGCACCCCAAGATATGATTGGCTCTCTTATCTGCCAGAGCACACAGTTACATGTGTCATTTGCTCACATGCTTCAAGCTGGACCAGCTGCTGAGAAGAAGACCGATGAAGTGGCTAAGGTGTCCCAGGGTCCAGACACAGGAGGAGGGGACTTTGCTGTCTGTGCTTATGTTTTATGTGAGTCCTGTACGTGGGTCCTTTTGAAAGCAGTGCCTCGTCTGTGGCTGTCTCTGTGACCAGAAGTGTCATTGTCCTGTGTGTGTCTGTGTGTGTGTGTCTCTGGGATAAGCATTTGGCAAACAGAAAAGCAGCAGTTGTGTCCCTCAGGCTGGGCTGAGACTCCAGGCACTGGGCTGGGCTCCAGCAGCCAAGCAGGAGAGGTCCTGGCCCAGAGCAGCTGGTGGAGACTCACATGTCTTAACAGGGAGGATAGGGTAACAGGGAAGGGAATAATAAAAGAAAAAACATTGCAGAATGCAGTGTACCGGCAAAGCGGCTTGTAATATAGGAAAAACAATAAAAATACTAGGATTACATTTGCTGAGAACAGATCACAGGTAAAATCCCTGCTCAAATAAAGTCAATGATTTCTTAATGATGTCAGCTGTTCTAGGCATTCACCACAAACCACAATGTTTTTAGGCTAATTCTTCAAGCTTTGGCTCCACAGACTTTGTGGGAATGTGAAACAATTACCTCAGTGAAACATGCAGCAAGGTCAGCCTTCCTCTGATAAAAAGAGAGTTTAAATAGTTTTGACTACATCTAACCTTCCAGCTTTATCATTCTCTAAATTACCTCATGTTTTGGTAACTTTCAAACTTAATTCCACAAAATAATTAGAACTTCTAAGACAGTGAATGATAATTGTCATAAATCGTGAAGACTAGTTAATTAGTTTCCATTGTAGATAAGTCTTAAATGACGTGATCTTTCCACAATGCATCATATTAGCTTGAGAAAGAAGTTTGCCTTCTGATTTAATGAGCTAGTGGCTTATTCACTACAGTACAAGGTGTCAGTTTGCTTCATTTAGCAGCAAAAAGTAAAAGATTTTTATTTTTTTGGCTTGTGCTGCTTTCCTCTGTCACATAGAACCAAGAAAGAAAAGATGAAATACATATTGTTTTCCAAGTCAGCCCGGTAGTTTAAGAGAAGTTCACAATTTAAAAATATCAGTGTAGCAACTGAGATGGAGGCCAACTACCTCTATAAAATTCTTTCAGTGCTGCAGGTGTTATAGGATATTTACAAGCAAACATTCCAGTCTAGACTTCCAATGAAGCATGTTTAAACAATAAAAGGTATTCCTTTTTTTTCTAGTCAATACTAATATTCTGCCAACTCTAGCTGAGAAGGTTTCAGCTGAATAAAACTGTTATTTTTTCCTTTAAACTCTAGATTACATTATGAAATATCCCACTCCAATTTGCACTTCTTTTTTTTTTTGTCCTTGAGAAGACATTCTTCAAGTGAAAAATAATCATAAGACTATTTGGGTTATCTGAGAATCTCTCTAAATATTTAAAACAAGGTTATCAGAAGGTTTTCTTAACCAAGGTTTAAAAAATAGTGGAAGTTCCCTTAAGATTTTACTACCAGACATCCAAGAAGTCACATAAGATTATTTGAGGAAGGTTCTGGAGACAAAATTTTTGTGTGATTGTCCTGTATTTAATACTCCCTCACTTACTTTGTCAACTGCAAACTCTTTATAGATGTTTTCAAGGTAAATTCCAGCAGAGGAAGTTTCTTGTTTTCCAGTTTGATTTTTCTTCCCAAGTCCATCTCAAACTGACTTCATTGTGCCCCCAAGGCTTGTTCATCTGTTTGTGAACTCTCTATCCCCATGCCTGTATAAAAGGTTAATTTTAACTCTTTTCAGTTAATAAAAAATGCTGACCAAACATTGCAAGAACTACATCTTTTTTTCTACTCTCCTTACTCTTTCCATCTCTTTTACTTTTGCCAGTCTGCATAACAAAAGAGGTACAGATATTTTTTTTCCTCTTTGGACATCATAAATAATCAGGGGAAAGTGCTTGCATAGACACATTCTAGGAAGTATATCACAGAATCATTCTCAGTAGAAAGACTGTGAATGTTAACATGTAATATGCAAATTCATGTTGAAAAATGCAAACAGTGTTGAAATGGTATGAAGCAAAGTATTCTGACTTTTTTTTCCAGAAAACAAAATGCAAGGAAATTCCTAAATCCAGATGTTTAATTTTAATCAAAAGAAATGAAATGTCTTAAAGTCTCCTAAATATGCTATTACAGAATATCTTTCGTACTTAATCAACTTCTTATCCTACTCCAGAATAAAAACAAATACTGGATGTTTTTGAATTTCCTGAGTCAAGAATCTTTCAGCACTAGTATACTACTACTAAGAAAACTCAAATTCCTTAAAAAATCATAACACAACAAATATGATAAATTTTCCTCTCATTACAAAGACTCTCTACCTTCCTTTTTTCTCTATCCCCCCTAAGATGAATTGCCAACTCTCAGTGCAAATTTTTCAAATTTGAAAATATAAACTTACTTTAGAGGAACAGCATACTGCTGTGCTTGCACGTTTCATTTTCTAAGGAAATGAAGAAGAGAACAATTCTAGGATCTTTCTTTCTTTTCCTTGAAGAGCATCTGCTTTATAAACAGAGAATAATATGCAAAATGAAAGTTGTCTTGGAGAAAATAAAGAAATGTGAAGTTCATTCTTTTAAAAATATGAGCTCAAATTCTAGCTGTCATGTGATATCTTTTTGACACAAGATTTTCATCGAAGAACAGTGGCACCACCAGTCTCAGTGCAGGAAGTCAGGAAAGTCTGATTTTTTAGAGTTGTCAATGTAGGAAATACCTGATTCAATTGCCATAGTGCTGCCAGTAGCACAACAAGCGGCCTCAGAGGCCATTCTTTCCTACCAGTTTGCTTCCTTTAGTCCTGCTGAGCTATGTATTTTCCTTTTTAATTTCTCAGCGTATCCAAAAGTCAAATCTGAGAACTACTCTAAAGAAGATCTAAAGAATTTTCTGGTACTCCAGCTTCTTTTGCTGTGTGCAAGATAGTTGCATAGCGACCCAGTCACAGCTCCTGTTCAGCTGACAGTCGACCAGCACCCCCAGGTCCTTTTCTGCTGGGCAGCTCTCCAGCCACTCTGCCCCCAGCCTGTAGCACTGCATGGGGTTGTTGTGACCCAAGTGCAGGACCCGGCACTTTCTCCTATTGAACCTCATCTCATTGGCCTTGGACCACTGATCCAGCCTGTCCAGATCCCTCTGCAAAAACTTTCTACCCTCCAGCAGATCAACACTCCCACCCAACTTGGTGTTGTCTGCGAACTTACTGAGGGTGCACTCGATCCCCTCATCCAGATCATTGCTAAAGATGTTAAAGAGAACCAGACCCAATAATGAGCCCTGGGAGACACCACTTGTGACCGGCCACCAACCAGATTTAACTCCATTCACCACCATGCTCTGGGCCCAGCCCTCCCGCCAGTTTTTAACTCTGAGAAGAGTACTCCCATCCAAGCCATGAGCAGCCAGTTTCTCCAGGAGGATACTGTGGGAGGCTGTATCAAAGGCCTTACTAAAGTCCAGGTAAACACATTCCACAGCCTTTCCCTCATCCATCAAGTGGGTCATTTTGTCGTAGAAGGAGAACTTATTTTGTATTTAGTTTGCTGTAACAGCTAGGGAAAGCTTTAGAGAAGTGATACTTAATATCTTCAATAATAATGTATTCTGAGATTTTGACATGACAGAAATAGCCTTTTTATTGTTATTGTTCACCTTGTTTAGTATATGAAAATTGTTAGGTCTAATACAATGGTAGTGCAAAGTACACAGACTAATTTAGAGCTTCCCAGTGTACAGACTGCAAAAGCAGGCAGATGCTTAGATCTCATTTCATGTGAGAAAATCAGTGAAGTGCTTTGCTCAGAGATTTTTTTTTCTGTGAAGTAAAGCTGAAATGCTCTTGGGTGATACCTTTTTTTTCTTGCTTTGATGTTCCACATGTTTCACCATTCATTGGTTCTGCTCATTTCACATCTCTGTGGCTTGGAGAAGAAACAATTTGGGAACCTGCAGACAGAAGGATGCTTGGGGCTAGGATGACTTTCACATTGTGCTCTGCTTCATATTTATCATGTAAGTTGCAGGGAGGGTTTGAGCTGTACTGCAATGGTTTTCTGCTTCCCTGCTTAGACAGTCTTCATTTTGAGAATCTGGGATATCTTCATGTCATAATGACGCTGTTCCTCATGAATCAACAGAGTGATTCAAAGGAGAATTTAAAGACAAAAAAGTAAATACGGAAAAATTGTAAAACCTGTTCTCTAAAATATTTTTGACATACATTCAGTGGTCATAAAGGAAAATAAGATATTTAAATATTAGGGATGGACATTAATTCCTCAAATTCTAAAATGTACCTTTTTATTCCAAGTTTGCAATTTGAATAAAATGCTTATCCTACTGTAATTGGAAAGTACACATCACCACTGTAAAATTTAATTTGCTGAATTAATTGTGGGAATGGCAATTTGGAGGGAAAAGCCATAGAAAACTCCTGCTTCAATCTTCTAGTTTGTAACTGAAGAAAATTTTAACAGCTGTCCAATGTTAATCAGTTATGAAAAGTAAGTAGCAGAAGGATCTTGGACAGATGATTTGAAAGCTACTGTGAAGCCTCATAAAATTCTTTAATACATTTTCTCTATTGTCCAGGTGAGACTTAGATAAGAAAAAAAGAATAGATGAGATGCAAGATAACAGACACTTAAAAAGTACCCAAACCATCCAATATCTGTGAGAGCCAAGGGGAAGAGAAAAAAAAAAGGTGCTGTAGAATTCAGTAAGACATGAAAGTGCGTTTTTGAAGAATAAAATAGAATAGAATAAAATAGAATAGAATAGGATAACATAAATATTGACTAAAAAAAAATATGAAGGAAGTGAAATGTAAAAATATTTAGGCATGAAGACATTATTACCAGAATAAATTTGGATAAGAATAGAAGCGTAAGTAAAAGACTGTATTCTAAAATAATAACAATGAAGAATAAGATCAAATAAGGAAGCAAAGAAAACCGGTAGATGCATAAATAAAAGTATTTAAATGAAAATCAACACTATAATAATCCCTTCAGGTGTCTCTTCCCTAACTCTCCTCTGTGGAGACATACCTTGTCCAGGTTACTTTCAAATACTCACATATATGTAAGTAATGCAAGCAAGTCACTACATTTCTTTTTTAGCTTACATTTTATAAAATTATTTTCCTCTGAAAAACTCTTCTGTTTACAGAACAATTCTTCCTTTGTTTTGGGGGTTGCTTTTTTGTTTGTTTAACTGCTTTGTATGGTTGTCACTGTAACTCTACAACTGCGTGACTCAAGGTATGATGTGACATGTATATCACCTATTTTTTAACTGGCCCTCAGGTTTTGAGTCTGTAAAGGACTTTAAAAGTCTAAGCTAAAATTTTACACAAAATAATTACTTTCAAACTTCTAATGCACTTCTTTTCTGTAATCTACAGGATGGAAATGCTCTGCAAACTGATGTGAGCCTTAACTTCAACAGTGCAGTAAGGCAAACAGTAACCTCCTGAACATTTACTGCCACTTCACCCAGATAGATTTTCTCAGACTAAACTATTATTAAGCACAGATAAATTAAGAAAAAAACTAAATCTAATTAAAGGAAAAAGAAAATGTTTTAAATGTTTGAGTTGATACTAATTAATTAATAACTGGAAAGCACTAACCTGGACTACTGTATGTCCCCTTCATCAATCTTTTGGCATCCATAGACACAGGCAACATTGTACATTCTAGATATTTTTTGTCAATATGGTTGTCAGGTGCAATAAAAAACTGTCACTTCGGGTAACCACACCACTGGCTGTTAATCTGATATGCTATACCCACAAGAGACAGCAAACTGAGAGTGACAGAGTTTCTTCAAACATAGGTCTCAGCTTATAAGATAAATAGGCATGTAAATATTCTCCAGCATCACATTTTTAAAACTGTCTTTTAAATCACTTTGATTTAGGAAGGTATGTATTTTGGAAGACCTAGTATTGGATTATATGATATATAATGATAGTGCTGAAAATTACTTAAAGAAAACATTGTCATGATGTATTTACTTAATTTGATGGTAATCTGGGAAAACTAGAAGCCAAAACAAAGCTATAAATCACTGGAGTTTCCAGCTGGTTTTGTAACATAAAGTTGAAAAATAATTTAATAAATCTGAAAAGCTAAATTTTTATTTATCTATAATTTAAGTGTTAGATTTACAAGTCAAGGCAAAAAAAGAACAAGTTTTTTTTCTAGAGACCATGCAGTATTTTTCCTTGTCATAGGAAAAATAGTTTCCATTACCATGAATGAGATAAATGGGAGACAGATTTTTTTCACCTAGACAGTTCTTAGTGACACACTATCTGAAAATTAAGACAGGAAAGATGGAAACTGTGCTTACACTAACAAGGCATTACTACTTTGCACCGTCTTTGCCTTGGCAGACCAGCACAAAGGGGATGAATGACAAGCAGGAAGGACCAGCAAATCTCAACATTTCTTCTGACTCCTGATGATATAAAAGGAGATATTCACATTAAAACACTATATGTTGTAGCACAGCGAGGATGTTGTCATTAGGCTCAGAGTTATTTTTCATATACAAATCAAAACAATTCATCTATGTGAAATTAACATAGTAGAATACACATAGTTTACTAAAATTATTATGATTTTTTATTTGAATGCTACACTCTTGCGTTTCTGTCTTTTCTCCACATATCATCTCCTTTGATATGCCATTTTCTTTTTGTCTTCTAGTTCCTTCTCCTTTTCTTCCCAAGTCTGTTCTTGTCTCACATTTCCAACTTTGCGTTTCTGATTTTGTAATGTTTATTTAATATTGGCCTCTCCAAGTCTCCTGAGCATTTTGCTGCAGGAAGAACTGTACGTATGAAAAACACTGTAGTGTTACTCCAACACAGAAATAAATACCGTAAGAATCAAAGAAATTTGAGTGAATAGAAATTGAAATAAAAACCATAGGCAGATTCACAAATGGCTCCATTTGTCAAGCTTAGATTTGTACACAAAAAAAAATGAGAAGTGAATACAGAGATTTTTTTTTATAATGGTAAAGACATTTCATTCCACAGCCTAAGTACTAGACTGCTATGCAATTGGCAGATTTTTAGTTTGTGGTCCACAAATACATGAATGCACAAAAAGTATCTTTGAAAAGTTTATATGGACCATAAGAAAGATAAGAATGTAGAATTTCTCAAGTACTTTTCCTTTGTTCTCAAAAATGTATAGATATAAAATTTTAAAAAAATTTAATTCCTGATTCCTATTGCTTGATTTCATTAGTTTACAAAAAAAAGAAAAAAGAAAATTAACAAAACCCAAAACCTCACAACACAAGGTAAATCACAGAAACTGGCCACACTGTAACTGTGGAGTTCCCAGAGTGAAACCTCTCGGTTCCTTGGTAGGTTGTTTACGTGGTACAGGAAACAAAACACACTCCCATGTCTGAGTAATTGAAATGTATCTAAAACTTCATTTTCTGTCTTCCCGAGCATATATGTCTATGTGCCACAAAATCCTCTGAAACCAAAATGCAGTTGTAGCACCACTAAGATAATGATCCTGTCAATACTCTGCTGTGTTTTAGCTGTTAAAATTGGGTCCTGCTTGAAGCGAATGCATTGATTATAAAAGAAGATGGGCATTACATTGTTTACATACTAAACAACAATAACACTTATCACTGTTACTTTCAGTGTAAGTCTTTTTAAAACATGTTTGTGTGTTTCTTAATGAAAGGAGACAAAGAAATAGAACATTTTGGTGTGAAACTGGTTTTCTAATTCTGCATGGCGTCCCCAACCTGAGTTTTGTTTTCAGTTAGAAAAACAAAATCCTGGTCCATCTGGATACATTTGTTGATATTATTTATATTTGAGGCTCTGAAAAATGTTGGAAACTGTCTCATCAAGTTAATAAACTGATGTCAATTAAAACATAACTATAAAGTTTTCCAGTGTGTTTGGATCAGTCATTCAGTCTGATCATGCCTAGCTTTAACTTCATATACTTTCTATGATAGAGCCCATATTTCATGTTTTCATAGAAGTACAGAATTTGTATTTATAACTGAAGATGGATGTCTAATGCATTAGTATGTCACCTTCAGGATCTACATAGGTTCAAACACTAGTACTTCTCACCATTCTCTTATGTCTCCAGAGGAAAGCATGCCCCTTCTGCCTTTGACTTCTTCCTTTTTCAAGAGTGCAGGATTCCCACAACTTTAAAGAATGGCTCTCTGAAATTCACTTCCACTGACTATGCCTTTGCTGTAGGGAGCTAGGTACCTGCCTAGATATACAAACGTATCAGGGAAAGGAAAAGCTTGTGAATGGCCTGCCAAACTTTTGGGGGGGCTTTTTTTGTTTTGTTTTACCAGGTCAGATTAAAAAGTGTGCTTCAAGATGAAGGTATAACCTTCATCTGGAGGAACCAGCTGTGTATAAAATGATGTTAGCCAATTCCCAGCTAAGGTTAACATGGCAGTATGAGAGTTCACATAACTATTTTGGAAAGCTAGTTCAGAAGTGACTGGCTGACTTAACTCATTTTGGCCAGCTATAGTGATCAGTGGAGTGATTAATCTCATCTACCTCTAGTTATATAAACAAGAGATGTCTAAACTAGAGTACTTGTCTAGGCATCTGGTATAATCAGGGAAGGAAATGGGAACTTCTAAGTACTGATTGACTCTTTCTCAGACACATGTTAAGGCAAGGTAAATTAATGTGAGAAGGTATCTGTCTCCCTCTGCTATTTATAAAGGGAGCCTAGATAGCCAATTCGGTCTAGATGATATTTAGATGGCTAAAATTATGGAAAACTAATTTCTATTCTTTTTTTGGGAAGTTAGAAACATTATTTAAAATTATTATATTCAAAAATAACATGTTAACTATAAAAATGAATAATGTCCACTATTACATGATGAGCAAGCAATGAAGCTGTGAATTAAAATGGTTGAAAACAGATCAATCAAGAAAGTGACAAAGAAATGCTAAATACAAAAGTTTGTATTGCTCTGATCTCCAGGAAACACAAAGAATAGTGGGGCCACATCAACAGTTGAAAGAAAAAAATTTACTGTAATTATTTGCTTCTCCAGCCTATAAAAGATAATTATATTTCTTAAGAAGTGCTCTCTTCTGAAAGCATGATACGTTCTTTGCTGACAAAGAGACAATCTGTGGTATTTTCTGTCTAAAAAGGGAAAAATATGACAGATAAAACATAAGGAAAAAATTAGAACAATCCCCACGAGGAGATCTGTAGAGCTTTAATCAAAATTAAATCCTGGAGTAGTGACAAACCACAATAATGTAACAGTATTTTAGTATTCCTTGTTAGAGCTCAGTAACTGGTTCCAGGTTTTTTCCAAGCCATGTTATCAGTGTAGAGCCACATAGAAAAGATTTGTTCAAACAGCAGTTCTTAATAATATCCTGATTGCGAAAACTTTTTTTTTTTTTAAATCAGAAGTGGATCTGTCTTTTAGAGACTCTAAAGACATTTTAGAAATCTGATTAGGAACAATTTCCACATGTCATTTTTCTATTTAGAAATTTGTAATAGTGTGTTGCTGTAGTACTTGAGTAAATTATTGACATTAATGCACTTTTGTAATAATTGTAATGTAAAAAATCACTATTACTTTAATTTTACAGGAAGAAGATTGAGGCGCATCACATTCACTGTGATTTACTCCTGTTTACTATAGCCATCTTAGAGTCAAGCATTCCAACACGCCCTCACGGTTTAGCCTGATGTCTAGTCTGCAGTTACAGGGTGACTTCCCTTCCCATGACAGGGAAACTCATCCTACCCTAAGACAGTTATCTGAGGACAAGATGAAATCAATATTTGTTTCCCTCCCATTGGGAGGGAAAGATGACTAGCTTAGGGTCAGTTCTAGCGCTGAGATGAAGGAAGTTGTGAGAAAAACACTATTTTAAGTGACCTCCTTGTATCAGATGGGAAGTTTATATCAAGCTGAGGTTTGAAATAAAAACATGTCTTTAATTTTCAGAATTACGTGTCTCGAACTAGAAACTTCTCAAAGTACTCAGAAGAAACAAATCCATTTGTATTAATGATCGAGAGCAAGTATCTCATGGATCTGTGGTTTGGCACTTTCAACCATCTGATGTGGGCATTGCAGAACAATTGACAGCTTTTCAGTGAAAACCAGGTAACGTGATTATTTTAAAACACTTTTGCTTTGTGGTTTTGGTTTTTATAATGAAAAAATTTGGAAAAGTTATGATAAGTCCTGAAGAATAATCTGTTTATGAGGATGGGAAGATGGGTCAGAAAAAATGTACAGAGAACTCTAAAATACGCTATCTAAGTACGAAGATTTCACATAATCTACCCCAAGGCCACAAATGTTATCAGTACTTCAGAAAAATTCTACTTCTCTTTTATGTGCCAGTGACACCATGATAAGACAAAAAAAAAAAAAAAAATGAAGCCAAGTTGTGTGTTTCATGTTGTAAACAGAATAAAGTGACTGCGGAGAAAATCCATGAGACCACAGCTCTGCTATGCAAACAGCTCACAGCATTTCAGCCACCCACAGGCACCCTCAGTGGCCCCCGGATGTCAGTTTTGGAATGAATCAAACGTTTCCGCCTTTGCAGACAACATTGTCACCGAGTTTATTCTTTAAACATTAAAAAATGGAGGCCACAGAGGTGAATGCACAGCATTTCCATTACATTCAGCTGACCTGCCTCCTTTAATACTCTGACACGTAAAGTAATGTTAAAATGAACCAAATCCCTGTACAACACAGCCTAAATAATGACCTTATTCCAGGATTACATGAATTGCATATTCCAGCTAGACAAAATGTAGATTTGTCAATATAAGAAAATACTTTAGCCATACATAAGATTTATTTCTTACACATGATAAGAGCTAGGCTGCATCTCTGCTGGGCTCCAGAGGTTCAATCACTGCTGATTGTGTTAAGTGGTGTTATATATAGTGGCTTTTCTAATCTTTTCTGTGGAGACCTGTCTTTTTTCTGATTCCTTTGTTTGTTGAAATAAGATGATGATGCCTGTAAAGGGATCAGCAAAGAGAACAGTGATGTTCTGCATAAATTCAAATAAATCCTTTCTAGATTAGGAATTATTTATTTTGTATGCAGGTACGTGAATTCTATGGATCAGGCCTAACGCTCTTCTCAGTTACAGAGATGAAACATTGTACTTTCCTCAGGGTATTATTATTCCAAGAATGCAAAGCCTCATAATCATTACTGCAATTTTAAAGCTGAGCTGTGTTTGTGCATTTAGCTGTTACCAGAAAAAAAAAAAAAAAAAAAAAAACAAAAGATGTGGGTAAGGAGCATGGTGATCAGTCAGGGATTATAATGCACAGAATGACATCATGACTCCAAATTTACCATTTCAATTCCTGGCACTCTCAATGGAATTGTCATCCTCAGATCCATTAATTCACAATGTGTTTCCACAGCTTGACATGCCAGATGTGTCTAAAAAGCAGTAACTAAACTCTTGACTGGTAAATCAGGTAAAGCTCAGTTCTCATTCTCAAAGCAGTGCTTCTTTCACTTGAACTAATGGTGTTCACTTTAGAAATGTTAGAAACAGAATCAAAACAGGGAAAAAATGAGGAACAAGAAATACAACAATGAAATGTAAGTTGACTATTCCTATTAATGTTCACTAAACTAGTTCTTCAAAACACAGCTACAGGGATCCCCAGATTAATATGTTGGGCTTTTAGCTAGGATGAAACCCACCTAACCTACCAGATAACTCCACTTTATACTAGTAGGCAACATACCAATTGCATTATATTTTAATAAAACAATAGAGTACCTGACATTACTCCCTTCTGCTTGGGAATATTTGATTTTTTTATTTAAAATAATCTGCAGAAGACGTTACTAGAATTTCTGGAAAAAAAGATTATTTCAGTAGGTTGATAGCTCAGAAGCAATTTCACAGTAATACAGGTGTGGAAGCAGGCCTTGTTAGGCCTATAGGTTGGTCAATGGCACAGCGGAGTCACAAGCAAGAAGTGGATGAGCTGAGCAGATGTGTACGTTGAAGCCACAAAGCTGCAGGTCCTGAGTTATCAGACAGACACAGGTGCACCTGCTGGAAGTTCTTTCAGTGCAGATGTTGCTCTGCCATATTATGCTCCTTCACAGACCAGTTTGTACATGCCGTATGTATGTACCAGTATAGATATAAAGGTATCTCAGCCCTAGTACCCTTACTTTCAGCCAGAGTTCATACTGATAGAGGGCAGAATCTCCATTGCTTTGTGGCTCTGTGCCCTCTCCTGTAGCTGTAGAAATAACCCCCTTCTGCCTGGCCCAAATCTGCAAAATAGTCTGTGTGTTTATACCACAACACAGCAAACCTTTCCATTTTACACAGAAATATTTAAAAGATTCTGAGAACCCTTCTCTTGTTCCTCAAGGAGAAAGTAGAGGAAAAATATTAATTAAAGCTTTAATAACTAAAATAATCTAGCTATACATTTTTCTCAGATTCTTTTATTAGCTAACGCAATTACATACCTAATTTATTGATAACAAATACCATTGAAATGTACATGCTCCTCATTCTAAATGTTTGGCAAAATATTTTAGAAAATAATTGACTGAGTCATGCTATGTCTGTTTTCAGAGAGATTCAGTGAACAGTCATTCATATGTATACGTATATATAAATGTACATGTCTATAAACTACATACTTACTAAGTTTTTACCAACAGGTTGCTAAATGTGTTCATAAACAACTTATATCCTGGTTAGTGTGGGTGTATATAGCTGACTGACACATATAGTTGACGTAACCATGCACAACTTAGAATTCAAATCATGTTTTCGTTCTGCATGCACATTCCATTTTTGAACTTTTTCAAAAATTGAATGTTAAAATACATGAAAAAGATTTAATAAGGGCATCAGTGTAGCTGAATGAATAGGCTAAATTACTGAAACATCCCATCTCATGAGTAGGAAAGTAGTAATAATATAGCCCAGATACAAGAGTTGTAAATGTTTGTTATTAAATGCAGAGCTAAAGTGCTGTCAAAATTATAACACCATATTCTGAAATGTGGGCTTACTTGAAACACATGGTTTTCCTGTGTTTTCATAAGAATGAGAACCAGTTTCGAAATAAAAATAGATTATATTAAAATAAAGAAGCTCACCTCCAGGAATAAATAAATAAATGAAGGAAAGTCAAAGTGTACAAATTCTCATATAAGATTTTAATGCAAAAAGCAGAAACATATTACAATGAGAAAGTAATCAGGTGTTGACTAGAAATGTCATGAAACTGAATATATATCGCATGCACCATAGAAATAGATAACTAGCCTTGTAGTCCCTTGAGCCTCACGAGAACAAATCTCTCCCTCACTGTACAACTAAGAAAAAAGAATTCCCTAACTTTGAAGCATGATACTTACATCTCTTACTGTTGGTAGGAAAAAAGTTTGGTTGCATTCCTTTAATAACAATGCTTGCTTGGTTGTGGTAAGGCTTGATGTAAAGTTTGTGAAGAGTGCACATATTGTCATATTAAGTATGTTAAATACCTCCAAATTATTTTTAAATGCATAGAAGAAATTAATCTATTAGCAAATTACTTAGCAGAGTTGTTTGCAACCGTCGTGATCTAAACAATGCAAAATATGTTTACAGGTGTATCTCTAATGTCTTTTACCAGATCAAATTATATGACAAGTAAAGCCAGACAGGCTTTTGTCCACATACCTCGTCTGGGTCCAAATGCAGAATAGACAAGCCTCAAGTGCTTTGGAAGGAATTAGGGAAATCCACAGAACAGTCATCAATGGAAGTTACAGATGGTGCATCAGAGACAGGTCAGGCAGTCCATAAACCACCATTTTTTGTGAAAACAAAGCTGGCTATGGGATAGTCTAACTAAGCTTTAACAACTGGCAGAAACGTTGGTCTCCACAGTGCTTGCTCTTCTGCACTTGGACACAGAGGAGTTATGTTTGTTTTAACATGTCTGCCTTATAAGTTCATCATACAATTTAATTTTTGAGAAGATACAAATTTATTCATATTCATAGACTACAAAGGCCTCTATACAGTGCCTATTCCCAAGTAAACAGTTCCAGTCAACTAATTTTTTATTTTCATTATGTAAGCAATTCCACAGCTGTCATCATCCTTTCCATGCTTTCCTAGTTCTGTTTTGCCATTTTAAGATGACTGACACAAACATCACATTCATATGAAGCAATTTATAGAGTAGCTTAATTCGATTTCCCCACTTTTTTGTTATTTTTTTCTAATAAATCATAAGGTCTCCTTACTTTTTCACCTACTTTGGTATTAAGCTGTTGTTCTCAAATAGCTATACACAGTAGCAAGTGGAGCTTTTTTTCCTGAATGGAAAATCCCATTTACAGCAAATCAATCCTTATGTATAGGTAGGAAAATTTCCTTCCCAGTAATTTTATTACTTTGGATTTTCCAACACTGACTTACATTTGACATTTTTCACCCAGTACCAAAATATCTTTTGCAACTCCTTCTAGTGACTTTTAGATTTTCCTGTTCTGGTAAATTTTATAACATCTTCAAACTTTATTTCATCATTCATCTACTGTTCCGAATAATTTTTGAATATGTTGAATACAATTAATTGTGCCTAGTCTTAGCATTAATATAGGGTGGTAAATTTCTTTCATTAGAATGTATTTCAACTTCATTCCTTTCATTGATGTACTCTGCAGCCTATTATTGATAAATCTTAACTTAAAACGGGAAATGCAGTGTTCTCTGTTTTCAGTAAAAGGTGCCTTCTCTACCTTGGCTTTAACAAACTTATTTTTTGGCATATAAACAAAATGATAAAAATCAATTCCTTACAATACAGACTGACTTCTTCAAAACCTGTTGAAGTTAACATACTTGCAGGCATATCTTCTCCAATTAATTAAGATTATTAGCAAAGTAAATTTCTCCATTGTTCATTCAACTGAGTATGAAAGAAATGTTAAAACATTCTTATAGGAAAAATAAAGGTTTTATTTTGTGCTGTAAATACAAGTGCTCATTTTGACTGTGCTCATTTTCATCTGGAAGCTGTTTCATATAGGAATCTTTCAGAATTAAACATTTGCTTCATAAAAGTGCTAGCTAGGTAATAAGATAGAAAAATTTGCAGGTTTTCAGAAAATGTAGTAAGCGTTCCAACTTCAGGTGTTTATATTGCAGTTTAGCATCAGTCACAGTTGTGGTTCAGTAGAAATTAAATATGAATAGGCTTACTAGTAAATTACTAGTATATTTTTAAGCCTGAAAAAAGGAAGTTCAAAAACATCCAAACTGCTTCCAAAACTCCAGGATGTTTTACCATCACTTGATAAATTGGAAAATGAACAGTCCATCACATTGAATCTGGCAGCTTATGAGGTCAGCACAGTGTGTGTTATTCTGCTGCTACTGTGTGTCTGGTCAACTGTTAAAAGATCGGGCTTAGGTTCATACCAACATGCTTCAGGGAATTATGTGTGTGTGTCTGCATGTATGCATGTGGATGAGTGTCTACATGGCTTATGAAATATACAAAATCTGCAAGCAAACTGCGTCCTAAAAACAGTGTACGTTTCCCAAACTGCTTTCAAAGCACTGTAAAATCTTGAGGCCAAATAACAAGTGACTTTTTCACTACAAAGCATGAGATTAGCAATTTGAAATGGATACAGTTTTCCATAGCAAAGCTCAGTTTTATCTGATATAAAAAGTAGAAATCTAGCCAATAGCTGTACTGAAAGTGGTTTGAAAGGAAAAAAAAACACAATACAACTTCATGTCTAGTAGATTACAAGTTCATTCTCATTAGTTAAAATTCCAGTAATGATGCATTGATCAACGTGTTGGAAATGCAGAAAATATAAATGCAGCATCATTCATTCATGTAGTCAAATTCACATAAATGTAAATACACATAGATTAGCCAAAAAAGTATCACCAAGTAGAGAAACACCTTAGGAAGCTGCCAGTTGTACAACACAATCTGTTTCCATGCAGAAATATATTCTTCCTCCAAGTGAAGTCCAGCATGGAAATGGAAAGGCAAGAGAGAGACAAGACATAGTTGACAGAAAGAAAAAAAAATGTCTCTTTACTAATTTAGGGCATTATAATTCAGCTCCTATATAACCAGTTACTCGTCTGGTCCCCAAGTAACCTAGGTCTGTTAGAGAATTGGATAAAGCTCAGCTTTATCAGGCAATGGGAAGTCTTGGCAGTCAGCGGTACAATATGTGTTAAAGGCAACACTGTTGTGTACCATTATTTAGGTGACAAGCCAGCCTCGCACGTAATATTTCATCAGCATTAAAGCATCCAAAAATCTCTGGATTTTTTTCCAGGAAGTACCGTGAAAGCAATCTGGGTTCTTCGGCTCAGCCTCAGGAAGCCGGTTAAGCAAGCGGCACTGATGACTCCACAAGCATGTGAAGACATCTACCTCCTCCCCATCACACAGCCAGAGCCCCTCCTGTGCTGTAAGCCACGCTTAAGATCTGTGTTATTTTACTTAGGCTAGACTGATCACAGTATTTCAGACAAACTAATTCAGGTATAGTGAGTGATACATGTATACTAACTCACAGCAAGACACTGCAAGATGCAGTGTGGAGAACTCCTTACAGTCAGCTGCTCACTGAGGCTTCAGCTATATTTGCAGTAAGGCACAAGCAAAAAGTTAGCTAACAAAACTGAAACTGTTGACAAAACTGAAATATTTGACAAAGCTTTCCACTACCTCACCCAAGTTTTCTATATTTTCTGATCTGCAGTCGATATTAAACAGAGCTCCTGCTACCTTCATCCTTTCTGAGGATTCCAGTTGTAGTACCGGACCTCATTATGATATCAGAGAAAGATAAATTATTCATTGAGTTAGAACCTGGGGGTTGCCCAGGAAGCAGTGATCATGAAATGATCGATATGAGCAAAAGAGGAAAATCACAACTGGCTATATACCCCTACTGCTTCAGAAGAGCTGAAAAAAACCTGAATAAAAAGTAGCAGACTAATAGAGAAAATCTGAATAAAGCAGGGGAGTGGTTGGCAATTTAAGAGAGTATTAAATGATTCACTGCAATCACAAGAGAAGATGGCTTTAGCTAAATGTCCATCCTGATGCAGAGGTTGAATTTAGGTAGCCACTACATATGGTAAAATGGAATATCCCAATATATTAAAAGCAGTATGTTAGATGGTATTCAGTTAAGAGCTGTGAAAGACAGAAAATGTAAAGACATTGCTAAACATATTGGGACTATAAAAAATAAGGATCCATCGGAAAATCAAACTAATACTTCAGATTTTTTTTTAATTGGGATGATAAAATCATCTATGCCAATGCAGAAAAAACAAAAATATGCAATAAAAAATTATTTTTTGACTATAGAGAGACATGAGGCAATGTACTTATAACGTATAGACACAATTAGACACTGTACCATCTATGAATGTATAATCTATGAAAGACATAAATTGCACTTGGGAGTTCCCAAAAATATGGATGAGCAAGTCAACACAACTTCTGTTCATTTTTATTACAATTTAAATATTAGAGAACTCTTCTAGTTTATCAAAAAGTCAACTTGGGAGTGAATTAATTCCATGAAAATAAAGAAACTCTCATGATAGAAAATAGTTGCTATTTGTAGAAACTTTAGGAAAGAAAATTATTTCATAAACAAGGTCTAAAGGATGAACTCAGACAAATTCAAATTAGAAATAAGACACCAAATTTAGAAATTAATAATAATTAATACATGGATATTGCACAGAAAATGAAGAATTTTCCATTTCTTGATTCTTTGCTTTGAAGTAAACTCAGGATGTTTCAGGTTGATATATTTTTGTAAATGAAAAGTTATTGCACTCATTCCTGGATGAAATGCTAGAACACTGTTTTACACAGGAGATCATATTCAGTGCTCAAGTTGTTCTTTGTGGGCAAATGAATTTGTATGTTAGAAAAGTTCTGTAAAAAATGAGTCATTTTATCTGGATTACAGAATATATCTTATGTATAATCGACATTTACAATTAAGTAACGTAAACTGTTTTACCAATTAGAATTTGGAATTGGGAAGAAAATTTACTCTTTAATTCTCTTCAGCAGCTTGAGAAGTCAATGGAAACAGTCTTACTTTGGATGGATAGGTTCTCAGCCACTTGAAGAATACCAACGGCTCACTTGTCTCATATAGGCATCACAGACCTTATGGACAAAATCCATCAGACAGTTTGTCAACCTGTAGGGCTGGTCAAGGAGACTCAGAGCAAGGCAGTTCCACAGGTACAGCTTTCACAAAGAGGGGTCAGTTTCAGTTTTCAAATGTAGTTTTCTTGTTCTTGCTCGTGTCAATTTTTTTAATAGAACCTATAAGGAACTTCAGTATAGAGAATCACATTAAATCTTTCAGAAACATGCTTGTAAGAGCTACTGTTTGCCTGAGGCACATTTGTAGATAATTAAAAAAAAAAACAGAATTCTTCAGCCATCTGTATTATATCACTAATAAAACTAAAAAAAAGTTAGAGATGCAACGAAAAACTGTGCATGTGCAGGAAAAATATTTTTATTGTTAATTTATTGCAGCTATGTGTTAAAGGATAATTTGAATTGTGTTTAAAAAAAAACAACCAACGAAACAAACAAAAAAAACCCCATGCTTATTTTATTTTATTTTATTTTATTTTAGCATATTTATCTTTCTCTGGGAAAGAATATAGCATTCGCCCTAAAAATGTTCAGATTAACAAGGGAAAAGAAGGATAACAATGTAATCACTGATTTTCTACAGGAGGCGCAGACACACTGGTGATGCAGAGATACGGCCAAAACATGAAATCACAATATCATTTTAATTTTTGTGGTTTGTTTTGTTGAGATTGGTTGTACCAAATAAGACAGAGACAATCTTGTAGTTTTAAAATATAGCCAAGTATCTGAGAGTACTAGACAAAGTTCCTGAGTCTGAAGTGGAAGGTTTTTTAGGAGAAAAGGAGACAAATAGTTTCATTTTTTGCTTGTATAAGTTTTCTAGTAAAACAACATTTTCTAGCAAAATTATGTTTTCCAGCAAACATCTATGTTCTACCAAATTAAAGTAACTACTGGATAAAATGTATTCTTGAATGTTCTTTGGAAGCATTCACTCAGACCTGTGATGTTACACCATTAGCCTGCAGTCAGCTGTTCCCCATAGCCGTAAGGAAGAGTAATGTGAGAAAGTAGAACCAGGTCTTTCAGAGGAGTACCTGCATCAAAGACTCAAATTGAAGTAGGCCTATATTCTCCCTAACTATGCCTGAATCATTTTGCCAGCTTTTGAGAATTCTCTTCAGTGTAGTTGACCATATTTTAATGATAAGAAATAGAAGTGTTTTCAATCATATGACCCTCTGTGAACCTTTCTTCTAGCTCTCTCTCTCTGACAGAATCTCATCAACCCCTTTTCTTATTATGCTTTAGTCATTTTCTCATGACACTCTATCCTCCCATCCTCCCATATGAGCAAATGCATATATTTTTAGTTCTTTCTCTAAATTAAAATGTAGTTTAAAAGTTTCAAGTGTTCTTTGTGGCATACTAATTTAGGTTGTTGGGTAAGATACGCCTCAAGGTGATTGCAAACCAGACTGTATTAGAAATGTCACAAATGGAAACAGTAATTAAACTCCCTGCTGGAAAATACATCATTACTTGGATTATAGCAGCCAAGTTGTAAACAATGTTATAAAACGATGATTTTAAACTCTGAAAAATACTTGAGCAACAGAACAAAATAAAAACCTAAAAAATTTCATTTAGGAGAAGATGAAGCAACTGCTCCTGAGAGACAGATAAATCTTCTTTAGAAAGGTGTAACAATGCTCAGGTTTTGCCAATCACACAGTGATAAACTGCTAATAAATTAGATTATAATGTCCTATACGTACTCAGGTAACATGTTCCTGGAAAAAAAGAAACGTTCATGTTTTAGTCTGACTACAGTTTTCATTACAGAGTAAGGTTTCAAACTGCCACTGCTCCTCACCCTGGACTTAGAAAATAAGACTGAAGCAGGAAGTTCTTTCAGGTCTGGAGCAAGGGATTATTCTACTCTATATAGCAGCAAAATAAGACATATATTCGCTCTACTATCCATAAAGTATAATAGAAACTACAAGAATCCATGCCATTCTGAAGGAAAAAAAACACAGAAATCCCAAGATCTGGGTATTTTTAAGAAAAAACCTAAATTCTATATAAGTCTGAGATGCAGAAATACACTGTTCCTGGCGAAAGTCTAATGCAATAGCAGAAAAGTCAGAGGTTATCAAAACGGGTCTCTTCCATACTAAGCATTATTTCAATGAAAGTGGGAAGTATCTTAATATCTATCTTAAGAGAAAATTTGATTTTCAGCAAGAAGTCTGATGATAATAATTTAAAATTATTTAAAATTTACTTGTGGTACATTATGAGTGCCAACTGGGTTTTCTCACTTCTTCTTTCTTTTATATAGATTCTGCTTTCTAGTCTAGTCTTTCTGTATCTTCAATAAAGAGTATGAACTCACTTCTTAAGAGGTATATTACAAGGGCTGTATTAAATTCTGAAAATGACCTCCCATATATATCTGTTCTCCACTTGTTTTCAGGTAGCCACTAGACATCTAAAATTGTTACATGTCAGTTAAGCTAGTTCACGTTGATGGAGTTGTGTTGATTTTCATCTGTGAAAGACATACTCCAGAAAGATATTCCAGAAAATCAGTGAGAGAAAACTCAGAAAAAAAATCATGGTTAACTTAATATATTCAATATAATCTAAATGTCTTCTTAAAAAGGGAACTTAAATCTCTTGGGTGGAAAAGAAAACGCTATTTGAGTTGCTTGGTATTCTCTGGAAAATAGATTGAAGGGAGAGAGAAGAAAAATTCTGTTTGTTTTTCTTTAGGCCTCGTGGGTATTTTCTAAACTTGATGGCTACATATTATTTTAAAATTTAATGTTTTAAGTGAAAATATAATTGGAGTTCAGTTTTTACTATGGTCTGAAAAATATTTTTATCATGTAAATATGTAAGTTCTATAGGTTCCAGACTTGTTAACCTGCAGGATACCAGAAAAAGAGGCCTGTAATTAGCTGTGTTTTTTTTTTTTTTTTTTAAATTGCATAATCTAAAACAAATATGTACCTGTCAAGCTGAACTTTCAATAAAAGTAAACATATATTTGTAAAAATAAATCAGTTGCTATGGCAATTATTTCCCACTCTCCTCTATAATGAAAATACAAACACATAAACTAAAGAAGCTGTTGAATACATTAAAATGTGTTTTTTTAATATAACATTGCAGAGGAAGTCATTCAAGCAAACACATTACATTGAGTGATGCTAAACAATAGGTAATAAACAAAAAATAGAATAGAATTATTATTTGGACTAAGCTGTAGGTTCCAAGCACTAACTCAGTTTTACTCAAACCCGAAAGAACTTTCTATTTTCAGTGCTTTCTTATATAGACTTTCCAAAGACTTTTTATTCTCTAGTCTCATAAATCTTCTGCTTAGATAAAGTCTAGTCTTTCACAAGTTAAATGTATTCTCTGAAGAAAGCAGTCACATAAAAGTAACAAAGTAAAGCAAATTAAGACTGTGCAATTGACTCTTGCATGCATTTCTTGTTATATTGATACATAACTGCTGTTTGACAATAAGAGTGAGTTTAGTATGATATAATATTTAGGCTTTCAGATGTTGAAAATTCTACCCAAGTTTGTCACAATTTTAGGTTATATCTGGATAGCACTATGCTCTGTATAACTGGACACACCTTCCTACTCTAGGAGAGGTGAAAGCAACAGCAAAAATAAGTAAGACCTCTTCTAGATAAATGTTGGTAAAGTCCAAAGAAGCCCAACACTTTTATTATCTCAATGTTTTCTAAAAGGTCATATTCATTACCAGACCCACTATATAAGCAATGACACTTCCATTTCTTCCTTAATGAAAATTCTTTTTGCCCTTATAGACATATGCCATTGATAGAGCTAGTCAAACATAGCTCACAGGACAATTACGGCAATAAAGAATTTAGTGATTCTAATATTTGGAGAATTGAGATGTATATTGGTAAAAATAATTATCATTGGTATAATTGGTATAATGAGTTTGCATTATATTGCACTATTCATCAGAGGCTCTTAAAGAAGTGTACGCACTTTAATTATGCCTTGCAACATGCATGTCAGATTAAGTAGTATGTGATCATTTTCTTCCATTTTACAGATGACAAACTAATTCACACAACTATTTGACAGCTGAGCTGTGAATCCTGTTACCCACTTGCCTCATCAACAGAAGACAACATTACACTGTTCATACCCAGAACATCGTTTCATTATTGTTTCTGCCTCTTTTTTTTTGAAAGCAGATAAGCAGAGGATGCTTGTCTGTACATCTATTGGAATATTATAGCAGAGCTACAGTATTTTCCATAAAGAAATATTTTTTATTAATTAATGTAAAAAATTGCTGTAGTGATTTCTAGTAAGTATTTTGGAAAACATATTGGCTATAGATTGAAAAAAAAATATAAATGATAATATATTTGTGATTATACAAATTCTTGGCCCCACAATGTGTTTTTTTCCAGTGCTGTCATCTTCTGTACACTTTATCTCTGTAGTAGTGCAGGTCTAAATATTCTTTATTATAGTCATTGTTTTTGAATTATTCTTCTATATATTTTGGATTAGTACAGGAAAAGAAGAGAAAAATGGTTAAACTGCTTATGTGATACCTCAGGTAGCTGTGAAGGAGTGGAGGAGGTAGAGGAATTTCAATGAACCTTCTCACTTCTTTCTGACCATCTTTTGAAGCACACTCTAAGCAGCATTCCACAAACCTTTTGCCTTAGGCCTAAATGTAACTGATAGATTTAGTATCAAAGATCTACCCCTCCCATCAGGCATGCATTCACCTGTACTTCCAGGCAATGAAAACCAAGTAGGACAGTTAACCTGACTAAAGAGACAAAAATTAATAATCCCAGAGCTAGGAGCTTTGTCTCAGCAACAAAGATGATATATGCTCCACTGCAGTTTTCCAGTGTTCCCGTCCCATTTCTGCTATACCTAAAACCAGATTTGAATCAAATGCACTAAATGCAAAGCAGACTTAACCACAATTGCTGAAAACTAGTGAAATTTCCTCTTCTCTGTACTACAATGCAGAAGAAATCACTTGTGTACCATGGAAAAAACCTGAGAGTCCTGTGGACAGCAGGATGACCTGAGGAAAAAGATCTGGGAGTCCTGGTGGACAATAGGATGACCATGAGCCAGCAATGTGCCCTTGTGGCCAAGAAGGCTGATGGCATCCTGGAGTGAATCAAGAAGAGTGTGGCCAGCAGGTAGAAGGAGGTTATCCTCCCCCTCCACTCTGCCCTGGTGAGGCGCCATTTGGAGTGCTGTGTCCAGTTCTGGGTTCCCCGGTTCAAGAAAGATAGGGAACTACTGAAGAGGTTACAGCAAAGAGCTATGAAGATGATTTGGGGACCAGAACATCTCTCTTATGAGGAAAGGCTGAGGGACTTGTGTCTTTTAATCTGGAGAAGACTGAGGGGGGATCTGATCAATGCTTACAAATACTTAAAGGGTGGGTGTGAAGAGGATGGGGGTAGTCTTTTTTTCAGTGTTTCCCAGTGATAGGAGAAGAGGTAATGGGCACAAATTTGAACATAAAAAGTTCATTACTTTCAGGGTGGCAGAGCACTGGAACAGGCTGCCCAGAGAGGTGGTAGAGTCTCCGTCTCTGGAGACATTCAAAACTCGCCTGAATGTGGTCCTGTCCAGCCTGGTCTAGGTGAACCTGCTCTGGCAGGGGATTGGATTAGATGATATCCAGAGATCCCTTCCAACCCCATATCATTCTGTGATTCTTTGAATCCACAGTAGGGAGTGAGTTGCTTTCCCAGTGCAACAAACCCTGTTCTTTTAAGCTTCTCAAGCTGTTGGCCACTCAGAAATTCTTTGATAGCAATAGTCAATATAATTCCATTCTGTTTCATTAAGCTTGCAAATCACAGCACAAAAAATATAAGACGCATAACATTTCTAATTGGTTATTTATCAATCTGAAACTTGATTGAGCACACATTATTAAATTCAAATGAATAGAAAGTTCTTATGCAAAGGTTAATTTTCTCTTCTGCATTTCATTTGACATTTTTAGGAAAAAGAAAAGTTGCTTGCAGTGTGTCCATTTAAAACAAGTTTAAAGCTTTGTTGCTGGCAAAACTAAACGGTAACTTAAGTATATGAGAAGAGAATCAGCTGGAGCATTAGCTGCCCTATATGCTCTAAATCAAAAGAAGAGCTTAAAATGTTGAGATTTTTACAGTGTTATCGGATTTTCTCAAGCTCATTGTTTCTGTTCTTCATTATTTCAATGTATTACTTATTTATCCAAATCAAGTTACTTCAAAGATATTGTTGAATCCAATTTAAGCATGATCTGGTTTGATGGAAATCAAGCTAGAAGACCAGATAAATCAATAAATATGGTTTACCCTCATAATGGAAAAAAAACCCCAACAAAACAACCCATGATAAAGCATGATGTTTTGTTCTTCAGCTTTTATTTTATCTGTTTATCCTTTCCAGTGATTTGCACTTAGACCATGTGAGGAACAAGTTTTAAGTACTGCCTATAGAAACTTTTACAATTTGAAGTAGTCATAACAACAAGAACAAATATTTGAATTTTCATTGCTAAACAGTAAATTTTCATTTTATTGGGTGAAACAATAATGAAGAAGTTTAAAATATCATAGCTCATAAAAATGTTTTGTTTTGCTTTTAATTTTGGTTAGCTGGATTTTGAAAAGACTAGATATCTGAGAATATAATCAGAAAAAAATAATTCTCTTTTATCTAGTATAAACTGTAGAAAAGTTCATATTTTCTTGCAAAGAATTCATAAATAGAAGCTTCTGGAATATAAATTTCTATGGTATTAAACTGATTGTACACAATTCTCCAAAGCATCCTTTGGTGTCTGTTTATTTGCCAGACAGTTTTGAGCATAAGCAACAGGGTATGTTCATATGTAATAAATGATGGTATATCAGAATATTAATGTACAAAATCCATGTATAAAGTTTTGAGAAGTTTTGTTTATTTTTATTCTATTTATAGTGTGAAATGTTTCACAAAATTGTTCGAATTTCAAGCTAGCAACAAACATATTTAAGCCTATATGCATTCCTCGTCAGCTTGCCTAGGGTTAGGATGCAGGGCTCTAAAGTATCCTTAAAGACTTTCAGGATCCTGAGACTTCCGTCTAGCCCTTCTCATAGGCTACTGGAGACCTAAAGTTTCATTTTTTATTGTGGTGTCTCTCTATGTGTTGCAGTGGAACCATGGACTATGAATATCTTGGATAAGCCTGTTGAAGGCTAGACTTGGCTAGTTTTGGAAATTTCTTTTTGGAAAACCTGGCTTTTTGAAAGTTGCTTTTGTGGAATTCCATTGTAAACCAGTAAGTTTATAAGTCCTAGTAACCCATAATTTTATGGGCTTGAAACTGAAAAATTCTCAAGTCACTCCAAACCCGGCAGCTGTTAAATGAAAGGTATATACCATTACCAGTTGTTACTCTTCAGTAATAGCAATGCTCATCAACCCCTTGTCAAATTAAAACCAGAGTCAGTTTCATTATTACGGAGTTCATGAAACAAAATGCAGACAAAAAATGTAAAGAAATTTACTGATATCAAAATATTTTATAAACTTTTATTTTTGTCTGAATGTTCATGTAAAACAAAACACTTTTAGAATTTTGAAATTAGTTTGATGTCTGAAAAAAATTTTTTTTTTATGTCTTCTTCTTTGTTACAACTAAAATATAATACCACTCATATTACAAAATAAGTATTTTATTTGTGGTTGAATGTAGTTTCTCAGTGCTAACATTTTTTGCGTCACCATCTAATTAAAAACAAAAATGATGATTCCAGAGAACTGAACTTTGGATTATTTACCCAACTAGTCAATAGAAACACCAAAACTGACAACATCATTCAGCAGCTGAGCTTCCAATCTACAGATCACGAGGCATATGTGATGATTGTAACGTTATACATGTCTTATGTTAAAAATTTCACTTTTTTTTTATCATCAGTCAAGTAATTTCTGTGGGATTCAGTTTTGCTAGTAGGTTGAAGGTTTTGGCAGTCATTTTTGTTGAACTGATATTTGGTTCCCAGAGCACTATATATTCTGGGTAGGTTTAGTGGATTTCTTCTCCCAGAACGATGCCCAGCCAGTTCTAGAGAAAAAGATGGCTACCCTCTCTTAGACCCTCATCGCCATTTTACTGCTGAGTATGACCTTAAATGTCATGGAACATCTCTTTGGTTAGTTCAGGCCATCTGCCTGGTTGGGTCCTTTCTCAACCTCTTGCGCACCACCCAATCTATTCACTGTGGGAGTAATGTGAGAAACAGAGAAGACTTAGATGTTATGAAAGCACTGCTCAACACAGCTTTAACACTAGTGTGTTGACAGATTTGTTTTTGTTACAAATCTAAAACATAGCACTATACAAACTGCTATGAAGAAAATTAACTCCATCCCAGCCATAAAGAGTTAGAAAACACTGTAATATCAATACTGAGTGCAAGATGTTGAAATTTCCATTTTGCAGAGTCAGGAATTTAAAAAAGGTACAGTAGTAATAATTTTATCTGACCTTTTCAAATAAATAGGCTATAAGCTTGTGCTGATTGGAACAAGAACAAAAAGAAAAAGATGCAGTTCTAACAGTGGAAACTCTACTGTTACGATAAATCACTTCCTGTTGTTAAATATCTGTATCTCATTTCTATTCTGAATTTGGCTAGTTGCAGTGTCCCATCAGTGGGTCTTGTAAAATCTTTGCTTTTAAATTATATTGATGAAATTTAGACTGAAGAAAGCATACTGACTTTCCCATTATCTTTTTTGATGATTAAGAGAATTAGCTCCCAGAATTTCACATACATAATAATACATACCTGACATTCCCATATACCCATAATACAAAACCAAGAGAAGTGACTGAAACACCAGAGGGTTGTGCTGCCATCCAGAGGGGCCTTGGCAGGCTGAAGAATGGGCTGACAGAAATCTCATGAAGTTCTACATGGGGAAGTGTAAACTCCTGCACCTGGGGAGGAGCAAACTTAGGCCCCTGTGTACACTTGGTAGAAAAGGACCTGGGGGTGCTGGTTGGACACAAGGTTGAACATGAGCAAACAATGTGCCCTGCAGAAAAGGAGAATGGTACCCTGGGCTGAACTAGGAGTCTTGCCAACAGGTTGAAGAAGGTGATCCTTCCCTTCTATTAAGGTCTGGTGAGACACCTGGACTACAGCTCACAGTTCTAAGCTCCCCCGTGCAACAGAGATATGCTGGAGAGAGTCTGGAAAAGGGTCATGAAGGTGACCAGAGTATCCTTCCTGTGAAGAAAGGTTGAGAGGGGCTTTTTAGCCTGAAGATGAGAAGGACCTGGGGATCTAACCATATACAAAAGTACCTGAAGGGAAGGTGCAAAGAAGAGGGAGCTCTTCTCAGTGGTGCCCAGGGACAGGACCAGAGGCAACGGGCACAAATTGAAACTCAGGAGGTTCCTTCTGAACATCAGGAAACATTTTTTTACTGTGAAGGTGACTGAGCATTGACACAGGATACCCAGAGACATTGTGGAGTTTCTATTCCTGGAGATATTCAAAACCCATCTGGAGATGGTCATGCATAATCTGCTCTAGCTGAGCAGTGAGGTTGAGCAGGGACAAGATGACCTCCAGAGGTCCATTCCAATCTCAACCATTCTGTGATAACAGGGGTTCTTCTCTTGGTGGATCTACAGTTTGCCAGTATCTTTTTAGATTTTTTTTTAAAATAGTTCTGTTTTTACTGTAGTGGACACAGACCCTGAGTAGCAGGTATGCAAGAATGGCATTTTATGTGTACTATTACATTGGCATCTCCAGTACACTAAATTATCTATAATCTGCAAGTTTTTTTCAAATTCACAACTTCCCAAAATAACTCCTAGCCTATATCCCCAACTATGCAACTTTGATATACTTTACATTTGACCTTATTAAATTTTATCTTATTTATTTGGGTCCAATTTATTAAATGAACACACCAGTGAACCTATCATCACTTCTGGAGATCTTAGGTAATGTTCAGCTTCCTTTTTGTTTTCTCTTGGAAAAAAAAAAGTGTATTTATCACCATAAGAAACTTATCTTTTCTGTCTTTTTCTCAAATGTAGATCAAAGGTACTTATTAAGTATGTCTGTCTTCTTGGCATCATTTCTAATCACTTCAAACCGCTATTAGCTATCAATACCACTACTAATGTTCCTTCAATCCTTCATAAACCTGAAAAACTCCTTATATTCCTTAAGTTAGAAAATTGAGGTATGAATTTCTTCTTGTGTATTTGGCTTCTCTGATCAGTTTATTAGATCTTAAGACTATTAATTACAAAGTGCTATACTACTTGATGTATTATAAGTATTGATCTCCATAGCTGTCAGGAGAAAACAAATTCATTAGAGGATAACTACCTCTCTCTTCCTATTTGTGTAGATTCCTGCTGATTCCTAGGCATCATGTTTATCCACCTCACAGATGACAGGAAATGAAGTTGGACATAGATATAACTACAATTTCATGAACTTGGTGCCAATCACAATGTCTGCTGCTCCATACTTGCCATTTAACTGTGTCCAGCCTCAAGTTAAAACTAGGGCAGTTTCTTCTCAGTTTGCTTTAGGAAAATTCGCTTCCGAATCCTGTCACCTTCCACCTGTGCAGGAGATGCATGGCCTGGAAGAACTGGAGAGGAGCCAGAGATGGAAGATAAATTTCAGATAATATTTTTGTATATCAACATTTCATGTCTCCTCTTGGTGACTTGCTAATTTTGGTTAAAAGTGAAAATTAAAAATACCCCTAAAACCTGTTCTAAATGTGTCAGCTAGAGTAATTTAAGAAAGAAATGAAAGGAAGCCAACAATACAAGTGAAGGGGGCCCAGTGGATGGGAAAGACAAGGCCAAATGCAATTTGCTCCTCTCACTCTCCTTGTTTGGTTAAGAGTAGGTATAGAAATTCACATGGTACCGTCTCAGAAGCAATGCATTACCCAATAAGCATATGAATATGCTTATATCAGCATATGCTTATGCTGATATATTTCAGAGTGCTATGCTCTGTCAATCAATTCACCCTTCTTTGCTTCCGTCATTGTGTTGTGTAATCTGAATAATTTAAACTGTGGGGTTTTTTTCATTTTTTCTGAAAAAATTCTATATAAACTTAACTTATGTGATCCCAGAGGCCCTTTTTTCTGCTTCATCAGCCTGTTAGACTTAAGGACCAACAGATTTTGATTTTTACAGATGTTTGATTGTCAAATTCTTTAAGGAATAACTTCAGTTAACATTTCAGCTTGTATATCTCCACCTGGACAGGCTGGAGAGGTGGGCCCAGGTGAACCTCATGAGGTTCAACAAGAACAAGTGCAAGGTCATGCACCTGGGCCAGAACAATCCTTGCCATCAGTACAGACCAGGGGGTGAGGTATTAGAAAGCATCCCTGAGGAAAGGGACTTTGGGGGTGCTGGCAGATGAGAAGCTGGACACGAGCAGGCAGGGTGCACTTGCAGCCCAGAAGGTCAATCACATCCTGGGCTGCATCAAAAGATGCATTGCTAGCAGACCCAGAGTGGTGTTTCTGCCACTTTTTTCTGGTGAGTATTGTGTGCAGGTCTGGAGCCCTCAATATAGGAAAGATATGGACCTGATGGAGCAGGTCCAGAGGAGCACCATGAGGATGATCAGGGGGTTGGAGCACCTCTGCTACAAGGACAGGCTGAGGGAGCTGGGGTTGTTCAGCCTGGAGAAGAGGAGGCTCCAGGGAGACCTAATAGCAGCCTTCCAGTACCTGAGGGGGGCCTACAGGAAGGCCGGGGAGAGCCTGTTTAGAAAGGCCTGGAGTGACAGGATGGGGGGCAATGGCTTTAAACTGGAGGGGAGCAGATTTAGATTGGAGATTAGGAGAAAGTTCTTTACTGTGAGGGTGGTGGAGCACTGGAATGGGTTGCCCAGGGAAGTTGTTGAGGACACATCCCTGGAGATATTCAAGGTGAGGCTCGATGAAGCCCTGGGTAACCTGGTCTAGTTGGGAGTGTTCCTACTGACTGCGGAGGGGTTGGACTAGATGACCTTTGGAGGTTCCTTCCAGCCTGGACAATTCTATGATTCTATGTTGTTTCTGAATTACTTAATTCATCTTTAATTTTAAATATCAGCCCTGCTGAATAATTTATGACTGACTCCCACAATATAGTCCCCTCCCCTTCTCCAATTTTTTTCTCCTTTAGTCTCTCTCCTTTTTTCATGCACTTACAATTCATATGAATACAGGCATGAAGTAATAACAACTGTAAAAGTGAATTTCCCTGACAGGAAACAGATTCACCAAGTAACACCTAATTTCATTATGAATATAAATCAAATTTAACTTAAAACTGATACAAGGCTAGATTAGTAGTGTTTTCTTAAAACCCAAAGGAACATATAAATACCAAAAGAAAATCTTAGAAATCTATTTGCTGTTGAAGTCAAATAGTCATCTAATTCTGTGCATGGATCTGCAGTTTTGCTGCTGAAAGTTATTTTTGAAAATGAATCCTTGCCTTCTAAGTCTCTTAGTTTATGATATTTTCATTCAATCTCTGAAAGCACGAGTCTGTATTTTCAAATCACAAAAGGTATTTCCCTTAGACTATTCACGCCTGGCTGTTATACACAAAGTGAAACAATTATTCCTAACATGTTTTTCTATGTCCTGATCCTTAGTTACTCTAGCAATTTGCTGATGCTTTGTGTTTAGAAAATAAAAATCTGGAGAATACAAAACTTATCTTTCATGAAACAGGCTACCTCTCATTTCTCCAGATACATGAAAGAATTTGAAGCTATAATAGTAGCCTCTGAAGAAACTTGTCTTTTGCAGAATTTTTGCAAAGTAAGCAGTTACAGACAGAAATAAAATCTATTCTTGTTGATGGTTATGTTAGGGAGTGAAACATGACTGTGGTCCCTGGAAACTGTCAAAAGGGTTAATAATAGCAGGACACAGTTGTGTCACTGGTTTTAATGCAGAATTCCCCAATGATTTCAGTGGTAAAAAAACTACTGACATAATACGACTTGGGATTACTGTTCGTGTTTTATTCCACATAAATGCCTCTTTCCACAGCAACAAAACTAAAAACATAATCTGGACTTTGCAGGAAGGCTGTAGCATTTATTTAACACTGTTTGCACTGAAATAAAGCTATCTCTGGAAAGAAACACAGGCCAACTCAGAGAACTAAAGGCTGTATTCCTAGGAAACATATATAACCTGCATATCAAGGACCTTCTATTCCTGACACACAATAAAAAGATAAGAAATACAAGTGTGGTCTAAATCAGCAATAATTAATTAATTGATTAAAAAAAAAGGGGGGTGGTGGTGGTAGTAATTATCTGTAATATTGCTCTGTTTGAGATAGAATGCACAATAAACCTATACATTTCATGGGGCATAAATAGATGAGAAAGATAATTATTTATTAACAACAGGAATGTTTTAGAATCCCATTTCCAACATTTACCCATCTCTGTCATGGGTTCATACATTTTTAAGGCAGTAAAGTAGCTGCCATTAATTATCGTGGTGAGATCTTACTCCTGTCATAGGGGAGAAGAGTATTTTATAGGCGTACAAATCTCTAACCAATCAGAGTCATTAAATTTACAATTCAGCTGTCTCCTGGCTCTTCCTCTGAACGAGGCACAGACAGAAATGATTTTTCAGAGCAAAGTGGTGCGATATCAATTGCACCAAAGGGATAACCTGCAACAAGAGATTTTGGAATTTAGAGGAGTGCATCATGAGTAATGCTGAATAATGAGTAATAGATCTGTGGCTTACCCATGGCACTTAGTGTGTGTGCAAGAGATCAGTAAAAATGAATACGTAGGCTTTGATTTCTTTTGAGACTCAAATTCCCCTGGATTACATTCATCTTTGAAAATGTATCCAATATTGTTTCTGAATCAAGATTTTTTCAAGATAAATATCTTAGCATATAAAAGCGTTAATCAGTATCCCAGAGTGGATTTTTCCTTTTAAATATGAAGAAGTTATTAGATATTTAAAAGATGTTATGAACTGGAAAGAATAATGATTGGGGATGGTTTGGGACTTCTTCAGTGCAACAAAAAAAACCTCTTTAGCCCTAGGGTTATGGCATCAAAATGAGAGAGAGAAATATGAATGACATGCATTTAGTGAATTGCTCTTTATTGTTATATTTCAGCATGGTTCTAATAAAGATACAATGATTTAGAGTCTTTATGTTTTGCTAAGAAAAACAACACATTGTTTTTCTAAGTTTCATTTTAAAAATGTGAGTCATTGTTAAAATGAAGTACTTAGTAAAATAAAAGAAACAGGTATATCCGAACACAAGAAAACTGGGCTTTTCTAGATGGCAGTGCAATATAATAAGAATATTCAAGCTTTTCCTTCAGAGAATAATACTATGTTCTCTGTGCAGCTCCTGGCAATTGAGAATATAAAGATTCTAATGTTGACAGGTACTGAATGCTAGCCTGGAGCTAAGCACCCACATCAAATACCTTTAAATTCATTTCCCAGGACTTACTAGGGAAGAGGGACTCCAAGCATTTCTTAGGAGGAAAGCTCAGGATTTTGTAGAATTTGCCTCTAAAATTGCTCAGTAAATTTCAGAACTATTCATTTGAACACAAAATCAAGCAGAATTTTCATAAATAAGTTCAGAAATCATGCTTTTGCTAATAATAAAAGTCTCCTGAGAGGATCTCTTCTTCATAGTCTGAGATTTTAAAGTGTATTTGTATACAGGATAGTATCTTGCAGTATTTTATTAATTTCTTGAGAAGATGTGAATTTTGGACTCTCTATCCACACAGAGTTTTCTTAAGGAAAATATTAAGGAAGTTACACAGAAAGTAATAAAATAAAATATAATAACATATCATAGGAATCATAATTAACCTCTTTCAGTTATCCATTCCAAAATAATAATGAAAAAGAAATCTGTAAAATCCTTAGGAATATAAAGAAATGGTGCAACAGGAAGGACAGGATGCCCAACCAAAGAACCTGTGTCCATGTACCTATGGTGGTTTTCTGCTCCTGGTAAAGAAGAATGCACAGGATCTGGACTAAAGAGGGAATTACTGCAGAAATGATAACATCTTGCTGCATACCAGAGAGAAAAACATCAGCTCCATTCAGTGATCTATAACTTGGTTTAGCCTTTAGGACAGTTATTCAGCTATGCCACAACCATTAGCTAAATTATCTTTATCATATACTTCGAGAGAATTAGCTGTTTCCATTTTCCTCCTAATCTGCCTCTCCCCTAAAACCAGTGCAATCGCTCTGAATTTGCTCTGCTATCAGAAATCAGGAGCAGCTTATGTAGCCAACGGATAAAAAGCAGCAGCTTTTCTCATCCAAGCTGTTGCCCCAGTAGTACTAACTTCTCCTAACATATTAATGAAATAAATAATTCTTAGTGATGCATTAATATTTCCAATACCATATACAATTTCAGTATCCTTTTCTGAGGCATGACCCTGCTCAGCATACATGTTGACCACAGTAGAAGCTATCTACCATACCACTTTCTTTTTCACAAATACCTAATTTAACACCCAAGGAAGTGAACCAGAGATAAAACATATGCTGAAAGTTTGTATTATAAATAAAAAGCATAAACCGTTAAACATATATTGTTCCAAAGTAAAATAAATTCTGGGGTTTGTAATCCTCAGACTAAAATTGCCACCAGTTATTCACATTGATTTCTTTTCAAAGTCTGCATTATAACAAACAGCTTTATGTCAGTTCCAGAAAATACAAATTCAATTGTCTGTTAAAGTAGTAGAATGTCATTTCAAAAGAACATATTTTCTCCCATTTCATTTATTTGTAATCCTATGTAGAAGAACCTTAAAAAATGGAAAAGGAATTTGTTTTTTTTTTCTAGTGTAGCAGGCACGACATAAAATTGACTACATTTTTATTAGTATATATATTTTATTAGTATTTCAAATAATCATAGAATCATTTAGATTGATCATCAAGTCCAACCATCAACCATACTCTACAAAGTTCTCCACTACACCATATCCCCCAATACCCCATCTAAATGACTCTTAAACACGTCCAGGGATGGTGACTCAACCACCTCCCTAGGCAGCCTATTCTGACCACTCTTTCTGTGAAAAATTCTTTCCTAATGTTCAGTCTAAACCTACCCTGTTGGAGGGTAGGTTTGAAGGCTTGAAGCCATTCCTTCTTGTTCTGTCGTTAATTACCTGTGAGAAGAGACCAGAACCAACCTCTCTACAGTGTCCTTTCAAGTAGTTGTAGAGAGTGATGAGGTCTCCCCTCAGCCTCCTCTTCCTCATACTGAACAGCCCCAGCTCCTTCAACCTCTTTTCATAAGATTGATGTTCCAGGCCCTTCACCAGCTTCGTTGCCCTCCTCTGCACTTGCTCCAGCACCTCAATATCTCTCTTGTATTGAGATGCCCAGAACTGGACACAATACTCGAGGTGTGGCCTCACCAGTGCCGAGTACAGGGGCATAATCATCTCCCTACTTCTGCTGGTCATGGTATTTCTAATACAAGCCAGAATGCCATTGGCTTTCTTGGCCACCTGGGCACACTGCCGGCTCATATTCAGCCACTTGTCAATTAGAACCCCCAGGTCTTTTTCTGCCAGGCAGCTTTCCAGCCACACTCTCCCAAGCCTGTAGGGCTGCATGGGGTTATTCTGGCCCAAGTCATTTAAATGCAGCTCAGTAGAAAAGAGAGCATGTGTAAGCTTTCTTACTACAAAAAAAAAAAAAAAAAAAAAAAAAAAAAAAAAAAAGTCTCCTTATTCAACAGAAAACTTTACATGCAAGTATTTAAAAGATTTTCAGTGGAAATCAGCTCAGCTTGATGGAGAGCTGGAAAACCTGAAAGGCTCCTGGGGATGGACACTGAGTTGTGGCATATACTGAGATGGCTCACAGGTACTGCTTTCAGCACAGATAGACAAAAAGAAGAGACTCTTATGAAATCGTAAACTATAGTGAGAGAGACATTTTGAAATCCAGGACATTTCCTTGGATGTTTCTCCTAATGAGATTAAAAACACAATTTAAGAATTATTACTTGTGCAAAGACATAGAAATTTTATTTCCCAAAGTATTTCTTTGTCATTGTTTTTTTCTTCTGCTGGTCTTTATCATTATTTTTTTCTTCTGCTGGGAAGCTGTCATTCAATACTTAGACATCCACTAGTGTCCAACGGACAAGCAGTGCCAAGGGCTTTAATTGGTGATGAAAATTGTGCAAAACGTAAGAAACAGAAACAAAATAAGATTGCCTATCTGACTTGTTCGTTGACAACCTTCTTCCTCTTGAGAATGTTAATCATAAATTCTCCTTCTTCAAGAAAAAGTTTAAGACTTTTTTTTGTTATTCATTCTCTTCTTTAATAAGATATTGGGGTAATATATTGCTTAAAGAACTGAGACACATAATGCTGTCTTTTCAGTTCCTACTTCAGGAAAAATAAGATGACTAATGCATGGCGTACTAGATTTAATTAAAAGATCCAAGAGCAGACCAACCTGTTTCACTTGTAGCAGTCCATGTAAACAGTTATTAACATAAATAATTTAAAAATTACATTTGCTATAGCACCAAAACTGTTTGCAAACTTGCGGATTACCAGACAATATTTTTATCTTCAAGATTCCCCTAATGCAATACATTAGCTTATTTCATGGATTTTTTATCTTGGATTGGTAGCATAATTGGAAACTGTCAAAGAACTACATGTAAAATGAACACTGACCTTTACTTAATATCTATGTGTCTTCCTGAAGGCTGAGACAATATGTTACGCTTTCTAATAAGGTACTTTGCCATTTTTCAACTGCACCCTACCTTTTGAAAAATAAATTTGTTGCTTTCCTCTGAAGCCAGCTTCTTGAAAAATGGTGTGAACATATGGTCATTTTTAATTAGTGCTTTTTAAAGCGTAGTTTTATATATAAGAAAAATGTAACATTCTTTTCTATCAGCTTCTTTTTGATTACCCATGTTTCATTCAATTATTTAGCTATCAAAGGACTTTATGAGAAAAATCTATGAAAAAGAAAAAGGTAACATGCAGACAATTATTTTTATTCTAAAAATAATGGAGGCTATAGGAAAGTGGGAGGCTTTAAATGAAATTATTATCTATGGATATGCTACTGAAAAACATTTATGCAAATTCAGAACACAAGTATTATATTGAACAGAATAAATGCTTCTATGAATAGTCATGTAGCTCTCCAGCAGGCACTTCAATATTGCTTATTAATTTGTAGAAAACAGAACAGTTCAAAAAACAGCTGAGTAACATTTACTCACAAACAGAAAGTAAGAATACATCACTCAATAACATATAAAATAGTGGCAAGACCTTGAAAACCATTTGTGTAGTATATACTGTATATAGTAAAGCTGTATATACTTTGAAGTTCCAATTTCATCTGAATGAGACTTAATCCTGCAACTTGTTTGCAACTGTCACAGTTTAAACCCAGCTGGAAACAGAGACCCACACAGCCATTTGCTCACTCAGTGGAATGGGGGAGAGAATTAGAAGGGTAAAAGTGAGAAAACTCATTGATTGAGATAAAGCTAATTTAATAGGTAAAGAAAATCTGTATACAGAAACTAGATGGAGGAGCTCCCAGCACTGTGCTAGAAAAACATGAAACTGGGATAAATAGCTTAGAGTTTCTTTTCTCCCTTTAGGTCCACAAATGACATTTTCACCTGACAAAGTCCTCCTTCTTCGCTCTTCCTGTGCATAGACATAATAAATTTCTTAATCTTTCTTGTTTTCTATTTCTGCATTATTTTTTTTTTAACTCTAAAGCTTTTAAAGTTTGTACCAATGTGTATTTGAGGTCTGTTCTGTGGAGAGGAAACACTGAATTTTTAAGGACTCAATAAAAGTCTTATTACATAATCACTTGAATTTAATCTGAATTTTGTCATCCCATTCCTCTGTTCCTACATATATGATAGACTTCAGGAAGTGCTGGGAATGTAACATTAATTCAGAAGTCAATAATGAAAATTTTACATTTCTGCTTCTTGGCACTGATGAAAATAATAGGAAGAAAATAATGAAAATAAAAAGCTACACAAAGTTTACGCAACAGTAGCAACTTTGTTCCTGTGTGAGGAAGTAGTGTAGAATAAATAGTAATAACTGAAACAAACTCCTTAAAGCCATATGAAATTTGCAGAACAAAATTTAATCAGTAGTTAATAACCCCACACATTTGAACTAGACAAGTTATACTTTGCAATATGTGTACCTTTACTCTGAAATTTGGTAATCATTTAAAACCTTAGAGTATAATTAAGAAATACAAAATTGCCCAAAACCAAAAAAATTCTTCATGTTTCAGATGAAACATGACTACATTTTGCCAAGGACAGAACAAAATATTGATTATTGTAATGAATCTTCTTTTAATTTTATTTTTAGCTGTTGTTTGAGAGTTGTTATCAATTTGGATAATACTCAAGGACATGCATATCCTAAGAATGCAGCACAATTGCATCATTTTATAAGAGATATATTTATCTGCTAATTAGATATCATCCATCACAAGCTGAAGTATAATTAAATGTAATAATTTAAAAACTACTTGCATTGTAAATAAGTGACTAGAATGTGTAACAGAGAGAAAATTTACATAATTAGTAATTATGTTTGGAATTTACTTACAAAAGTGATTCAGACTTTTTACCAAAGAACGTAACTCTTTGAAAAATGTTAGCAGATTTTGTTAAAGTGGATGGAAGGTTCGTTGTTGAAAAAAATAAAGCGTCTGAAATTATTTATTAAGCTAATATCTAGAATAAACTGAAGCTTGTAATATACCTACTTTTCTTATTAACCTATTCCATCCCTTGATTTCCTGCATTTGTTTTGTTCTTTTTTTAAGAACATTGTAATAAGAGAAAGAATTTACAAGAAATCATGGAACATAGAGAGAAGCCCACATGTTATTTATATGTATACATACCAAGTTTAACTTAGATGAAAATGAGAGCTTTCAGAGCTATTTCAATGAAAGCTTTTCTTCAAAAGTTTCCAAAATTACACAATATGAGTATCTTTCCTCCCAGTAACTCATATATGCACGTATGACCAAACCCATCCAGACAATATATTATCTCCTGCTTACATTCATCTCTAGCCTTCTCGTTTGCTTCCTAGCTTATATGCTTTGTGATTAAAAAGTCTTAATGAGTAAATGCAGTCTGAAAACCAAGAAGTTCAGAGTGAAATGAAGTTGGTGTGCCTGAAGTCTGATACTTGTTCACAATATGAAACTCCATCTTATTCTGTTATTTAACCACATGCCTATTTTAAAGATAAGCAACCCCAAAAGATGCAAAGCTATTACTTGGATTCTTCAATTTAAACTTACGGATTATGGTTTTATGACTGAGGTAAAATATAGTCTGTATTTTTTAAGTTATTAGAGTCCAGAGGCATGAAGCAAGCTGGGGCAAGCCAAAGACCTGTCTCAGTGTTAACCCCATGTGCTGGGGTTATCTGGCACCACAATGCCACAGGGCAGATCCCAGAGCATTTCATGGTGTCACTGCCTATGTGATATGGGATTCATTTCAGGACACAAGGGAGAATTGCACAAGACTTGTTATGAGATATTTAGGGAAAGAAGCAACCTTGGTGAAATGGAAGACTCAAGGTCGATTGCGGAGGAAAAAGTACAGGTGAAATAAAGGCATAAGGGATAAAAGAGGTCAGTCATGTATAATGAAGAGCTGGTCAGTACGCTTGTCTGGCCATGCATTACACCTGATCAGTGCAGGCTTCTCATTAATCCCCGTTTCTAACCATTTTCCTGGATGAGAGTGTCTCTGAGTGCATATGCATGTATGGGGATCTGAGCATCAGCAACTAGCAGGGGACCACAGGTTATAGAGGCTTGTGCGTCTGTGTTGCCAGCAGCCGCAGGGAGAGAGGATGTGTATATCAGCATGTGACAGCTAGCAAATATCAAGCAGGGTGTGGATAAGTGGCCTGAGAGCCAAGTATCACAGTCAACCTAAGCCTAGGCAGGCTAATATATATGTGAATTTCTTGTAAATGAACTTGATCTGTGAGTAAGACAACGGGAAGTTGACTACTGGAGGCACCAGAACCAGTTACCCTCAACTACTGGAATGACAGTGGGGCCTGGGTGGTCACTAAAAGCTGTATAGTTGTGCACGTGCTGGTGTGTGTAAAAGGTCTGCATCAGCATATGGCATGGAGCTGCAGCCTCAAGGGTTTGCATGCCCAAGTGCTAGTAACCCAGGGAGCAGGGATTCAGGAGTAGCTGCTGGAAAGACCAGGTAGCTGAGCCCAGCTGCTGGAGATTATTCACATTTTATATATTTGTATAAACTTGCCATTAACAAAACATTGCCAGGTGAACCAGGGAGGCAAAAAGGATGAGGCCATTGGTGGTGTTTTTGAGTGCATGCTGAGTGTGTCTGTCTCTGTTAATCTATGTGGCTGGCCACGTATATGCATTTGTATACATGTGTGTGCGCCCACTGAGAATACACGTTCAGCCTCAGTGTTCGTTGCACATGGTCTGCTGGACAATTTCTTTCATTGGTAGGATTTGCTCTCTCTATGAGACAGTCATTTCTCTTTTAAGAGTTGCTAACAGCACTGTGGCTATAATTTAAAGTGAGTAAACAAAAAGTTATTTCAAGTTTTTTAAAATTAAGATTATCGGTACCTTTCTTCCTCCATTTATTCTTCTTGGTTCTACAATAACAACTGATTTCTGATTTCAGCCTGATTCATTTTTTTTACACAACCTGATACATTCTTGTAAGACAAACAAATTTAACTTGGAATCACACTATTTTCTTCTCCTAAATGTGACACACACACACACAAAATTCAAAGTGAAATTATGTGGGAAAGTAAAAGCCTAATATGAAAACTGGGGCAGGGAAGGGGGGAGAGATAAGTAAAAAACCCCTAAAAATTCTTGACTAGAGATAGACTGGAAACTTTAGGAGGTTTTCATACAATCAATGTGCAAAACATAGTCCATTTTGACAATCAGGATGTACAGAAAAATGAACATAGAAAATAAATGCAGATCATAGATACATGCAAAGTTTCTGTCTCTAATCAAATTTCCTTTGGAACTGGACACACTTTTTTCATCTGTTCAGAGGAAATAAGTTGGTTTTTTTAATATCTGCCTTCTATGTTGATTGTTAAGAGCTTACTAATAATTGAGATGAGGGCAAGTTCTGCAAAGATATAAATAGAGATATTTGATTAAATAGGAAATACAAAGTTTTTCCATAATAGAATTTACAACAAATATGAAAAAGTGAGAAAATGAACCAAAAGATTTCGGATTAACTAGAAAAAATGTTTTGCACATGACAAAATATGTGTCAAAACCTTAGCATTTTGTTCAATCCTGCACTCCATGGACATTTTTTGAGGTCAAATTTGTTTTCAGTTCTGGAAAACCATTAGACCTTATCTGCACAAATCATTCTGTAATCAAGGACAAGATTTGGGCCCTGTTAAGAGTGAATGAAGTCAGGGAATGCTGTGTAATCCTAGGTAATATTCTTCTGAATTTTTTTCTCTAAGTCCTCTGGAATCAAGAACCCTGAATTTCCAACCTTTTTAAGGAATTATATTGTTTTAGTTTTCAGACTGAACCTTCTTCCAGCCAAGACATAATGCCTTAAACTTCTGTGCTTTGAATACTTACCTCATACCAGCTACTTGCCTTTTGTCCTTCACCTCTTTCCATCATAAAAGAACGAAATTATACATCATACAAAAATAAAGCAAATATTTTATTGTTATTTATTGTCAATGAAATGCACAGTTTAAATGCATGTAGTGCAAAAGAATTTTATAAAAATACTGTTTATCTTTTGAATGAATCATGCTCACATGCTTTCACTTTACTCCACTGATTTTTAAGTGGTGTTATTTACTTTTATAGCCAACCCATTTGCTGATGAACGGGCGAGTAGAAAATCTTGTATTGGGAGGGATATAAAATTGTTTATTATTATCTGCTTAAAAATATAGTATACATTACAACATATACATTCCTTACTTTAAAAATAATAAAAAATCCTGCTCAAAATACAAGTGATCAACTCTGATGTCTGATATCGGTGGTGTTATTACTTAGGAATATTTTGAGTCTGTTCCTTTTCTTAGATATTTTTCTCACTTCCTGAACACAGGCAACTCACATGCCACAGAACTGAAAAGAGATGGCATCCAGAAAAGGAGACAGAGTTAGACTAAGGTGAGAAGAAATGAATCATACTGAATAAAATAACAGAAGTGAATAAAAAGAAAATAGATTTCTCTGAAAGAAATTGTGTTTTTCAGAACACACAGAAAGATAAGAACTGACTGGGTTCAGTGGTGTGTATGGTGAAGCCTCTTAGCAGTGAAAGATAATGAATTGAGGATTTGTTGTTACTGTTTAAGGAACCACATGCGTTTCTGTACACTCCATCTTCCTTCCTCTACAGGCTGATCCCAAATGTGTGATGTGGTATGAGGAGGGATATAAAATAATTTCCAGTGCTACATGCTGCCCATAGCCTCCACAGCTGTCTGGAGAAGATGGGCATATAGGACTTGCAGATATTCTTCTCCAGTGATCCCAGGGCAGACTCTCAATTTCATATGTCTCCCTAGGGCATAGTTGATGCAGGAAACAGAAAAGACACTTTTTTTTTAACCATATGCTAGTATTGTTGTACTGCTTCTAAATTTGATATCTGTGACAATCAGCTCCAACTTAAAATAACCTAAACTTTAATATTTTTGAAGGTTTGATAGCAGGAGAGAACTCTGTCCTATCTCTATTGATATCTTCTTTGTTAGTTATGTGACTGCCGTTGCTGCAAATGCCTCAACATTTCAAAAGAAAAAATAATTTCCTCTGCACACGAATAACAGACTCATAGCTTTAGATATTTAAGCCTGGAATGGGAAGGAGAGAGAAAAAAGGGAGCAGCAGCTTTTATACAAACAGATAAGCAGATGATAATAAAACATGGTTATGCTAGTTCTGTGGATATATATTTAATAAAAGTATTGAAAGAATTTTTAAAAAAGCACTTTACATTTTCTCCTCCTATAACTTCTAATAAGCTTTCATTTGAATCAATTTTCTTATCCAAATTCTGTGTATTTTAATTTGTAGACAGAAGACACCACTCACATCAGTAGATATTGGAACCAGATGAATGGTAAACTAATCAATGCTTAAAGACAACAATATGCCTTGGCTTCCACTTAAATTTTCATGTTGATTTTATGTTAATTTCCCGTGTCATTTCTCATACACAACCCACATTTTCCAAAATAAGTTATTGTTTATCAAGCTAGTGCAAAAAATCAAGCTGAATTTATACATATCTATTTTGTTTTAAAAATATCTTTTTAGTACAAATGCGATTCACTCTGAGAGAAGTTCCCAAACTACATTTAGAATATTTATCTAGAGCACAAGTTATAACATAGTGGACAAAACTGTCAAAATAATAATCATTATACTGCATTTTTCTTCTAATTAGACTGAAGTTCTGAAGTACCTTTAAAAAGAAGACAAGTAGGAAAAAAAACCACAGAAACTGCCTTGAAAATTCAAAATAGATTAAAATGTGGTTTATTTTGAAATTATATTTTCTTAGAAAATAACTATCATATCATAATTGATCTTATAAAAGAGGCAGAGATTTGAAATACATTATGACATCACATAGGTTTACTTATACCAGACATTATGCAGAGTACTCGCTGGACAGGTTTTTTATATATTTCATGTGTGAGGGTATAATATTTAGTATCAAATTACTTATTTAAAGATAGTTGATGTTCCATGGGATTTCAGCTTCAGCAGCATGACAAAAAATATACTGAAAACAAATACTTATGTAAGTTATAATTGGAAAAATACAATAATTTCACAGTTCAGTCACAGTACCAATGTGATTCCCATTACCAGCCCCATTACCTGTAACATGCTCACCATTGTGTTGCCAGATGTCCCCAGTCACTGGGGAAGAATCGAATCCAATTCTAGGGTGAAGCCATCTCAATCCCATTGCTCCTGTTGAAATTCTTTTGCTAGTTACCTAGTTTTTATGTGCTGATCTGAGCCATGTATTCACTAACCCCCCTCCATGCTGGTCTGGCTAACCAAGGGAGACTATCACAATTTTTAAAAAAGTTAAAAAACATTTACACCACCAGTCAATTCACTCAACTGCTGATAGATAATCCCAGAAGCCACTCTCTGGTCTCCTTTGTGTTGAAAGAGCCAGCTTCTTTGCAACCACTGTGAATTATTCCCTGGGCACATTGCCCTTGCCCATCTCCTTCTGAGCCCTATTCCATTGTAAAGGTTTATTGGAATAAACAAAGGAATACCAGGCTTCAATCACAGTTCCATAGTAAAAGACCATATTAAAGTTACTCAGCTTTTTTTCATTAAATATTTTTTGCTACTTTTTTACCTTGCAACCTAAATACTTTTTTTAGTTATAGCTCTTTTGGAATAAAAATTAATGTGCATTTATCTCACTGTTGCTTTTCTTCTTCTTGACTTTTTATTTCTATGAGTCATATTTCTTGATTCATATCAGCAATTATTCATTTCCATAAGGCCATGAACAGTACATGTTATTTATTCTATTTTTGGAATCCTTGGTCATTATGATCAAAATCATACAAATTCTGCTCATTTTGAAGTTAAACCTCAAGTACAGGCAACACACTTTTATGTTTTTGTCTCTCCTCCTTTCACCTCTGTAAATAGCCTCCTAAATATAATATGCTCTCTGGCTAGAGAATCTGGTAGAGATATCTTCTCTATCAGAACCTTGTGAAACAGTATTCAACTATTTTTCACTTGGCTGTTTTCACCCTATCATCTAAGCATCTTTATCCTATTTCTTTCCACACCATAGTGCATGAAGAATTACTTTTTTTTTAACTAAATCCTTGAAGAACCTCAAAAGTGTTGCTTGTTTTAAAAATGTTGTTAGTCTGACCTAAACCCAAAAATGTCCCTAAAAAAGTTTCCCTGAGAAACATGTCATGGTAACTATGAAACCAGTTCTATTTGTGTGACAGTTGTGAATTTCTTGGTCTCGGAACAACTTCCACATAACTACATACCAGTGTTATAGTTCAGCTGCCTTGCACAGCTATCAGATGTCACACATACTATTACAGCAAGGCAATGGCTTCTTTTAATTTAGACCATAAACATAGTAAAACAGAGGTATTTGTTCAGGGGAGTTTGTGGAGTACTGTGTTTCTTCATTTTTTGATCACTTATTCTACAGTTTTTACAGTATAAGACCGAAGATATTATTCAGTTGCCTAAAGCATGTTAGACTGTTCTATGCTATCCTGCCTGATCTCTTGTCATTACTTTGCAAGTGTTCAGGGCTACCATGGGTCTTGTGTTGTACTATGGTTCTATTTGGGTGGTCTGGTTGCTACTGGGCAGGTGCACGGACACATACCTTGAAGTGCCCAAAATAGCCCTTTCCTTCACAAGGGAATACCAGGCTTTAAAAATGTTCACACTGAACTCAGTGGATATTTTGACTAAATTGCTGCAATTTGGATGCTGTTTAACACTATGATAAATTAAAGGCACTGCTAACTCAGAGAGGCCACTCTTGTTTAATTTAAACTATACCACATAAAGAATTATATAATCAACATAAGTCCTCCTATATAGTGTAGTCTTATTTTTCTTGTTTTCTAAAAGCAGCTTAGGAGCAGACATGAAAATTTAAGGAACCATTTACCAAAATTACTATTAGTTTTTCAGTTAATAAAATTCAGCTATTTTTCTGACCATAACTTGCATTTTGTAGATTTAAATTTTTCACATGAATACATTTGGGATACATTTGTATTGTTGGAGATAACTGACAAATTCTAGAGAACTATTTTTTTTTTCTTATTAACCAATTTAGGGTATTTTTTCTCCACAATATTAATAAATTAATCATATTCCATGCTCCTGCCTTATGGAAATGCACTTTTTTTCCCAAAGGATAGGCATTCTTTATGCTTTCCTTCCAAACGCAAACACAAATAAAAAGGGTATAACCATATAATGAGAAACTAACAAGGCACATTCTAGTTGTCATGTTTTATCACTTGTTTTTCTTCATCCATATTTGCCTTTTGTTTATAAAAAACTCTGAAGCTTCTCACTCATACTTCTATTATGGATAAAAATTTGAGAACTTTGATAAATTGAAATCTTAGATTTTATGCATTTCTTACAGTATCTGCATATCCACTCTGATAATATGATAATGGCCTTTTCCACATTAGTATGCCTTATATAATGGTATAAAATGGCTGTCCTGTTTATGTTTCTGAACCAAAAAATGAAGTATGTACTTTGTGTGAAAATGTTAGTGTTCAGCACCCTTTAAAAAATTGTAACCTGCCTCAGTTTCAGTATTCAAAAATATTCTTGCCTAACATATTTTGCTACTGATAATCCTCACAACACCTTTAGTAAAAGTGTTCAGTTCATTATCACAGAAGAACAGAAATTTTCTAAAGTCAGTCTAGGCAATCAGTGAATAATGGGGAGTAAGAATTTTCCCTATGGGTTTTTGAGACCTTTGGTACTCTTGACAAGAAAAGTTCCTTTGAAATGAAAATTAGAGCTGCTGGGTGCAATACAAAGTGTAGGTGATAAGCTTTTAAAGCCTTCAGTGTTCCAGCAACTTAGGCTAGCCAGAAAACAAGAATTCCGTTTTAATGTATTTTTTTGGTTTAAACATGGATTTCTGGTCCTATGCCAGAAAAAAATATCAGTAACTTTTGGTAAATTTTGTGACAGGTATAATGCGCCCAATTACTTACCAGTCTAGTGCTCAGTCAGGGCATTAGCCTAGGACTTCTGTTGTTGTCAGCAGTATAAGTCAGGTTGCACTATGAACTTGGAACCCTGGAAAACAGACAGTTGGTCACTACATTCTACCTCTACTTTGCAGAAAATTTCCTACCAATGCATTTTTAGTGGAAGAAGCAATAACAAAAAATTTCAAAAGCCCATTTTTTTCTTTTTCATAATAAATCTAATCACAGGCGTAAGTAACAATACCCAGGAGCTGATATATTTTTTACTTGAGTTTGAAGCTTTTTTCTTTTTTTTTTTTTAACTTGAACTACAACAGTTAAGTCACGTGTCTTAAATATAAAGGTAGGGTTTGGCTTTGTGCATGTCTCCTGTTACAAGCTTTTCAAAATACATGCAAATAAAACATAAAATTTAATATACTTGAATGACTTTTAGCAGATGCTAGTAGATTCTAACATAGACATGATCTCAAACCAGTTTGCAGGCATTTTACTGGTCATATACATGCATCACTAAAGAAGGCAGCAGAACAAACAAAAAGTAGCATCCTCATTACAATTAGTTATTCCATCAAGCATCTCACAGAATCACAGAATGGTTGAGGTTGCAAGGGGCCTCTTGGAGGTTATCCTGTCCAACTTCCCCCACTCAAGCAGGGCAACTTAAAGTCAGGTGCTCAGGACCATGTCCAGATGGCTTTTAAATATCTCCAAGGATGGAAATTCCACAAGCTCTCTGACCAACCTGTGCCAATGCTCAGTCACTCTCACAGTGAAAAAGTCTTTCCTGATGTTCACAAAGAACCTCCTGTGTTTCAGTTTGTGCCCATTGTCTTTGGTCCTGTCCCTGGGCACCACTGAGAAGAGCCTGGCTCCCTCTTCTTTGCACCTTCCCTTCAGGTACTTCAGTACATGGATAACCTTCTCCCAGATCCCTCTCTTTTCTAGGCTGAACAGTCCCAGCTTTCTCAGCATTTGCTTGTATGAGAGACAATCAAGTCCCTTAATCATTTGTGTGACCCTTTACTGGACTTTTTGTACTCTGTCTTGTGCTGGAGAGCCCAGAATTGGACTCAGCACTCCAGGTGTGGCCTCACCAATGCTGAGTACATGAGTACAACATGCTGACCTGTTGACAATGCCTTGCCCTATGCCACCTGAGGTACCATTATCCTTCTTTTCAGCAAAGACACATTGTTGGCTCATTTAATTTCCATCATAAGTAGGGAAATAAATTAATGAACTCCTTCACTAGACAGTAATAATTTCAGTTTGTGCATCATAAATAAAAAAAATAAGATTTGTAACTAATTCATTTGAAACAGGAAACCACTTTCAGGCTACTGTCTTGCTGTAGTATCTGTTTTATTTTTTCTAAGTGCTTCTCCCAAATAAGAGATCCCAACATAGAAATTGAAACTGAAGTATCATGTATTAATTTTAATTGTATTTTAAATTGTTTCAAAATTTGTTTTTAGGAAAGAGAGTCAGGAGCAGTTTTCCTTTGGAACAAAACATTTGTTTCTTTCTACAAGGTCATACTAAAATAATGCATTTTATTGTGAATAAAATAATGTCTTAGTATGAATAGAAAGACATGATACAACTAAGTCTGCCGATGTTTTTATCTTCCTTAACCTGGGTACTGTCCTCTCAGGTTATTTAGCGTAAGACAGTGCCTGTCACACATAACCATAGTATTTTTTTTTCTCAGGGGACATAAATTCATTTTTAAAGTCTCTTTTATTGTTTTAGAAATAGAAAACTTCCACAGCACAACTGCCAGTGCAAACTTAACATTACCTTTTCCATATTTTTACTGGTAGATTAATGTTGAAAACTGATTTTCTCTTAATAAATAATGGAATCCTTAAGCTTTCCATTGAGAGAATAGAAGTCTGGCTTTGCAAGGGTGTTGATTTCAAAATATTATCAAATTCAGGTATTCCAAACTTGTATTAAATATTTAAAGTATCTACATGGCAGAGTTGCATGAAAACATGTAAGTCTGTCATCACCCATAGGACCATTGGCCACTTTTGAAATTGAAAATGAGAGGAAGATCAACCTAAGTGCTAGTTGCAAAGCAGAGAATGGTTTGGGGAAGGAAGGGGTTGCTAGTTGTTTTTTCTTTTAAGCTAGCTACTAATTGAGCAGTCACCATTGCTGTGAACGGAAACTCATGTTGCTGTTTTAGTCAGATGCAGGATAAAATTAAATGTGAAAACTTTGCTACTTGGAGATCTTGGAATTTTCTTCCCCTATAGTCCTTTTTTTTTTTTTTTTTCCTCCCCTGTTTCAAGACTTAAGGACAGAGCAAAAAGTGATACAGGAACTGTGAGGTTAGTCTCCTGTGTACAACAAACCGTAACTCATTTTACCTTTCTGGCATTTTAATTTTAAACTGCACATACCACATTGAGTGACTCTGAGCAGTGGCTTTACTGCCCTGTCAAGCTTACTGTTGAGAAGCTGACCACAAGTGAGGAATAAACAGTGAATTAAAAAAAAAAAAAAAAAAAGGAAAATAAAATATCAGGGAGACTATTAGCTACAGCTTCTCACAGTTTACTACCTAGCTGGCAGAAAAGATTGCCAGTTTTCATGGCTGCAAAACCTGAGTTACAGATAGGACCAGCAAAAGAATTCAGTGTGTAAAGTAGCTTTTATTGTTGCAGATAAGCAAACCATTTTCCTTTCCAGTTCATGTGAATTTTTCCACCTGATGTACTTAAATTGTCTAGGTATAATCTGCCAAGGGACAAATGAAACTTGGTAAGTATATATTCAGATTATTCATGGGATTCAGTCGTATAAAGTAAGAGGTAATCTCTGCACTATCAGGTTCAAAATAAACAAAGCACTTCATGAAACAGTAGTAGAAGGATTCACAAATCCTGGCATTCCTCTTTTTTTTATCCATGCATATTTTATGTACTAAACCAAAATGAAGGCATCGGCAGTGTGCCAGAAAAAAATGCTCTTAAAACCTAAGTGTTTGCAGAGCTGTTTCCCTGTATAGTGTTATGAGGAAACATCATTTTCTATACCATGACTTTTCATTAAAATACCCAAAACATAGAGCTCGAGCCTGCTTTCCCAGTCAAAATTGCTGTGTTAAGAGAGTTCTAGAGTTTTCCCTTCTTTCCTCCTGTATAGGAGTTCTTCATTACCTCAAACTTTGTCTCAGAAGATATTGTAATATGGGCCAGGCATTTATTCAGTTTGAACACAGTCTCCACCTTTTTGGGATTGTTTTTGGTTGACCTGAATGATCAGCAAGTATCAACAGAGAAGTATCTTCAGAATTTAGGCCATGTGTAGAGCTCTGGAAACTGAAAATAGTTTCAAGATTTGGAGATTTCCAGACTCTTGGAACTACTGCACAGTAATTTTTGTCTATACATGGGCTCTAAACCACAGTCACATAATCACATATCATTCTGTGGTACGTGGAAAGAAACCTTTTAATCGTTTAGTGAAAAGACACTTTTATCTTGCAGAGACACTCAAGTATTTACAGCAGCCAATTTTCATATACTAAAACCTGTCTTAGTTTGTTGTTCCCAATACTTGTAATTACAGAACACATGTAATTCAAGGAAGTTTTCCTTTTGAAAACTTTGTTTTTGATATTCTTATGCTAATAAATTTCATATATATATACGTATCATATATATATATATATATATGTTCACTATAAGCCTCTTAAAAGAGTAGTCCTATTTATAGATAATTAGAAATCCATTTTAACAGCTCAGATAATTGCATTTAATGGTATCAACTAATGCTGCAATTAAGCTGAAAGACTATGACACAATTAAGTACAATTCTACTTTCTTTTCTTCCAAATGTTCTCTTTTATTAGCTTTTCTTTCATGAGACCTCTTGCTTTAATAATATCCCAAGAGATACTACACATTACCACTTGAATTAATCACTGAATGAGAAGACAGTATTGACTAAAGATCGGTGATAGTCATGGTGTGATTGCACTCATTATGAGCAAGCAGAGGACAGTATCAAATGGCTGAAAAGCAATGCAAAACCTTATATAGAGAGACATACATGCATACTAAAAATTTGCACTTTTGAGAAGCTTCTTTGTAACACAAAGAATAAAATTATTGTTTCAAAGAATTAAGACATAGAATTGAAGAACTTTAAGAGTTCTTTAAAAAGGATATGTTGGATGGCCAGAAAAGTCCACAGTCAAGAAAGAAGCCAGGTAAAGCTCAAATTTCATCCTAGTTCAGTGGCAAAGGCAGTAACTAGGAAAAAAACCAACCCAATAACAAAAATTTAAATTTTCTGTTGAAAACTGTTGAAACGGGAGTAGAAAACTAAATGAACATGAGCAAATAATTTGCATGACTGTAGGAAGAATAGTAAGGAGGGATATATTAGTCACTTAAGTATTTAAAAATATTTTTAAAAATGTGAAGGGACCTAATTCTCACTTCTTTTAAAATGTTTAATTAGCACTTTAATCCACTGGAGATCTAAACCAAGGAAACTATGTAGAGTGTGAATGGCATACTGGATTCAAACAAATAAAATTATTCAGAAACCTGAAATAGCAGCTGAATCCAACAGATGCTTTGTGTTGGAATTATTGGAAGTACTTGGAAGAAAAGTGATATGCTTGTAATATGTGAAATCCATGCAGTATTTTAAAGGCTACAAGGAACTGAGGAATATGGTAGCTAAACCAGATGACACATAAACACTGTTTTATCAGGAAGTCCAGTAACTGCCTTCCAAGAATTTATTAAGCAATAATTAATGGTGTAGGTGCCAAACAATTTTAAAAATACTTGAACATCAGGGAGATTCCATATATCAGGAAAATCGTGAATGTTTTATTTACATTAAAAGGCAAAGGAAACTGTAAATCTGTTAACAACAATCAATCATGCACAAAATAATAGTAAGATTACAAACAACTGATGGACATTCAAAAGATTGAAACATAGTTCCTACCAGACAAATTTTTGTCAAATAAAGCTGATTAATTTCTGAAAGGGATTATAAATTTAATTGGCAAAGATAATAGTCTATAAATTGTTCTTAGAAATTTTCTGTGATACCTGATATAGCAAGAGATGGTATTCTAACAGATGTTACCTGGTACTATTTTTGTTGCAGATGTTCTAGGAAAATTTATTAAAAACTTATGGAAAGGTAGAATTATTTATTTTTTTTAAATGAATGTATTTTCTCAAGTAATTTTAAATTCACCAATATAAGAGCTCCATGACTTGGACTAAATTAGCTGAGCAACTCAACGTTCAATGAGAGACACATCAGTAAGTTGCCTATTAAGATGCTGCTTTCTTTTTCCTTATAGGAGAACACTGACCTCTAATACTTAAGCTTTCTTTTACTATGTCTTGGTGATTATTGCATGTTTAGCATGAAAGAGTAAATGGTATTGTTACAGTAATTTCAAAACATCTTAGGAAACAGAAAATTTTGGGTGAGAGAGAATAGAGAAGCAATAACACACAGACATAACAGGAAATTTGCTGTCGCTTGTAGTTGTTAAAGAAGTATAGAAATTCAAGGCTATGATCTACTATTATAACCCATAATTGAGTTTTATAGCTATATATTCTACCCACAAGCCATTAACATTTTGCTTGTCACATTTTTTGTTTATACAAAAAATATTAAATGAAGTATTCATTGACATACATAATGAAATTATTTCTGCAGTACCTCAAAGAATCCTAAAAGAATGGTGCTTTATATTTTGTTGTTGTTGTTGTTGTTTTATGCCTTTCAGAGTCTTATACAAAATTATGTTATCATATACTTAGTGTCTACTCTTAGGTGCTGCTAACATTATTACATTTTTAATGAGTAAATGTGATTATGGAATACTAAATCTATAAATATAGCAAGGAATTTCTATTAAATATAGGTCTAGATAGTAATAAATTTTTCTACAAAGTAATACATCTCATTGAGAGTTAGGTGATCGTGTAAGGTGCTAATCAGTACATATTCTGTAGAAACCACCAACACTGTATTACACACCATAAATCTATAAAAAGGTATACCAGCTTGGGTATTGCATTAAACTTTGTAAATCCCTGTCAGCTATTAAAACCCTATTCATGTTCATTGTTTGAGAGAATTCACAATTACAATAGAAAACATATGATGGAGGGATGAAGTAGGAAGAGAGATTTTCTGGAAATTATTAGTCTAAACGTAGACACAATGGGGGCAATGGTAAACCGATGACAGAGACTGGAATGTTAAAAGAGGAAGTTCTGTGGTTTCTAGTATTCTGTAGAAGGAAGAATTGTGAGCGCTCCTGCTGTGAGTAGTGAGGTAAAAAATGGAGAAAGTCTTCTACACAACTCTTAACATGCGTTTGCGTCCAGATAGGCTAACCCACTGTTAGGTAGACATTTACAAGAATTAAAGTTATCCTTAAAACAATTTTCACTCACTCATGTCACTAATTCCAAATCCATCAGTCTATAGTGCTAAAAAAGGTACTTAAAGTTGAACTATAATAGCTTCTTAACACGACACTATATGTACTTTATGAATTCTCATTCGAAGAAAATTCTCATTCTCGTTCCTACTTCAAGGACTGATCTATTATCCTTAAACCCAGGAATTTTCTGGAAATATTATACAGACTAAGTAAAATTGAATAGTTTGAAGAAGGGCTTTTTTTTTCTTCCTAGTTTAGTGAGCTCAGAAAGTAATGAAGAGTGATCTCCCTTGATCAGAAACTGTGTTCTTTACTATCTTTTGTGCTTTTAGATTAAGATCTCACAGCAGTCTACAGGACTTTAATTAATCACCATTTATAAAGGTAAAACTTGTAGGAGACAATAATGTTCACAAAAACAAAAGGAAAAGCAAGGAAAATGAGAAAGAATTTCATCCTCCTGGAAATGTGATAGAAAAAGCCCACAATAGATGCTACTTAAATCCATGAGAATCTATTTAATTCAGAAATGAAGTGACTGTTATAGGTGAAGGAAAAAGATCTGCACTAAGGGAAGAAAAGGGCAATAAAGGAAAATAAGAAACTTGAGCGAGTCGTTTAGGAAAATGAAAAAAAAGGGGGGGCAGGGGAGGAGATAAGGGCACAGACCACTGTTAAAAGCTTTAGCCACATGAGAATATTTCATAATACTAACATAGATACAATTTGAGCAGCTTATTTTAAGATTATACTAACATCACTTTGTAACACAAGAGCAAAAGATTAATTAAATAGTTTGTTTCTTTGATTCTTAATGTAGTAATATTCCAAAGAACAGTATATTTCTAAATTATATCAGCAGGCACTTACACACATTTTTGACCTAATCTCTCCATCTACATTTAAATTATGGTCACAAACCATAACACACACTTTGCTGGTTTTGCAGCTTTTATGCAATTATGGAGTCTGGAATAATTTTAGTTAAAAGTCATTTGGGCATATGAAAACTGTGTATACATACAAAACTATTTTTAAACAAGCCACCCAAAGTTTATTAAATTTTAATAACTAATACCTCTTTTCTTTGAAAGCATTATTTCATATTCCAATATACTGAATAGCAAGTGAGAGGGTTAAGGTTGAAGTGCTTTGTCTTCCACCCACTGTGTTCCTACCCTCTGTAATTTCAGTGATCTGTACATTCAGTTGAAATGAGAGAGATTCATCATTATGATTACAACATGAATTAGTCATATATGCAGTTTGCATATATCCACTTTCTGGAAAGATGCTACAATAGTGATGCTGACTCCAAAAGCTGTCCAAAAATTCTGAAAGAGATCTTCTGAGAAAAGATCCAGGTATACCTGGACGCAATAGAATTTTTTTTTTCCAAAGGAGCTGGAACCCAGTTCCAGGAAGGAATTTGACTCATTTTTACATAGCATATGTATTAAGCCATATCATTTCACATACCAGGTACTCTATTACCCAAGCTATTTCCATAAAGATAACTATTTTCGAAATTTAAATATTTCTTTAGTGCCTTATGAAAAGTGTTGGTTAAATAATGTCATATGATTCCATTTGCTGACACTGTGTAACTTTTCTGAACAAATTACTAGCATCATAGAATATTTTATAATGTGGTGGTCACAAAGAAAATATATCTGCCAGACCAAATATCCTTCAGCTCTATCATCATACATTGAGCCAAATTCTTAGTACTTCTGCCAAGAGGACCTACAACCAGAGTCTGATATGATTGAACTTTTTATTCCTTCTTCATCTGGCATTAAAAATAAATACATAAATAAATAAGTAAATATTCCCTCTATGACCTACTTTCTAGAGACAGATGTACAGGATATGTCACTGGACTGTATTGCTATGCTATATCTCTAAATTTAACTATGTGCATGTTGTGTACTGTCATTGCATACACAGTCTTTTTACACAGACGCATCAATTCCAGTAATTCAGGAATTTTTTATAACAGAAGACTTTCTTTGAAACATCTTAATATATTACTCTAATGGTGCAGAAAGACTATTATAATGGTGTAGAAAATCACAGACCCAAGAAAGAATATCATTACTTCTGAGATACAATGAAGTTAGTAGAATTAGGAAAACGTTAGATACGAATCGGAAAGTAACAGAAAAATGTCATTATCCTCTCACTTCAATATCTTAAATAAAAGCAACAGAAAATACTTGCCAAAGCCCACAAAGAAGTGGGCTTTCCATTGATTTCTTTCTCCATTTCCAGGAATGATGAGCAGTAAGCTGGTACAGATTTCCTGTGGAGGGCTATTTCCTCAGATTCCACCTAACATTGGGCAAAACGTGTTCCTCTGCAGCTGAGGATTAGATCTCATAGTGACATATTGGAGACACAGCAGCTTCTCATACAGGAGGAGACTGAGCTAGGATGGAGGGACTGTCTTTACTTCTATTTCTGGTGTAAAGAGAAGTAGAACTGGTGTCTAGTTTTGGAACTAGACCCAAACAGATGTTTCAGGACTTGACTTCCACTATTCCTACCACTTCATATACCTTGATCCCAGCAGCCACTAATCAAACTTTCTACATCTAAAATAACTAGATGGAATAGGCATGAGAGACCTTTCAGTTCATTAGTTAGGACAAGACCTCTCTACTTCTGGTTTGGGAATAGATCTGATACTGCTACAACTCCTTGCCTACTTCATTTATACAAAGCCTATTTCTTGCTTCAGAAATCACAGAGAGTATTTCTACAGAACAATCCTATGGCTAAGACAATTTTTATAGAATGAGATCATAAAATAAAATAAAATAAAATAAAATAAAATAAATTGTTAAATACTTTTATTGTTGTCCTGAAGAGTTAGGGGTCTAGATGCATATTGGAGTGAGGCTGGGATCACTGCTCAACAACTACGTAACATTCACTCAGGATACCTACCTTTCTCATAGAATAACAGAATCACAGGATTATTGGGATTAGAGGTCATCCTGTCCAACTTCCTCCACTCAAGCAGGGCAACTTAAAGCCAGGTGCTCAGGACCATGTCCAGATGGCTTTTAAATATCTCCAAGGATGGAAATTCCACAAGCTCTCTGACCAACCTGTGCCAATGCTCAGCCACTCTCACAGTGAAAAAGTCTTTCCTGATGTTCACAAGGAACCTCCTGTGTTTCAGTTGGTCCTGTCCCTGGGCACCACTGAGAAGAGCCTGGCTCCCTCTTCTTTGCACCTTCCCTTCAGGTACTTCAGTACATGGATAACCTTCTCCCAGCTCCCTCTCTTTTCTAGGCTGAACAGTCCCAGCTTTCTCAGCATTTGCTTGTATGAGAGACAATCAAGTCCCTTAATCATTTGTGTGACCCTTTACTGGACTTTTTGTACTCTGTCTTGTGCTGGAGAGCCCAGAATTGGACTCAGCACTCCAGGTGTGGCCTCGCCAATGTTGAGCACAGGGGAAAGATCACCTCCTTCAACCTTTAGGTTTTTTCTACGCAGCCCATAATACCATTAGTCAAATTTCACTATGAGGGCACACTGCTACCTCATATTCAACTTTGTGTCCACCAGGACCCCCAGATCATTCTCTGCAAAACTGCTTTCCAGAACAGATGTTTGCAATATCCCTACATCTATACCATATGCATAGACCTGCTCAGGAATGAGAATTGACCCTAACTTAGACAAATTAGGATTCATAATCTAGGTGGGATCCAAGATCTTCAAGATCTTACCTAAATGATCATTATGATGTTCATTCTTACATTGCTGTGGAGATTTACCTGAAGTAGAACACCTACATCTTGTTTTCATATGAATTATTCAATAAACTAATCTTTTTAACCTGCATTTGATATTATCTATATCTTTTGCTAGATTTCCTCTGGCAATTCAAGAGAATTGACACTATTTGATATTATTTTGGAGTCCTCATGCCACTAATGCAAGTTAAACTTTCTTCCTGGTTCTAATGTAACAACTTTTCAAAAGCAATTTTAAATGCTTAATTATTGCTTGAGGCACAATACAGAAAATACTGAATTTAGGTCACCAATTTGTAGATTTTTAAGAAGACCCCAACAGTTATCTCAGCTGCATGGATGAATTTTTGCTCTTCAATTCCCTGCCCATGAATAATCCTTGCATAACTAAGAGTTAAGTTGGACCTGTTCCACTCAGGTATGTCAGAAAAAGGAGCAGAGAATGAAAACCAAAAACTTAAAGATCAATTTATAGAGTAAGTCTACAGGGTCTGAAAATGTAAATCATAAAAACAGTTTCTGACCTAATCTTAAATGCAAATATCGGTGGCTGAACTATTAATTTTATTATTAACTGTGAACTTAACTTCTTCAAGTAGCATAAATGTTGGATAATCTTTGAAGATCTTCTCTAATAAGAGAACATTTTAAAATGGATGGTTCTGCTCCTAATTAAGCTAGTGGTAAAACAAATATTTGTGCCAATAGGAATAAAATTGTCCTACAAGTGTGAAAAAGATCTCTTAAACTTAAGGAACTGGTGAGAGGACATTTTATGTTACGCCTGTATAACAATGAATTTCATGCTTATTCCATTTCTTCTATTAATTCATCATGTCTGGAAAAGATTTTGTAAGAGAAGGACACAATTGCATCCAACAATAAACCATGAACTTTTGCAACTGTTTTACATATATTTCTAATTCCCCTAGTGCTGAATCAGGTACAAATCTCACTAGCCACATTCTGGTGTGTCAATATAGAAATTTAATCACTTTAAACAGTTTATGACTCATCCTGTGACACTTGCTAGAGTCTGTAATTTAGAAGTCACCACAAAAAGAGCATTCATAGAAGCATCTGACTAGACCATGCTTGCAGAGAGAAGCAGGTGGATAATTCACAGTGATTCATTCTACAAATTCAAATTCTCTTTTCCTGTTCAAAGAATATTCATGGCCAGATGCATCTCTTGAAGTTTGCAATCGAAAGTTCTTCAGTGGTATTCTAGTCTCTGTTGCTTAGATAGAAATATTAAGTATTTGATCTCTGAGCTGTGTGGTTTAGCTGTGATTGGTAGATCAGAAAATTATTCCTCTAGTTCATTCCTTTTACATAGCAATTTTGTGAGATCTTTAACATGAATTTGCAGACATAAAACATAGTATTAATGAATATTGAATTTAAAATTAGAAATTTATTTTCCACAAGTTTTCATGCTTATAAACCTTGATCATTTGCAAAGAATGAGAATAAACAAAGCACATATGCTTCACTTGGTCTCATTGTCAAGAAAAGCTATGGCTGAGAGGTAAAAATTTCTAAAGAAAAAAAAATAATATACATAATACTGTGAAAAATGTCCCTACTAGATTGTTTATATTTCAAAACATTTTTCTTGTGCCCAAGTAATTAGTGTAAGCCATATGTGTGGAATCTTGGAACTCAAGAGTGGGTACTGAACTCCATTTCTGATGCATACTTGTGTTAATAGTCCTTTTATTTTTAGATCAGACCTTTTAGTAGTGTTATTACTTTTGCGTTTTCTCACATTACATTTTGTACTAGATATCACTACTTAATGCAAAATAAAAGCAATAAAAGTCATGTTTATTTTTAGCTGTAGAAATTTTCCTATAACTTGCTTCCTTCATTTCCCTTTTGATGCAATTATTTGGGGTTTTTTTCCTCTAATTTCTTGCTGATTTATAGAGCATGATGGCTTCTAATAAAGATTAAATGAATCTCAAGTAGACTGACTTGTTACTTTAGAACATTTTAATTAACTTTTATGTTTCATATTGCCATTTTTAAATATAGTTCTCCCTAAGTCATCTCTAAGCAGCACTTTTCACTAAGTAAACCTTGCAGTACAGATTCACTGCTTTGATCAACTTTGCGATTTTTGCTATGTATCATATGTTTCAATGAAGCTGTTACTGAGGAAAATGGAATAAACTAGATCAGCTTCATTGGTGGTAGTGCGTAGCCTCGCCCATTTTCTACCCAACATATTGTCTTCTGAAGGTTTTCCATAATTTTGTGGGTTTGGGCATTTTTTTGCTGTATTTGTCAGCAACAGTCATGCCATTTTTTATTCTACTGGTCTTTCCACTTATTTACTCAAAATTGACACTAAGAAATGCCAAAGTGAAGCTTACAATATTAAGATCCAGAAAGAGACCTTATCAATTCCATTTTAGAAAATTCCTTCTACTGCCCAAATGAAAAAACGTTGTGGTCAGTTACTATTTAATTCTGGAGGAAAATTAGTACCAATTAGGAATTTGGATAATTTTGAGCTATACTGAAGAAAGATATACAATAATAAGATAAAAGTCTGAGTCATAAAACCAGTGTTTTAAGTGCAGGAAGTAGACTGAGACTAAATTGTCTACAGTCAAAATTTAGCTGAAGACAAAGATTCAGTGAAGGTGAATTACAACAATGGCTCATTGCTTGTTATGCATTACTTAATAATACTACAGTAAACTATAAAGTGGAAGTATATAACAATTTCAGCAGAGAGAGGCATATGCTTCACTAACCTGAAGCTAGACACGGTCTCATACAAGGTTAAATAATAATAATAATAATTGCTAAATAGCTCTTAAACTTAGTAACTTTTCAACAACAGCCACATAAATCAAGTAAAAATCTGCAGCTGCTCAGAAGCCTTCTACCTGCTGTTCTCCTTGCTTTTTGAAATAACATTCATCAGTATTAAGCAAGTAATAATTTCACACTGAAAATAATTTTGAGACTGTATTACCAAGTCTAATAATACCAAATAATGATACACCAACATTCATTCAGCGCACTTAACCTGTAAATAACATGCTTTGCTAGATTAGATAAATCATCTGAAAGCAGGGTAGAATTTGGGCAACAGTATGAATATTACACCTTAGGGGAAAAGAGTGCCATCCCATCTGCAGAACTTGAAAACAGTATAAATAATCATAAATTATTTGAAATTATCATATACAGTAGCAAAGTGGTATGTATAATGTATTAATAAAAATCTTAATTACACAGACAGAAAGACCACAGACCACCTAAAATTTTGTTTATTCACCATTATCTGAAGGTTGGGGATGACTAAAGTGAGTACACTAACTTTGAAATCCTTTGGTCTCTTTGCCAGGGATCAGCAGAGTGAAGAAATCAGCAGAGAGCCACATTGACTATTGACCACAGTTTGACTGACATAAAGGCATAGGAAGTCTCTAAAAAGAAATACTTAAACAGAATATAACTCTTGAATTATTATGTGTAATGTTGGAAGAATTCAAGGATTGAATACATACAAAATAGTTTTAAACAATTAGGATTGCTTTCCTTACCTGGAAAAAAATGATAACGTATTTTGTATTGTGATAGCAATCTTTTATTTCTATCCCTTTGTCCACTGAAATTAGACATGGAAAAATATTGACTGAAAAGTAACAGTGAAAAACACTGACAAGAAAGTAACCTTGTTTATGGGAAACTCAATAGTGACATGTTTTCTAACATCAAAGAGACAACTGTTAACACGAATACACACACAATTCTAGACAAATCTTAGTCTTACAGCTGGAATAGAAAGAGGTGCCAAAGAACACAAAAGTCTCCCGTAAAACTATTTTACATATTCCTATGCTAATATAACAACTAACCATCTCTAAACAATAAGGTAAATAAGGTAGAAATAATATCTCAAAATAACAAAAACAAACTTGCAAATAGAGTAATGTGTTTTCTTTACCATTTTATTGAAGGATCCTGTTAGTACTGCTATGTACCAGGTAACGTACATCTTAGCACACAGCCACAATACACAAGGTTACCAAGCTATTCAAATGGACAGTTTAGAGATGACCAACCATCAACCATTTGAACAGTAGCAGTATTCTACTGAAAAAAAGCAAGAGAAAAATATCATTTTTTAACTCCTTGTCAGCCTATAGATCAGCTGAATTCAGCCACGAGGGTGGATACACTGTGTGCCTGTGTTAAATGAAGGTGAAAGGATATATTTTTATGGCAAAGGGACTGCTGTAGACAGGAGTAACATGACTGAATCATAGAAGTTTCTGTGATTACTCTTGAATCCCAAAAGTACTATATCAATATATAGGTACAAGAGAAGGCTAAAATGTCCATGCCTAAATATAAGTATTAAAAAGCAGCTTTTCTGTTCTTATTCTTATTATGACTCTCCAACTAATTTGATTTCATTCACTCTTCTGAATTGGTTTTGTTCCCTGACTGAGTGTATGAAACTGTAAACAAACAAAAAACCACAAACCCTCACACAAGATGCTGAAGAAGTTTGATGGTGAGTTAATATTTATGCACCACTAAACATAGCATTAAATCCACCTCTCATATTTGCACAGCAGATCTCAGATGCTGGAAGTGAATGATGATCAGTTGCAATGCAAAAATATTGATCCACATAGTACTCCTATATTCCAAATGCCGTGTTATGGCAGTTTTCTACCATCATTATGTGCTGTAATAAAACAGATTTGATATTCACTTTGATAATGGCAGAATTTTGTGCTGTTTTGTTGTCAGTGGTGGTATTGAGATTTTTGTCTTAAAATCTCAGTAACAATAATTTAAGATCTGTGACAAAATAGCAGAAGAATAAATGAAAATTTGTATGTCAATACTCTAGACCGAACAAAAAGAAAGTAGAATATCACCTTTTTTTAGTGCTCACATGTGGGAAACAGTTGGGAATTTGCCTGTAGATCATGAAAAGATTAGAGAAAATAGTCTCATTAAAGATACAGGAGAAAAAGAAAATTGTAAATGCTCAGACTTAGGAAAGTTGGAAGGGTATGCTTGCTCTGTTCTTCTACTTTTTCCTAATAATCTGTCACTGACAACCACTGGAGACAAGACACAGGCACTGGTGTAGACATTTATTCTGATATAGTACAGTCATTCTTATGCTACTAAATCCATTGGGGTCCCTCAGTGATCTATGGGGGAAGCTGTGTTGTTTAGAGTATTAGTGAACCACATGATTGAAGTGGCCTGGAAAAGGAAATAGTAGTTGATGGTAAACAATAATAATGGTAATGAAAGCTGACTGAAGAACTTTTTTGTACTGAATATATGATAGAATAGCAGATGAAATGGCTACCTATATAATCCTGACCATAGGAACATTAAGATGGGGTTTAAATTTACAATTACAGATCAGTAAAATGACTTTAGAATCACTGTGATTAGTTCTCTGAAAATACTGTCTGTCTGCTCCACAGTAGTCCAAAAAGCAAATATCGTTTTAGGTCACGTTGTCAGTCCTAAAGAATACTGAATTGAAAACTAAATAGTTTTCTATCAGAATATGAGAATGAAGTAGTGCTCCAAATAGTATATTTTATGGTTATCTCTACACATCTAACTGTATAGAGGTCTCATTCCTCCTCCTGCTCACCCAAAATGATATGTCAAAGACTCATAGGAGTGAATGTCCTGAGTTGTAAGATCATCAAGTCCAACTCCTGACCACAGAAGGAAACCTGAAAGGTAATCCATATATCTAAAAGCATTGTCCATAGCTTGAACACTTCTTGAACACAGACAGACTTCAGACTATGACTGCTTCCCTGGGGAGCTTGTTCCAGTGATTGACTACCCTATCAGTAAAGAACCTTTTCCTAAAATCCAGTCTGAACTTCCCCTAATACAACTTTAAGCTATTCCCGCACATCCCGTCGTGTCATAGACCAGAGAAAAGAGATCATCACTTCTGGGTAGCCTGAGTTGGTTTCCAAAGTCCATACACTTTGTTTTTGTTCCTAAGTTCCAGAAGGAGATCCCTGTTCAGCCAAGCCAGCCTTCTTGCCCCACTTGCTTGACCTCTGACACGTTAGAATTACCTGCTTATGCGCTCTTAAAAGATGGTTCTTAAAAATTGTCAAGTTTTTATGTACTCCAATACCCTCCAAAACAAATTCCCAGGGGACAATACTTACTAGTTCATTGAGCAGCCTACTCTGCTTTTCCAAAATCCAGGGTAGTAGATCTGCTGACAGTTTTTCTTATATCGCCAAAGACTTTAAACTCAACCATTTCATAGTCTCTGTGGCCAAGACAGCCATCAATCACCACATCATCCATGAGACCATCCCTATTTACAGACAACAGATGTAGGAGGCCACCTTTCCTAGTCAGCTCCCTTAGTGCCTGTATCAAAAAGTTACCTTCGGTGTACTTCAGGAATTTCCTGGACCTGTTTTCGTCTGCTGTATGGTAGTCCCAGCTGACATCTGGGGAGATAAAATTGCCTATAAGGAGAAGGGCAAATTTCCCTTGAATTCCTTACAGACTAATACATTGATGTCACCATCCTGTCTGGGTGATCTATAGTAGACTGCCACAATTACATCCATTTTGTGAGTTTTTCCCCTAATCCTCGCCCAAAGGCTCTCAACCATGTCATCCCCAGCTGCAGGCACTGTACAGTCTAACCCTTCCTTTACACACAGTGCTACCCCTCTGCCCCACCTGCCCTGCTTATCTCTCCTGAAGAGTCTATAACCACCCATCATTGCATTCCAGTCACAAGAGTCTTCCCACCAAGTTACGCCCGAGCAGTTCTACTTGGGTATACCTTCAACAGGCATTCTCACTACTGCCCTCAGATAACAGCAGAAACCTCGGGCGCACCTGGAAGGCTGCATGCTGCCTTGGGAGCTCTGTCTGGGTAGCTGCATCAGTCCAGTGGGTGTTAATACCACAGGGGACGCAAAGGACATAACTTTCTGTAGGGTTTGACCTCCCTGCAGTGGAATTATAACTGATGATATGGCCCTAGAGGTGGGTGGTCTGGCTGGTGAAGCTGCAGTCTCTTAGTGTCCTGGTGTGCTCCAGTAACTGGCCTTTGCTGCGTCTTCCCCACACAGACCCCAAGGGTGTCAGGCCCAGAAACCCCTTTAGACACATTCCCAGTTACCTCACAAGCCTTGCACCCTCTAAGCACTAGGAACTGCTGCTACTGCTGCCAGTGTTGATCTCCCACACTTTAGAGGTAAAAAGAGGCACCAAAAAGATGCCAAGGATGGGAAAATTATAGAATGGCTTCTATTTGAAGAAAGGTTAAACAGTTATTTTTTAGCTATAAGATTTTGCAGTGCAAATCACAACTAAGGAACAACAGTGTCACAAATTATCAAATCTAATAATAATGCAATATTTCTGAAAAGGTATCAGTAAGAATTAGTTACTCCTTATTGGTTTGGGAATATATTTTCAGTATACATAGTAAACACTGCCCTTATAATTAGACATTTGTAAAAGGAATGGAGCCTACTAATAAGCTGGCCACCATTTCATACCTCTTGTATCTGCATTAGTTTGTTTTTATTAAAAAATACACTTTCAAAGGAATTCTAAGTTTATCTTGATTTTGAACTCAAATGTTTCTAAGCCAAACTGTGGCAAAATAATTACACCAATGTCCTTTTATTTGTTTGTTTTGTTTTGTTTTAAAGGAGATATTATTAAGAGCAATACTTTATTGCTAGTATTGAAACAGACAGATCTTGCTTAAGAGATTGTTTACTTGTACTGATTAGCACAACGGTTGATTTACTGGCCAAAGCCTTCTCCAGAGAAAGTTTTTTTTCCTGAACAAATAGGGTCAAGATTTTTGAAAAATACTTACCAAAATGCATGTCAAAGTGGGGAGATCAGAGAGAAGGTAGATTAGCTTGCGACTGATCAAAATTAAATGCACTTTACAGTGACTGAAAAAAGAAAATACATGTTTGTATCAGGTTGTGGGTTTTGTTGTTTGTCGTTCTGACTTGTTTTTTCTTGGGGTGGGGTGGTTTATTTTTTTTTTAATCAGAGTGAAAATATAATCTTAAAATGTTTACATTTGGTAGATTGCTTCTATTGGACTAAGTTCCTTTCTACCGAATGAATACTGTTTAATTATTTGCTTGTCTGGTCCAAAGCTTGTGATCTATAGCAAGATGCATAGCACTTTTAAACATTATGCTGTAGATTCATGTCCAGGTTTCAGCTGAAATAGAGTTAATTTTCTTTCTAGTGGTTGCTGTGTTTTCAGATTTGGTATGAAAGAAATGTCAATAAAGCACATTGTTTTAGTTGGTGCTAAATGATGTTTATATTGGTAAAGGACTTTTTTCAGCTTTCCATAGAAGCTGAGAGGGAGCATAGACAGAACAATAAAATGGTCTATGAAATATTCCGTACCATAGATGTCATTCTCAGTATATAAAAGGATGTTGGCCATGGAGGGGGGAATCCACCGTTTTTGCTCAAGTTGATCTGGGCAACCACCAATTCACTGGGCGACGGGAGTGATTTGTGTCTTATATATTCAATTATTATTATTATTATTATCATCATCATCATTTTCCATTACTGTCCTATTAAACTGGCTGTATCTCAACCCATGAGTTTTTTTCTTTTTCCTTTCCCCTCCTTTTCTCCCTCTTTTCCCCGCCCTTCTTGGGGAAGAAGGATGGGGGTGAGCAAGAGGCTGTGTCTTCCTAGTTGCTTGTTGGGGTTAAACCACAGCACCTCACAAACTCCCAAGGACAAGAAATCAATCAATCAATCAATAGGTTGTTTCGTGGTTCAAGTTTTCCTTTGTTCAAAATAATAATAGACATAATTGCCATTTTTCTTCCTAGTTCTAACACAAACAAATTTCATTTTGTACTGGGTCTACAGTAAACCGCTCTTTTATATTACTGTAATTACAAACGACATGCTGGAACTATACAATGCAGCCTTCAAACACAGGTGCACTGAAAAGCATGGTGTGGGTGGGAGACTACAGACCAACTTACTGTGAATAAATACTTCTTAAAAGATTAAGGTGTTTGAACATCATGGCTTTGCAGTAAGTGAGATCCTAACGAACAATGTAATGGGTTTCTCTTAAGGAAATACTTGCTAACCAAGAAAACATTAAATAAAAAAACAATATTTACTGTATCACAAGATTAGTTAGATAAAAGAATCATATGGAATTTTCTATAATCAACCAAACTGTTAGATAAATCAGTATTATTTTTGACTCTGCTGCTTTAAATATAAGGTAGTATTCACTGTGAGGTAGTTATTTTCTTCTGTGTGACAAACATTTGCTAATTAATCTTTTTTAAACATATATACATTTGCTAGATTACAAATTATTTTCATTGGGTATTTTTTTTACTTAAGGAAACCAGATTTGGTTTAATATATACGCTGGCTATCCACAGTGTCTGTGGGTTAGAGACCACTATGTTTCCTGGCTTGACTCTCTGCATTCACTACTGTGGGATCATGATGCTGACAGCCCAGCTGGGAGCACCCAATTTCTCCAAGGCAGGCTGCCAACTAATCTGAAAAGCTTTGTAAAATACTTCAAGGAAGTGTCTTGCAGGTGACTCCTCCGCCTGTCAGCAGCTGTGTGACACTGCTGGAAGGGCACTGGAGAAGCATAGGGAAAATCTCAGCCTTCCTTTTACAGAGATCTCAAATAGAAAGTGTTCACTCCACTCCAGGAGCGGAGTCTAACATCTCTAAATTGTAAGTGCACAAATCCAGATACAAACAATATTATACTACCTTGATTACAAATATGTGGATACTAAAACAGTGAACTAATATTCTTTGTAGCACTGTGGTGCTTAGCCAAACACAACATATACTGATCTTACATATCATGTGAGCAATATGACCACCAAAGCACAAACAAATGACAGGACTGTAAAATAAAGAACAAAGAAAGTACAAGGGACAGCCAATAGCTTGGACATCCTCCCAGACGCACAAGGGAGCTGAGGAGCAGAACCAAGAACAAGGAAAATAGCACCAGGAAAAATGGAGATATTACCTTTGAAATGAAAAGAGAGCATAAAACACTGACAATGACCAAAGAAAGTTGTAGAATAAAAAAGACAGCCCACTTAATTTTCTTATCAAAGAGCTCTGAAGCCTGATCAACTTGATCATAGAGACTAAGGATGGTCAAGAATCATAGCCTTCTGCACTAATTACACAGCATCAGCTCTGTGACTTTGAACAGTCACAACTGATTTAGGGTGTGCTTGCTAAAGACTAGCAGGTTTTTGTATGTAGTGAATACATAGAATAATGGTTAACAATGTGTGAGACCTGTTTGTTAGTATGAAATATGTTAATAAATCAGTTGAGTCAAGCATTGCTGTAAAGTCTGAAAGTGATCTGCTCTATTAGATTTATAAAGACTCCCATAGCAGCAGTGTAATTCAGTAATATATAGATAGCTACTCATGTGTGCATGCACACAGACACATACTGTTGCAGCAGTTCTGTTCTTTTGACCTGTTTCAGATAAGGCTGTTGTAACATACAGTCAAAAAACACCTGAAGTCAACTTTTTGTCCCACTGTGAACTGTGGTAAAAGTAACCTTTTTAGGGACTTGGCTTCTCTACCACATTTTTATTTAAAAATGAAAACCAAACCAAAACCGAACAAATTTCTTCTTATCATAGTTCTGTGCCAAATTTCACTAGCAACATTTTCATTTGGGGACCAGTCACTACCAACCTACAGAATAATGTATTCCTCCTCTGCTCTTTTAGAAGTTTATTTCACTAAATCCATGGATTTTTTAATTTGATTCTAATCATAAATTTGGAAATACAACTACAGGAAAGTATACTGCACCCTTAGTTTACCTTGTGGAATCAAATGTGGAAAAAGGGACATTCTGTTAAGGTATCAATGGATTCTTTCTACTCAAACTCTGAAAGAATAAATATTTTGCTTTCTGAAGATTTTTTTAATGAAAATTTAAAAATGTAAAATGCTATCAGCTCTCATTAACAAAATAAAATTTACAGAAGAATAGATCTCATAGCTAAATTTCTGTTGTACTAGGGGTAAATTACACTAGAAATACATTATGAAGAATCAAGTATATTTAAAATATTTTAAGGATTTTGCATCATCCTTCCCACTCTCAGTTTTTTAAAAGATGAGTGATACTAAAATAAAATTTTGAACATAAATTATAGTCACGCCACTATGGCTTTCTAAAAGACAAATTATTACAACTCCTAGCTTTGCAAAAAGATCTCTTTGGACAAGAAGTCTTGTTGTCTAGAAAATTTATGACACATCAGATGCTTTCTTGCTTCAAACATCTGTAGAAAAAGTATACCAAAAGACAATTCCTTTTATCACTCCCAAATAGGAAAAACTAGTCAGTTGAGGATATTAGAATCAACTAGAGCAGGCAATGCCTGGAAAACTGTGATTTGATTTCCCCCAGGCTTAGACATAACTTTTCAAAATGATAAATTTCATAATAATGTGAAGAGAAAGAAAAAAGTTTTGCATGTTTCATATACACCAATTCTTTTAATGGATTTCCTGCCACAACAAAAGGTAGGATTTCCCTACACAACAGAAAGTGGGATTTTTTACTGTACTGTCTCAGAACTTGCCTTTTGTTAACTTGCTTGTAAATATACAGTCTTTTCACTTCTTATTAGACTTTTTTATTTACACTATACAACAAAGCCTTGCAGCTTATTAACTTTAGTAAGGTGCTAAACCTGGTCTCAAGTTATAGGCATCCATCATCACAAAAAGTTTTATGTGGATGCTTTAAAACTCACACATTCTTATTCAGTTTACAGCAGAATTCAGGTGACTTCCTACAAATATCATAACAGGCTGAAAGACCTCACTGAAAATTGTTTTGTTTGTTATGTCAACAAAAGCTACCTGCTAAACTTTAGAGCTGACATAACAAAACAACACCTGAAAGAATCTTCTAAAAGTCACTTCTGCCACTTTAATGATTCTTCTTGAATGGCAGCTGCAGTTATGAAATGCTGAAGTTCTGTATCTATAACCCGGTCAGCCAACTGACATAACACCATCCCCCACAGCAAGCATTAACTTCAGAAGCATTTTGGCTCCATTTCAGTCCCTCTAAAACTATTTTCTATGAGCCTGATGCATTAATAATACATTTTACCTTAATTCTGGGCAACAGAATTTTCACTGCAATCACTTTGTATAAAAGCTCCAGCAATCAGGTATGTTGCAGCCATTAATTTGTTGTTATGAACTGAAAAGGATAATACACTCCCCCCCACCAACTCCCCCCAAAATTGCCCTGTCTAAAATATTTTTTCCTACTAAAAGCAAAATAATTTCTAAACCTTTGAGGTTTGAAAATCCATTAGAACATATTTTTACTTACCTCTTCTTCCCATCTAAATCAATCTCTTCAGACATCTAAATCACTGAATTATAACTAGTGTTACGTAAGAGGTATGAAGGAACAGAAGTGTGAAGAGAAAACCTGCTCTTCTTGCGTGGTTTGGGGGTTTTGGGGGAGTTGTTTCCCTCCTCCCTCAAATTTTTGGGGATTTGCTTGGGTTTTTTTGAGAAAATTGTCAGTTTTGAGCCATATCATAGTGTAAAAAATAATACTTCAGTTGCACAAGAACATCATCCATATATATTGCAGATCACTGCTTATGACTTGTAATCATCACTTCTCAGCTGGAGGGTCACACCAGTTTGGCAAATATTTTTCTTTGTTGTTGTTTTCTTCTTTCGTGCTGTTGTTTGTGACTTACAGAATAATTATTCATCACAACACTTTCATTAGATACATGAGTCACCACTCAGGTTACTGGCAGACATCCTGACCTCTGCTTACTGAGCCCTGAGGCTGAGAAAGCATTTGACACAATTTATTCTGACAATCTAGGAATATAAATGCCCATTTTTGTACAAAAAGCATAAATACTTATATTCAAAAATATATATGGCAAAAGACAACCCCAACCTGAAGCTGCAAGCCACACTGTATTTATTTTGAAGCTCCTAACATAAATCACGCCCTTGTAGATTGCGCTTTATCTCTTTAAACTATACTGCTCCTGTGTGCCAATTTCATTATGTGGACCTAGATCTTCAGCTTTTTCTCTCAGGCAAGACACATAACTACAGCTACCAAATACAGAATAACCAACCAAGAGATGCTCTGGGTTTGTATGCTCTCCTCCTTTTACTACTGCCTCTGACATCACCTATTGACCTTTTTTTTTCATTATCACTTAATATTTCTGCATCATCTTCAATAACTGCAACATTTGAATTAGTAGTTAGGAGATTTTTACTTACAATACAACATTACCTGTTTTCCCATGGAGAAATTTGAACGTGAATCAGTCATTTAAGGAAAATCCTGTAAAATGAGTGAGACACCATGCATAATATTGCTATTTCTATTTATTGCGTACTTTCTGTACTTCCAATATGGGGAGTTCAATGGCTGCATAGCTGCAGAAGAACAGTTAAAGCATAGCAGATCTTCCCTTCAGATTCCTTGCCTCTCGATATAGTCAGCCCTTCCCACATAATTTAGGGTCACCATTTTCACACTGAACAGCATGGAGGAAAGAACAGGTGTTGCATCATATTCACTGGCCAACAAGAAGGAAAAAAATAGATAAGGAAAAAGAAACTGTTAATGTTATAAGTTATAACCTTTCTCATATGTTTTTATATTTCTTCTAAGCAGATACTGACGACAGCATCTTTACTCTCAGAGTAGTTTTTCAATGATTGGCAATGTCATTTCAATTATATTATATTCAATCAAGGCAGCAAACTTCAGAATTTCACTTTTGCTATAAATGAAAATGCTAGGGTTCCTTTCCAGTCTAGGAACTGCCACAGCCAATAATAATGAGCTATAAGAAAATATTCATTAGCTAAGAATCAAGAAATAAAGTAGTTGCCTCCATACTGTATTTTTGTCACATTTTTTGATTTTTTTTTCCACTAGTGTTTACCTTTCCAGTTTTGAGCAGGAAAGGCAAACCACCATGAACTTGGCTTTAGCAAGATACATAGGTATAAACAAATGTCACATGCTAAAGAGAAGCATTAAATTATAACAACTGCAGAGACAAATTAACCTCAAATATACATCCTGTTTTGCATGAAGGTAATGATTTCTGGGTCAAACAGAATCAAAGAATCACACAATGACAGGGTTTGGAAGGCACTCCTGGAGACCATCTAGTCCAACCCTCCTGTCAGAGAAGATGCACCTAGAGCAGGTTGCACAGGAAGGTGTCCAGGTGTGCCACTAATCACGACCCTCTGAGCTCTGTCTTTCAGCCAGTTTTCAAGCCACATCACTGTCCATTCATCTAACCCACACTTTCTAAGCTTACCTATGAAGATGCTGTGGGAGACTGTGTCAAAAGCCTTCCTGAAGTCAAGGTAGACAACATCCACCACTCTCCCCTCATCTATCCATCCAGTCATGTCATTGTAGAAGGCTATCAGATTAGTCAGATATTATTTCCGCTTGGTGAATTCGAGTTGACTACTGCTGGTGGCTTTCTTTTCTTCCTTTAAGATGATGCCCAGAACAAGCTGTTCCACCATTTTTCCAGAGGTGGAGCTGAGGCTGAGGCTGACTGGCTTACAGTTTCCCAGATCTTCCTTCTTGCCCTTTTTGAAAACATAGCCTTACTCATTGCAGGAGTGAAACAAAATGTAGATAAAAGAAAGCAGGATGTTGGCTCTGTTAACAACTCTGTGAACTGTTGTTATCTGTGCCCTGTGGGTCCTAAAGTCAACCCAATTTGCCAAATCCCAGAAGCTGTTTGGCCTTACCTCCATCAGGAGAGGTGAGACATCCAGAGGGAAGTGGTGAATGAATATTTCTACATATGCCTTAAAAGGAGCATGCACCTATGGAGGTCCAATTTATTTTCCAAAGTTCAGACCTTTCTTACACTATTGCATGAGAATTTTGTTTCTGTTTACTCTCTTGGAAAGCGTTAGGATTTGAACAGATAAATACAAAGAGAGAGCTGAAGCACAATATTTTATTTTAGAAACATACTTTCCACTAACTTCCCACAGTTTGAAATTAAAATTCCATAGCTTGCATACAAAACTAACTTCTCCTGGATTACTTGTTTTTATTATTTCTGTTGAAACTGAGATAGGAATCCTTTCCTTTATCTAAGTTTGACTTTTCAGTAAAGATATTTGTGTTTAGGATTGGGTATTATTGCACTGGCTTTATCTATCTGTTTCAAAATATTTATTTCATGCCTATAAAACAACCATAAATCATAAAACCTAGGATTAAAAAGAACAAAACCAAAAAAAGGCATGTGAAAAGAAATGTGTCTCAAGTGAGGCAAAAAATAAAACCCCTTTATTGACCTGGTCTGGAAAAAAACATATTTTTTAGAGCTAAAAATATATTTAAAAAAAAAAACCAAAAGACCAAAACCCAAAAAACCACTCAAATTCCTGGTCCAGGAAAATGATGTTTATTCAGGTTCATGTGAAGTATTTCTGGTAAAAAAATTTCCCACAACTCCATGTAAAATACCACAATGAAGATCTTATAATTGCATATGAATGATAACATTTCATGTATACATTAGTCCATTCTATTTCTTCACCTTCAGTAGAGACAACAACATTCCTTTTGAAGTTTCCTACTTCCTCTAGACTCAATAGAAGTGTGCATTGCCCATGATGGAAAAACCCAAATGCTCCTTCCCTCTCTTTGTTATACAGTGTGTTTTGCTTTACGTTTCCAACAACTCTTTTTCTGGAACCATATTAGCGTTCACTGAACTGTGCATATCTTCCTCCTTTTCTCTCCCCAGTCTGATATAAATATAAACTTTTTGTAAATGCATTGACTATGTGCTGATATATTCTTAATACGACATAGCTTGAATTAGCTACCTAAATTGCCCATTATTTTGTTAGTATTGGGCTAGAAGTGGATTTTGAGAAAAACTTGCAAAGGAAAAGAGGTATCCTTGTAGAATTTCTACATAGCTCTTTTACAATTCACTGAGTCTGGTAAAATTATTCAATATTCTGTCATGCATGGCAGGCAGGTATCAACAGGTATACAGATAAATAACCAAATATTCAGCTGTACTTCTGAAAGGCAGGTTATGGGTATTCAGGGAATTCTGCTCAGTTCAACTGAATTAATGACCTCAGTAAAGTTAGTAACATAAAATTCCCTTTATTACAAAGCGATTAAATAATTTTATTGGCAAAGGATTTCTTGTCTCATTAGTAGTGATCTCTATCTTCCACTGAGAAATGCTGAGATTATATCTCATACCAAAATAGCAATAACTGCATTCCATATTCAGAAATTGATTCAGCTATTCTTGAAATGGAACCAAGACCGTACAAAATTACTAGGTTTTTCAGCTAATCTGTACAGTGTTTCTAGTTTGCAATTGAGATTCATGCCTTGGCTGCACCCAGAGGGTGCAATCCCTTAAAACTAAGTAAAAGTGTCCAGCAGATGTCCCATGGAAGGACAGCCAGGCATGTATACACACACACAACCTTGCTGTTTATGTTCCCCAGGGAACAGTTTATGTGAAACTAGAATAGCTGCAGAAAAGTTCACATTAGTGCTTTCCCGTGTAATGCCGATCCTGAGGCTTGGAGGCTATTAAAAGATGACTTAGGGCTGCCCTTTAGCAAAATTCTAGCAGAGCTGCTCGGGCAGGGGGAGAGAGGGGAGAAGAAAAAAGTTAAAATTCAGGGAGGGCAGGATTGTCCCATAGGCATTTCTGCTCTTCTATTGAAAAACTGATAATTTATCTTAATATTTTCAAACATTTCTCTCCAACCTTCTCATATTAATCCCATAATTTACCTCACACATTTTAAATCTCTTTTTCCTCCCATACTCAAATCTCTCACCCCTTCTCTTCATAGTCCTCAATCCTGTGACTTTTCAGCCATTTAGTTTCTCTCCTCCTAACTAAATTCCACTTTCTATCCAAGAAAGGGAGTGGAAGAGATGGGAAAGGAAAACATTGTCATATAAATGCAACATTTGGAGCTACAGACTATATACTATAAGTATTTGCTCTACATGCTCTATCTTCTCTTTTTAAGGTGTAAGATCTTGAAGGCATTGATTCTGATTAATTGTTTACAACACCTTTTGCAATAATTAGTTTAACATAAAACTTTGCAGTTAGTTTCTTCTTCCACAAAACAGTGTTCTGCCAACTTTCAGGTATTTTTTAACTGTTTCTAAGGATAAAGCTAGCAAGAGAGGCACAGATCTGTTCCTTAAAAAGGAAATTCTAGTGATATTCTCTCTGAGCAGTTTTAAATACTCTTCTTGGAGCTCTAAAATTTCTTAGCAAGATATGAAGTTTGAATAATTTTTATTTATTGAAATGCCTTTTACTGGATGTGGGTAATCTTAATATTCTTCCAAATTGTCATCTTTTTTGTTTAATTCATCAGAAAACACAATTTCTGATGATTTTGTCTACTCTGGGAACGCTGCTCTTCTCATAGCTTCTACAGATGGCCAGACTATTCATGTAAGATCTCCTCAAAGCAATCCAGATCTATTCAAGCAAAGCTGAAGTTTTCTTGCAGCGTTCACTCCATTTTGACCCAGAGTAAATTCAGTCCCACGCTGGAAACATAAGCAGAAAACCTATCTCCAGTCACTCTTCTGCTTGACATATGTTTCACATGCTGAGCAGTCAGGAGGCATTTTAGGGAAAGAAAAGATTTATACAAAGTATCTGCTGAAATGGGAAGAGGCAGGGTGAACCCAACTGCAAAAACATAAAAAAGGTTTAAACTTTCAGGGCTAAAAGAGAGGTTTAGGCCATTCTTGTGTAACTGAGCATGGAAGCAGCAGATAAATATGACACAGTTTTCTAGATCATAGAATCAGGATGAATCAGGATGCAAGAAAACACATGAATTAAATGTCTAGACAAGCAAACTGGAAGAAATATCTGGAGTAATGAAAAGAGTAAATAAGTTAATAAGCCAAGATGGACACGAGGATCCTGGCATAAAGGTAAAAGATGCCAGTAGTATTTGCAGTACTGTAGGCTGGAGTATGAAACTTGGAGATTAAGCAAGAAAATTAGGCACTGCTTTGAAAAACAGAAAAGAAACAGAGTACAATTCAGACAAGATTGGGAAAAATACAGGTTAGAGATGAGAAGAACTGAGGGACTAGAGCAAAATGAGCAGAAGATACTGTACTCAGTAGCTTACATTACCCATGGGAATCAAACAGGAAGAATCTGGTTCGTCACTTACTATTGGGACTACTCACTAGTGAGACTACAAGTCTCACTCTTTCTCTACTGTGACATGGAAGTACCATGAATTTCTGGTAGATTTCCTAGTGAAGGTGAGGTTTTATATGGTTCTTGCTAGAAACAGAACTAGTGATGCTGGAATTAAATGACTTTTCACCTGTACTGGATTTTGTCAGTCTCATAGTTCTTTACTAATTTAGTGCAGACATCAGACATGTAGCTTTGCTGATACTGTGCTGCAGTTAAATTTTTTAATCATACCTAGTCCTACTTTTTTACAGTATGATGAAAGCTACATTTCACTAAGGCTCACATTGTTCTTTGAGACATAAGGGTAAATTCTATTATCCTAGCTTTAAACAGGAGGAAGAAAAGGTAACTGCAGAACGGTCAAAATTTGTCAGTGTCCAGTGTTTTTGGAAAAAATCCTATGTCACTGAAATGTCTGATTTACAATACAATCTTAAACTGTTAATAAGATATTTACATGCTTGAGGAATTAAATTTTTGAGCTGGAACCTCTTTTTACTGAAAAACGTTGCTCACGACTATGTCATGCTTCAGAGGCAAAACTTGGAATGACACATAGACGTTTTCAACCCCTTATTCATACTGCATGGCTAAGCAAAAGAGTTTTATTTTTGAATAAGGAAAAAAGCCAGCTACCTAAGTCCTTGGTACAAAGACATTTCCGCAAAGTACTTGCTTTTGTACTTCTATGTTGCCTTAACAGCTAGATGATAACTTTTGATCTATGTAATAAAACTAGACACCTTACACAATTGGACATGGAATTAGATTTCTCTTTTCAAAATGTGTGTTTCTACTGAAAGAATGTATTACATTTTTTTTTCTTTTCTGAGCGTAGTGCAGTCTTTCTAGAATCCTTACAGCAAGCTGCTAATGATGTATAAAACTGTGTATGTATCCTTTCCTTGTACCGTGCCTCAGAATATAGAACAATAATGATTGCTGTTTCATGTAATCTTCAGCTCTATGACAGTCTAAAAGGCTTGTGAAGACAAGAAGCATACCAAGCAATTTTCAAAACCTTTTAATTTGCAGTTTTTCTAGCCAATCCTTCTCTCTTGAAAAGCATAGATAAAGGGGGAGGGAGGGCACACACCAGGAAATAGTTAAGAATTCAGCTGCCATTAAGCTCTGCTCAAGCAAAAGATCTCCCTTAGAGTGTTGAAGTAAGCATGCATGTATTTATTTAAACAGTAAGAAAGTAGAAAAGCAGTAAGTTTTTCTGAGCCTGCAACATTATATCTGGGCATATTTGTCACTTGTCACTTAAAAATACATATATCTTACAGAAGACTTTTGGGAAATGTATCAACATTTGAGCTAAAAGCTTGTTTTGCATCCTGGAAAGATTTTAGCTGCATCGATAGGAAGCACTCTGTCCTCATGTAACGCATTATCATTTTTATCTTTTACAATAGATCTTGAACTTATCCTAGGGTATTAGAAAATGGGGGGTTTGTGTATTTGACCAGTAGTGAGCCAAACTTTTGTGAAATATTTCAAATTAAATGTTTAATTACATGTCATTAAGAAAGCCCAGGACCCACTCTTGAGTACATTACTCATCTGGAGAAGAGAAGACTGAGAGGGCATCTCACCAATGCTTACAAATATCTAAAGGGTGGGAGTCAAGATGATGGCGTCAGACTCTTCTCAGTGGTTCCCAGTGACAGGACAAGGGGAACTTCCTGGAACACAGGAAGTTCCATCTCAACATGAGGAAAAACTTCTTTATTTTGGGGGTGACAGAGCCCTGGAACAGGCTACACAGAGAAGCAGTGGGGGCTTCTTCTCTGGAGATAATCAAAACCCACCTGGATGTGGTGCTGTTCAACCTGCTCTAGATGAATCTGCTTTGGCAGATGGGTTGACTAGATGATCTCTGAAGTTCCCTTCCAACCCCTGCCATTCTGTGATGGTTTCTGCTGATGGTAAATACCCATTTTATCTTCATATTCTAATAGATTCTATATGTAAGTCAAACATACTTGCTGCCCCACTTATGCAGAGTCCCAGTTATGTTCCTTTCTATAGATTCCTTAATTTATAGGCATATCTTCTCTTTGCTTGTATTCAAGTGCCTCAAGACAAAATTGTTAGGGCTTGTATTTTGAGCCTGAGACTTGCAGAGCTTCTTCACAAAAGATGAACAGCAAAAGGACTAGATCAATAGGAAGGGAAAAAAAACCAACAAAACCCAAACAAAACCAACACACCATCCAAAAAACCTAATGAGCAAAAAAAACAGAGAAAAAAACCTTAGATTATTTTTTTTTTTGGTATATGCAGCCTCTATAGGAGACAAAACATCTCAGAGCAAGAATTTTGAGGTTTTTCTTGTAGGAAATTGGGTTAATGGGATAAAATGATTCTAAGTTAGAATTTCAGGATGTATTAAACTATAAATACAACAAGTTCTTATCATATGTATTCTACGTCACTTGAACAACTTTGAAACAAACAGAGAATATGCTTTGAAAAAAAAAGACAGTTTCATAGAGATAACATTAAATGCTGTCAAGTTATAGGAAGTAGAAAAACCCACAGTGGCAAATGTCTTTGGTGATAGTTCAGGCATATCCACAGCTTTCAAGCCTGCCCAATAGACAGGATGGCACTGCTCAAATGCAGATGCTTCTTGGTTTGCAGTGTCTGATCTGCTGCAAGAGATTTTTGCTTTGTTTTGTAGTAATTCAAAAAATATGAGGGAAACATAATACTAAATTCTCCTGACTCTCCTGTTTACTCCACCTTGATCATTGGTCTGCCCCTGGTTTGTCAAGACATATCAAATATTAGTTTGTTCAATGGAAAAAGTTAATTTTACACACATACAAGGAATTGCTTTTGAACACAAGGGAAGAATAGGGAATGTATATGAATTTAATTATCAGTCATTGAATTCATCATAACAGGGAAGGTGCAAAATGCTTAAAAACAGTTATTTAAATTTCATTAACAATAATTGTTGGAAAAATAATCTCTCTTTGCAAACACCTTTTTAGCTGTTGACAAGCTGAAGGAAGGAAATAGATAAACAAAAGTAGAGGTAAAATACATTGTAAACTAAAGAGATCTATTCATGAAAGAAATATCAAGTGCTTCAAAGGCAATGTATTTGGCCAGCTTCTGGATCTCCTCTATACATCAGTTAATCGGTGAAGTTGTGTCAATAATGGCCCTTTATTTCTTAAACACATGCTAAAATACTGTCAGATTTGTACTACCACTTCCAACTATTCCTCCAAGTACAGTATCTCTTTTTTCAACTTTTCTGCACTAAGGATAGCTAATGCAAGTGCTCCAGAACTCCAGAATGGAGTCCACAGAATGGATCTGTGGAGTATTTGTGTCAATATAGTATAAAAAATGACAAATCAAATTCTGTATCATTTGGACTATATATATATTTATGGGTTTAGATTTTTACTGTAGTGAAAAGGCATATGAAATTTGCCCACTTGCAATGATTTAAAGGCAAATTATCAACTTGAATATCTTAGTAGACTGATCTTTTTAGAATACCATTTTATGGTAATTTACTGTCGAGAAAACAGTATATCCTGAATTTTGAAATACTATATTCTCACTGTGAAGAAAAAAAGAATAGAAATTTATCTGCTCCTTTGTTATTTAGCAAATGAACCATGAAGTTATTGGCATTTTCGCAACTCCAGATAGTACAGAACCCTGAAATGCATTTACTCAGGGATAAGAACTACCATAAGTCTGCTGAATTTCTCTTTTATTTGCCCTCTAGGTAGCAGGTATTAAAGTACAAGATTTGAGTCCTTATTACTGAATGCTCCGGTTCCACAGTATATAAATAAATGAATAAATAATCTCCTAAAGCACAAGAATGAATATTACTGTCAACAACTATACCTCGAGCACATTGATCATTCCAATATGAGGATAAGCTAATCTGCGCAAGATTCCCTCCACCCTCCTGAAGCCAGGTAAAATTGGAACTATCTCCTGCAGAAAAAAAGAGCATTAAGAAGACTCCATCACCTTATACCCTTAATCAAGTTACATTCTTTTGACCTTCTTTTGACTGCAGTATGTTTATAGCCACAAGCAAGACTCTAAACAAAAGCAAAACAAGTTTGCCCTTCTTCAGGGCAGTGATGAGATAAAAAAAGCCCTATGTATGAAAGTTGACTAGAATGAAAGCTGCTTGCATACCACAGCAATGAAGGTACTACACAAATAATTTTCTTCTTCCACAGAAATCTGGAATTGCTCTTGTGAGAGATTTCTATCAATGCAGAAACTCATTGCATCAGTGCTTCTGTGAAACCTGTGATGTTGGATTAGATATTAACCATCTACATAAAAAAGGGGGAATATGGTCATAGTCAAGGTACTAAGAAATTAAATAGAAAAAAAATAGAGAAAAAAGTACTTTGTATGATAATTTTAAGTATCAATTCTAGAAGAAAAGCTGTAAGAATTCCTTTAATAGAAATATGGTATTTGATGTGCTCTTTTAATTTCAAATTTAATATTAATGAGTATGGATTTTATAGAAATACTGATGAATTTATAGTATCTACTTTATTCAGTCTGTTAACTTTCTATATTCTCAAAATATGTCAGTCACTAGATCTATGGCCCTGACATTTTATTCTGAAGGTATTTCTGCAGTAAAAGGCACATAGACTATGATTAGTGTTACCTCATAGACACTGCATCTATATGCATCTTCACAGAGTAATTCTCATATGTTGCACGCACAGTTCAGTGTAAGCATGCAACCCATTGGCTACGCTTTTGTAATAACCAATGAGAAGGGAAAAAATAAAATAAAAAATAATGATACAGCTGGTTGGAAATTTTCTAGCAAAACACGCATTATTAAGAAACAATGACTTGTCAAAACAAAGCTGCTCTGTAGGATACACACAGCCTGGCTTGTGATGGAAACTTTCCCAGCTCACAACCTGCCCACCATGGGCTTTTGAGGGATTTCTAAGGGACATAGCTCTATGGAAGCTACATAAACAGAGACCTACCCAGGGACAGATGCTTGACGTTTCCAGTGTATATTGCTATCGGCAGCCCTGCTACTCTGACTGCTGTGGAGTCAGAAACTTGCAGAGTGCTTTGTGTCAGAAGGAGAAATTAGGATTGCTGGCACCCATAGGTGCATTCAGGGAGAACTTCCAGTTTCAACAGGTCTGACAAGCTGGGCAGAGGCAAGGTGCGGCATTCCTCAGCCCTTACCACCCAGGCTGCTGTCAACAGTGGGGTTGGCACTCCACCAACCTCTCTGAGATAAAGAGAGGAGTTTTCCCAACTCTAAAAGGAGGAGAGAAAGGAAACAAAACTTCTCTGCTACATATTCCTTTAAGGATATCTCAGATAATTCTGAATTAACATCACAATACTTCTTTGAAGGGTTGTTTCATTTTAATTTGAGGTTTTGGACTCGCCATTTCTTCTAAAGTGCTTTTTTTTTTTTTTTTTTGGCAGGATTTTTCTTGTTTTTAAATAGGTTTGTATGCCAGTTTGAGATTGGGTAATTTCTCACCAGAAATTGTCTAATTCTCCCAGGAATGGACTGAAAATTCTGAGTTTGGGCCAGCTCTAAAACAGGAGTGGACAAGCAGTGGACTCCATTATAGCTGAGCTTTCATTTCACATGCTCATATCACATATCTTACTGCTTGTTCGTAAATGGGAAACTGATGGACAGAGAATTTCAGCTAAATCAAAGGGAAAGGCAAATACAAGGAAGCGGATCTCCTGACATAGCTAGCCTGACACTATGCTAATGCTTCTGCTAGGCCAGAAAGAATTTGATGAAAATGGATAAGATGAACACAGACTGACTTTCTTGGTCAAAGGAAGTCATCACTACAATGATGAGCTAGGACATAACAACAGGGGGTTTGGAAGTGAGTAGCTTAAAATTTCTTCCAGGTTCACAGAAATGCAGAAGCTTTGTCCATCATTTATTTCCCTCACAAGAAGATGCTTTATTTTGATTTAATTTGCAGTATGCTACAAAGAATATCTTGTTTGTCCTGCTGCTCAGGCAAACAAAATAAAATATTCAGTGATAAAATCAATTTCAGCCACAGTCATTAAGTTTGGAAAAACATTGCAGCTCTGTTCACATACAGATACCAGTTCATGAATACTTTAACCTTCCTACAAATTATAAGCCATATCCTCATAGTTTCATTGCTAAAGTAGTAAAACAAAGGAGTGGGAGGAATAACCATTTGCTAGATTGACATATGAGAGTTATATCATCTTGTGTTAAGATCATCAGAAGGCAGTCCAAGAGATGCTAGATCCTTCCTTTTACCCTGAAAAGTAAAAAAAAAAAAAAAAAACAAAACACAAAAAAAACCCCAAAATGCAAACATCTTCCATTTACACCAGCAAAACCTAAATTATATAAATATATCAGGGTGACAGGAAATATGAGAGACTTCTGAGCTTCATTTTCTTCTCTGAGCACCTTCATGCCCTCCACAACAAGCTCCAGAATATTTTGGATTATGTTTACAAGCCATAGAAGTTCCACTGGTCTAGCTCCTGGCACCTAACAGGAGCAGCAGCTGCATCATCAGTAGAAAGTTGGATTTTCTATCCCTTTTAGGCACCAGAGGGTGAAACTCTAGAAATTTGTAACTCATTTTGGTTTCATTGTGATGCTTCATGTGCATAAATTCTAAATTTCAGTGCGTACTGTTCTTTGGATGCCTTCTACATGAAAATACCTTTCAGGTAGTGCTCAAGTAGCAGGGAAAACTTGAGGACAGACCTAGCAATGGCCCAGTTTACCACACGTTGCTCTTCAATGAAACTAGTACATCCGCTACTTCCATAGTATTAATTCCCTCCCGAGACTGATTTTATGTAAAACTCAGTAATTTAACTGTATTTATGACAGATTTCTGCAATAATATATTTGGGTAACTCTAGACTCAAATCCTTGCTAGTCCATCAGTGGTGCTTTCCATTCCTCTCAAACTTGCCTGCAGACTCATGGTCATCGATTTATCTCCTATTTAAATCTTCTACTAAAATTAATTCTTCACTTCTCGACCTCAAAGATCAAGAATTTTCCTCAACAGAATTCTGCTTTTGAGGGATAAACCTTTTGCCACTATATTAAAGATCTCCATCAACAGAACTCCTAACATCTCTCTACCCCATTGTTCTCTCAGTGACTAAGTTCAGGCTACCATTTTACGTTCAATTCACTTGGTATCTTCCACAGCCACTCAAAACAAACTAACCAGAACTGCATAGCTCACTCCATCAAACCCTTCCACAGTAGCAAACTCTCAGAAAGTCCTCCAAAATCATACGTACACCTCAGATTCAAGTATGCAAACTGCTTCTGAGATTAAATCATAGTAAAATATATTCCAGGTTTTATTCTATTCCTTTTGAATTGCATTCTCTAAAGACACTGACTTTTATCAAAATTAATTTTATATGCTTTGTTTCCTTATCAAAAGGAATTATGGAAATGTTTCCACTAGATGCAATACACTATTGCAAGGTAAAGTATGAGATTAATAAATGTCATTTCAGTAAAGTTTATGTATGAAAAAAATGGGATCAGATTAAAACACACAATATTTATCTCAAATTCACGGTAGCAAATTGGTCAATGATTAGTGCCAAGATTACTGATTTCTACCACATCACATGCAAAAAACAGTTGTTCTGGAAACAAAATATTATTTTTTTTATTTTTAAAATAGATTAGCAAAGCACTTAATAAAATTTTCTTATATAGTCTAAAATGGTGATAGTAAAAGTTTATTATCAAGTTAAGCACAGATAATTAGGAAACAATTCATGTCCTTCTGTGCATGAATTAAAATGTGTTTTAGATTACAGAACTTTATCCTATTTTTCATCAGTATCCTATTTTTCATCAGTATTCCCTTCAAAATACAAATGAAATAGAGATTAAAATCTAAGGGGTAGCATTGGTGCCCAAAAGGACAGAATATCTAAAAATAATGAGAGAGCAGCAGATATAGACTAATAAAAGCTTATTGTGAAGTGTGTCACAGGAGATTGCAACAGAAGGTAAAAGAAAGGTCATAGTTTGGTATGTATGATCAGTCACAAAAAATAACGTTGGATGTCAATAAATATGAGACAAGACAGAAAATCAGAAGGAACTAACCTGACATTCCTGCTCTGATAAAATTCTTATAGCCTACAGTCAAATTTTGAGCAACAACACTAATCAAAACTAATCTTAAGTAAGACCTGAAAATAAACTGGAATGTGGTAACAAGCTTTGAACCACAGATATAATGTACTGTATGAGAAAAGTGCCATTTGGTAACAAGTGTCAGGGAGAAGCAGGAGGGGCCTGGTGTGCAAGGGATGGGGAGCTGGGCACTGAGGGTGGCAGTGGAACAGGCAGGGGCACAGGGCACAGCCCCACAGTGCCTGGGGAGACAGCAGGACCAAGTCACCAGACGGGCACTTGGTGATGAGGCCGGTCCTGGGCAAAGCTGGGAAGTCAGGTCAGCCTGATAAGGTTTGTCCCAGCTCCTGCTCACGCAGCTCTGCTCCCAGCAGCCTGATCCAGGGGAACAGGTTTGCACCATGTCAGAACTGGCGTGAGCACAGGTGGGCACACCTGGAGGAGAAGGGAAGTAGTTTTGAAAAATTGGTATTTTCTGAGTAATAAAAAAAATTTCAAAGCTGTCACCAGAGTCGTGTTGAATGTATCACCATGACTAGTTACTTCTGGGTGAAGTCAGCTGTATCATAATGTATAACAATAATACCTAAATATTTTCCATGACCATATTCTCCACTTTCACACAGGCAGTTCTCTAAGAATATGTGCAGGTCTCAAGGGTTTATAGAATATTATTCTAGAATTTTTTAGCACTGTCTAAGTCTCTTGAAACACAAAGATGTCTGTTTAGAACACACATCATTGTACAAAAGGAAATCACATGTAGTACAATCAACACACAAAATGTAAACTTTACATAATATGTGCTTGATATACACACTGTTTGGCGTTGGTTTTTCAGGGAGTAGGGAGAGGTTTTGTTGTTGTTTATGTGTACATTTGACAGCAGCTTGAGCCCATGTCACTTTTTCTTCTGTAAAAATAGTAGTTTGTCCAGTACTCATTTTTCATGATAAAAAAAAATACATGCGTTTGATCATATAATAAATCAAGCATAGACTGGACTGAATCTATTAACAAATCTAGTCAAAGCTGAGAGTGTAGTTGATTCTGACCTTTGGCAAATCCTCAGTCAAAACTTCCTTTTTTGAAAAGAATGAAAAAAAGTGTATCTATGTCAATATAACAAAAATAGCTATTCAATCCAAAGTCTTTATTTGTCAATTGCATTGGAAAAAAAAGGTGAAAATTTGTTTCAGCATGACTGAGTTGCTTCTGCCACTAATTTTTCTTATCTTTCTGTGAAGTCCTGGGTTTCTTGCTGTCATATTTAGGAAACTAATGGTATTTCAAAGTCAATATTGATGTGTTCAAGGAATTTGTAACAGACTAGAAATTAGCTCAGTGAGGAAAGCTTGTCGCAAAAATAAGTTTGGATTAAGAATCTTAAATTTCAAGTAGCTTTTTAATAACAAAAAGGATAGCTGATATAAAATGACATAAATTAGCCTTATGTATTTTGTTTTATATACAACATAATTGGCATATCCTGTAGTTAATACATGGCTTAACATATTTTTTCTATGTATTCTTTTTCTGATATAAAGAACTTCAGTCTTTTATTTCTTTATTTTCTTGTTATACAAAGCAAGCTAGTCTTTTACATACTTTCATGTGTACAAGAAGGAAACTGAAAGGTAAATTGGATTTCTGAACTCATTTGGAATGACAAGAGCACAGTATTCAAAGAAGAAAGGAAGATACATGTACAAGGAAACGAAAGAAGTTGAGATGCAACTTATTTAGTGAGACCAAACTTCTCTGGCAACCGAGTTACGATAAATCCAGACATGTGAAGGCTTTCAAAGCCCACTGGCAAGCTGAACCAAGCATTTCTACAAAAAAGTTCATTCTAATGGGTTTGGTACAAAACCTGTACCCTCATAGGATTGCAAGTCCCCTTTAAGCACCGTAATGGTCTGCAAAGCAGTAACAAGCCAGTAAACCAGTCCTATACATCCGTGAATGCATTTTTAGTCCAAGTGAAGTATGAATCTGACAGATGCCAATTCAGACCCTTCAGTTCCTGCAAATCTCTGAAGGCAAAATTGTCAAAAAAGGCTCTGGTCTTAGCTAATATTGCAGTAATTGTTTATTTGTATCCTTTGGAGCAGTGTGTATTCCCTTTTAGCACTTCACTACCTTCAATAAACCACAGCAGCCCTCCAGCAAACTAGGGTATGGTGGTGCAACATCAGGACGCATTTTAGCTGTGCTTTATTAGCCACACATATCCATCATTTTCAGAAAGTTCCCAGGAATTCCCTTCTTGTCTTCTCCATCATTTACCTCATAGGCAGCAATTAAGGCTCAACCATGATGGTTGTGAATTTTATTTTCCTAATATTGAAGATAGCTGGATTAAAGAGACACAATGTGCACTATGTGCAAACTTTCAAGGGGGTAAAAACAAACAACCCTAAAATATTTTGGAATACAGTAATGATGATAAATACTAAAATAGGAATTCAGTTGCCAAGACTGAAAGTTTTAGAAAATAAAAATATCTGGTACTCTTACAATCTTGCATATATTTTCTCTTCTCCAAACAGTAATTTACTAGTTCTGCTGAAGCCTGCAGCATCTGATCTCTGATTCATTTTACAGTGATAATCGGTACAATCTAAATTGCAAAATATTTGCTGATCAATACATAAAACATCTGATTGAAAGAATATCTATATAGTTACAATTTTGCTATCCTCCAAAGCAGTACCTACAGCAGTCTGGAAAAACAAGTGCATGGAACAGAAAGATAATGTTACCGCTGTAAAGCTTCATATTATTTAGATCAATCCCATAATTCCCTGCAATTCTCCTGTCGGAGAAGGCAACCCTGCCAGCAGGCTAAAACTGACTGCCTCAATCAAGGAGAAGAGCAGTGACCACCACTTTGTAATTCTGAAGCAAAAATAAATCTCACATTGTTCAAGGCGAAATTTTGACAACACCCAGGACTTAATCAATGGCAATACCCTTTTCTCTCTAGCTTCTGATAAATTTTACTAGTTCTCATTTAGACTCAACTAGATAAAAGGTAAAAAATTCTATAAGATAGTGTATTTTAGGAACATTTTTCACACTTCAAAATCAAAAGTGAAGTTGTTAATTACAGCTCCTGTGAGGCATCTACACCCTAGCATGAGCACTTTCTCTGAGAAATTGTATAGCATACACAGTTCAGAGAAGGCATAATTATATCTGCACTGCAATTCATCAATATAGCTTCAAAAAGCCTACATCAGCTTTAAGTGAGATACTGAGTTCTAGCATCAACCTGTTCACACAGAACACACAATGTTCATTTACACTACAGTATACAGTAAATATGACTGCTGCTCTTACTGTATCTATGCACCCAGTGATTTGTCAAATAATGCAAAATATTATTTGATTTCTGCATACAAAATAAAAAAAGTACTATATGTAAATGGAAATAAAGGTCAATATTCATTTTCTATCATAGAGGCTTTCAATTAAAAACGGAAAGAGTGAATGTGGATTCCTGAAATAAAATAGTTTTGAAGAAGTAATTCCTGTAGCAAATTAAACATGGATGAAAAAAAGGGATTATATGCATAATATTGGCTATTGTATTTTACCCATCTTCACCCCCATTAAGTTGGAAAAATGTTCTAATTCTTAATACAATCAGGATGACTCAGAGCATCCCAGACTGAAAAATACTTAAAAGAAAACCTTGAGAGTGGCTACATAAACAAGATGTAAATAATTACTCTTGTGGAAATTACTGCTTTCTATATTTCTTTTTGTAATGAAAATATAAATGTAGACAGATAAATATGCATATTTCAGTAAAAATTCCCTAACTTTTAAATGTTTGAATATAAAAACCTTTCAAATAAATACTTAAGACTAAAAATGCAGAAGTCCAAGATCTTCCAAAATACTGTACCTGAAGAAGAAATTACTTCTGGTGTTTCTGTTAAGAACTAGAAAACAGAATCAATATTTTTTTCCCTACTGGCACAAGACAAAAAGGGCCCATCTTTTGCTATATAAGTTCAAGATTCATTTTAAATTAGTAACATTTCTTTTTTTTTAGAAGTATTACTCTTGATAAGTAGATTGTGAACAACTCATGGTCAACATTATTACTGCTTTAACAATTTTTTAGTTATAAAATGTATTATTTAGTACAAAGATTATAGAATATCCAAGATAGGGACAAAACTGTGTGTAAATTGTTATATATTTGATGATAAAAATTACTAAATAGAGTCTATATAAGGTTTTATCATTAAGGATTGGCAGTTGAGAGAATTCAGGAAGTATTTGCAGTGTAATTTTATTTAAAAAAAAAACAAATCCAAGTATCCAATAAATCTTAAACTAGCCACAGTTTAGAGGAATTATTATCTAACAATGTATGTCAGAAGGAATTAAGCATGGATATTGTGTATAATCCTTACCACACACTCAGAATAAAAAAAGCTGGTTTTAACTGAAGGTCGTAGAGGGTCATAGGCAGATCTGTTATTGCTAGGCACATTAAAGAAAAAAAGCTGCATTGTTGTGTGAATAATGATTCTCTGCAATTGGAGATGACAAGAAGGAAAGAAAAATTCAATGAGAATTTTTAAGTTCCCCTGTATTTGTAAGGAGTTTAAAATTTATGAATCACAGATGTTACATATGATCAAAAAGTTGAATCTAATGAAAGACTTGAACTCCTACGAAATGTATGTCTCACACCACCAAAGGCTGAGTCTTTAAGTATCAGTTGCTTGCATAGAGGGACTGCTCTTATAGCAATCTAAGGGTTAGAGCGATCTGATTCCTGGGCAAATTCATTGTCAGGTTGGCAGAACTCTTAATGCTTTGCTTCAAACATTTCCTAGGAAGCAATATTACTGACATGGCTATACTGATTTTTATATCTGAGCAATTTAAGTTGGATGGAAACACTACAAAAGAATGCTAACTTCACAGGCGGGAATGAAGCATAGGGAGGGAAGTCTCAGAATCCCTTTACTAGTTAGATGTTTTAGATTAAAAAGTGATTGTAAACAAAGTATACAGACAAGTATATAGAGTAGAAATTCTACATTGCTAGAGTATGGTAAAAAGAATGCATCACTACCCAGTTTGAATTTCAAAATAAAGACCTTAAAAATGGAACTACTGAGAAGTCTGATCTTGTGAACATAAAAAACTACACCTCAACAGTTTGAAAACAAATATACAAGAAATTAAAACACAGTTTTATATTAGAAATTGGCCCTAATTATGAGGTGCTTTTTGTTTGTACTTTTGCCAAATTTATTTGTTATTTGTTTCTGGCCGTCACTGTCTGATTCAAACAGATTTTCCTTAGTGGAAAATTCAGAAAATATGTACTACCCTTGACAGTCCAAGGGCAGAACAACTTGTCTTAAAAGGAAGAAATGAGATATGATTTAGAAAAGAAATTTTATGTCCAAATGGTGAACAGTAACGAGTGGCATTCCTCTGCTCTGTTGAGAACCCACCTGGAGTACCGTGTCCAGCTTTGGAGCCCTCAACAGAGGAGGGACATGGACCTGTTGGAACAGGTCCAGCAGAGGGCCACAAAGTTGATCGGAAGGCTGAAGGACCTCTCTTATGAAGACAGGCTGAGAGAGTTCACATTGCTCATCCTGGAGAAGAGAAGACTCCTGGAAGACCTTATAATAGCCTTTCAGTACCTAGAGGGGGCCTTTAGGAGAGATGGGGAGGGACTCTTTATGAAGGAATGTAGTGATAGGATGAAGGTTAATGATTTTAAATTGAAAGAGGGGAAATATAGATTAGATATTAGGAAGAAATTATTTGCTGTGAGGGTGGTGAGACACTGGAACAGGTTGCCCAGAGAAGTTGATGATGGCCCTTCCCTGGAAGTGTACAAGGCCAGACTGGATGGGTCTTTGAGCAACCTGGCCTAGTGGGAGGTGGGGGTTGGAACCCCTATGGCACGGGGCTTGGAACTTGTTCATTAAGGTCTCTTCCAACCCAAATAATTCTATTGATGGCCCTTCCCTGGAAGTGTACAAGGCCAGACTGGATGGGTCTTTGAGCAACCTGGCCTAGTGGGAGGTGGGGGTTGGAACCCCTATGGCACGGGGCTTGGAACTTGTTCATTAAGGTCTCTTCCAACCCAAATAATTCTATATTCTATGAGATCCCAAAATGAATCAATGCAACAAACTTCAGTTAGAATAGAATATGATTGCTTGCAAGAAAAAAACAGCTGTTTCAGAACTATGAAACTTACCTGAACCATGAGAGGAATAGGAGGAGAAATACTGGATAGGTGGGCACATAAGTGCCCACTTGACTGCTTGATTGTGCCACAATGTATGATGCTACTGGAGCAGATACAGCCCCTAGATCTCAGGCTGCACATAGCAGGAGGACTGCCAACACCTTCAGGCTGTTTATCCGAAGAATTCCCTGGCCATCAACAAACCTTGTCTTGTAGCTGAATTTCTCTTTTCAGTTATTTCATTCATATTTTCTTCTCCACCATGCTTAGCTTAGGAGCACACTCATTGTCCATGTTTGTTGAAGTCATGTCTCATGATTTAGGCCCAGCTGTGTCTTAAAAATGATTAAGTCACAACTTTAGTGTAATTTCATCAAAGGTTCGCTCCATCAACATTTTGTTGTGGTTGTTAAATAAATGATCCTAGAATATTCTAGGAAAAAAGAAAAAAAAATTATCTAGAGATATAGCCTCCAGGTGCATTGTAATCTATCTGATCACCTTCTGCTAATACCAGTATTTGTAATTACTCTTTGCTATTCTTTTGTTGTGCTTTGAGATACTTCACTAAAATTATAAGCTTTTGGACCATATTAATCTCTAGTGGATTGATTGTATTTAAGGCACAGAAAAATTAGTTTAACCTCTCGTATATTCTTCTTCTAACTCATGCACCTGTTTCAAAAATCTGTTAATATATATCTGTAACAATAATCATCTACAAACTGTAGTATGCAATACCTCCAGGTAGGAAGTTAAAAGTTTCTCTTTTTAAATAATCCAGTCCTAAAGTAGGAAGACAAATCAAAATAATCCACTGAGAAGAAATCTGCAGTTCATCTTGATGTAATTACAAATAATTTTGGAGGAAAGATATTTATGTGCTACATTCCTACCAACAGCTGATGGCCTCAGCTTTGGGACTGTTTCGAAGCCAGCTGGAATTGGCTCTGTCCAATGTGGGGCAGCTCCTCGGGTATTCTCACAGAAGGCCCTCCTACCCCACCACTACTGAAACCTTGCCACATAAACCCAACACAACTGGTCTACGTTTGTGGATTTCCATACTACACATTTCATCTTATTTCATATTGTTTTCAGTGTAAATTTTAGCCAGATTATTGATTTAATTTAAAGAAAACTCTCTAAAAGAAATAATTATTATTTATGAAAAATAGAATTCTTTTGCTAATTCCATATTTCTGTTACCTCACAGTGTTGTGATCATCTCAAACCTGCGAACACCATGTATTCATTTTTAAATGCTGTGCATTTCAAATAACAAAGACTGAATACCCATGAAGCAGTTGCAACACAAAACCAAGAAATAATAACATGTTTAAAAATAATTTTTAAAAAAATTATGGGTTTGATTTTATTTCCCAATGAGACACATCCCATCTCTCATGCATTTCTCCAGAGAAAATTTTAAACCTCATGCATTGTTTTTTATTTATTTTGCAAGATAAAGTCCAGAATGTTGAAAAACTGAGATTTCATTATTCCCAAGAGCATAAGTACCCTCTAGTGCTAAGGTCTAGCAAATCCTTCTTTCCACTTTACTCAACAGGGTTTCTGCAAGCAGACTCATTCAGACAACAATGACAGAAAATATAGCAATATCATATCATAATTTCTTTAAACAACACCAAATAGAAAATTAATCTGTATGCAAATTTGTAATTGAACTTCATGAACAAACCAGATATTCCTGCTTTAAATGAAAGATGACACAGAAATCATGAAGAGAATTTAATAAAATATTTCAGTTCTTGGTTTCCAAATGGTAGAAAGGTTCTTCTTAAGACATAACATGGTACATATTTGATCTTTCCCCTGTAAGAAAGTTAGTTACATCAATAATTACAGATTACATCGGAGAGGGTGTGGATACTACAATATATTACCTGATAAGATAATTTTCACACACTTTAATAAAATAAAGGCAATAAAAAATGTATTTCCTGAATATACCACAGAACTCTGAATTAATTCCTTGCTGTAGTCATGTTCCCAAAATAGGTAAGTTACATAGAAAACTTTTCAAAGGGATGTGTCTCACTGTTTTTCTCAATGTTATCCAGACGAAAATATCCTCACCTAGATTTCATTAATGCTGTTTCTACCTTCATTATTGCAAACACGTTTGTGTGTCACTAAGCACTAAAGTGTAAAGAATTTTTGTATACTACCACTGTGGTTATAAATATGCCTTGATTTTCAAAGGATGTTAAAAACTTTAACTTACAGAGTACTTCAAGAAACTGATCTATGTTCAGTTAGAGACAATGAGAAATCCACTGCGGAAGAGCATGCAAAATTTAACATTTGTGGAATCTCACAATAATAGTTATCTCATGCTCATGTCTATCATTTAATAATGCAAAAATAATTGGCTAAATGTGGTTGCCTAGTTCTTATATAAATGAGGTTGAATCTCCATTAACTTATGTCTCAAAATTGAATTAATGAAAATATTTCACGTCTGTTTATGCTATGTCATGGTCTGTCAATAGTACCTTTCAAACTTGCCATTGAAATTCAGTCCTTACTTAGAGTGCTGACATCACACTAATATCTACTTCACATTTTTGTTTGAGAAACTGAAAAGGAAATGAGTTTCCAGGTGGCTAGAATGAAAACAGAAAAATTAGCTAAAATATATGTATTAGCTAAATATATTTCTGATGAGGTGTGAAAGCAGAAAATTTTATAAACAAACACAACATCTAAAACCATGAAGAACTTGATATAGATTATACATGATATCTATTTATATTTATACATTTTATTCTCATGTTGAAGTTTCAGTATTCATTTAACTGACTAATCACTTCCCTCTAGGATTCAAACAAATGCAGCTGTCAGTGCCAATTTTTGCAGTTCTTTCTACAGCTTTGTATGCCATTGACAATTACTTCTTCTTGGTTTAACTGCTGCAAGGGTTCTATATGACTTTCTGAATGACTGCAAAGAGTAAAACTATTGACAGGTAAAATGTGAGTGGGCACTTGCTCATCCATATCAAGAGAGATGGGATTTTGAGGGGGTCCATTGGTCTCTTTTCTTGTCCAAGGTGTATGAAAATCTGAGGCAATAATGAGGTAGTTTGGATGTCAGATGTATCAACATACTTGATGATTTACAATTCTGTATGTCTCTTTCACTGAGCAGTTCATTGTCTCAGCATTTCTAGAAAGTGGCCAGTATGAAGATGTGAACTATTGTGTTCTTATTGGGGATTAATTTGGAAAAAATAACAGAATGCTGCCCAGTTGGAGAAAAAACCCCAATTTAATTAATTAATATGACAGCGATAACATATAAAGTTGTGCTTTCAAGATGGTTTAAAGTTTGCTTTTTTTTATTATTTTGCTTTGTATTTCCTTTTCAGGAAATCCAAAAGGTTTTTGTGAATAGCAGAGTGTGCAGATAGAACAGTCAAAATCACCCTGGATGAGTTCACATTTTGATCTAAATGTACTCCAAAGTCATCCCCAGCTATGAGGAGAACATTAGAAGTATTCATTTAATCTGGGAATATTAATCTGATTTCTGCCTGTATAAAAGAGAACTCTTCCTGAAATTTTCAAATTTCTTGGGTTCAGACAGTTTTATGTAAGATCTTACAACTTATTTATTTAATATTTAATTTGGAGTAATTTTTTATAGCCCAGAAAATCATACAGACATTGCCTATCATCCTGTATAAACAGAATAATCACTGCAGCATCTCTTCTTTAAAGCAAAGAAATATATTGTGGACTCTTGCCCAGAAAGCAAAACAACTGGATTAAGAAAAGGAATCAAAACTTTAAAAAAAAAAAAAAAAAAAAAAAAAAAAAATTATCTGAGCCTGTGCACTGTGCTTTAACTTTTGAGGCCATGTGGTGGGTTGACCCCAGCAAGCAGCTTAGCAACCACAAAAACCCATTACAGGGAAGTTTAAAATACAGTTTTACCCAATCCTTTACTGCTTGCAGTATGTTAACATGAGTGAATTTACCAGATTTCAAGACTGTGGATCACTGACCACGAATTTACATAAGGAGACATATTAGGAATTTTTCAGTGCACATCAATTCCCAAGGAAAGACCTTTTGATCTTTAAAAAGTGGACCATACACCACCGATTAACTCATTTTCCTTTGATATTACTAACTCTGTAAGCATTTTTCAGATGTGATTTCACTGACAGTAATTCAAAGCAGGAAAATCTTCCTTCATCCACTCTTCCCATATTTAAAGAGAATTTAGTAGAGCCGTGGCAACTCAAAGGACTTTCATTTTAGTCTTTCACACCATTTCATTAGCACTTTTGCTCCTTCTGACCTTTTATATAAAGATATTTTTTTTATTGCTTGATTATCTTTTTTCTGGTAATTACTTTCTTGTATCTTGCTAATCAGTAAGTAGCTATTTTAAAATTTTTCAAAGCTACTTTCCTAATACCTTTGAAAGTAATGGCATGAAATACGTCTGGCAAACATCAAGCTCCACACTAACAGAAATAACAACACATGGTTAAGAAACCACAGAAGAAAAAACATAACTAGAAGTTTATACTCGACCTAAGGCCTGAGCTATTATTTTGTGATATCAGAAAATCCATTCATTTTCTTTGTCCTCTCATCTGTAAAATGGCTAGTTGATCCAAGCAATATTGATTCAAGCAAGTTGATTCAATCAATTATTTGAAGAATCTTGGCTGGAAAATATTTTTAAAAGGTCCCTATGACTCAATAAAGTACCATCTTGTGATTCACAACCTGCAAGAAGTTATACAATATATATAAATTTAAAATTAATCCCTTCACTATTTCTTTTCTAATACAATACTGAATGATGAAGGTTAAGACGGAACAAAGAAGAAAAGCATACAAGATGAGAATATTCAAGATGTGTTTTTCAATCCATTTTTACATATCCCTCTTAGGTCGACCAGAGCTCTCTATTTTATTACTGTAAAGTAATGGGGGG
>NW_015090926.1:5624468-5658858 GCF_001431845.1 Calidris pugnax
GGGGGGTGGGTGGAAATCATGCAAGAATACTTAGTGGAACTAAACCTGAAGTCACAGGACACTTCAAATTCCATCATTGGTCTGAGAGAGAAGATGGTGGTGGTTAGTTTTCTTTGTGGTAAAACAAAGCATAATTTTCAGTTCTTTTAGTTCTGTATTACCCACATGGGAGCTGTTATTTTCTGCATAATGTAATGAAGCATCTGCACCTAGGCATACTTTTCATATTGGTGTCTCTTGGCTTAAAGTCACTTTCACTTAAATCGATAAAATTTAAATTAACAGTCATTCATGGACTAATATCATATTTCTCCTGAAAATATTTAGTAAGGTTTTGTTGTTGTATTCTATGCTTCCACACTGTACCTTTGCATGCAGTTTAGTAGAAACTGATATGGCACCAGGGAGAAGGTCTGGAAGACCAGTGTTGGATTATATTCTCTTTCATTGAATCCATCCATTGTAACCAGTGAATAAAATGGGATTTACATTCATCTATCTATTGGATATTTCCCCAAGGAGCCATCTTGCCTTTTCTTTTTATTCCATGGCTTCCAGACCTGAACTACAAATTATATCAATGTTTAAAGTATTGATAAAATAAAGAATTAATGTTAGTCATTGATGAAACTTCCAGACATGCAATCCCAAGAGCAAACACTGCAGATCTTATTCTATGGAATAATGAATCCTGATAGTACATCTCTCTACGAACGCTACTGGCTCTCACAAAAACTTCACAATATATAAATTATTAGGACACTTCAGCATCCATCCCTGTAGTGTTAGTAGGGTGGCTGAAAGCAGCTGTTTAACTGACTTTAACACTGAGATTAACCCATTAAAAATATTGACATTAAAGAATTTCGGTAACTATAATTACTTGATCTGGGTTATTTTGCAAATTTAATATTCATTTTTTTTCAAACACGAAATGCAAACTGCATAATTTAAGGAGTTCTGATCTTCCTAAAATCTTCATTTAGGTAATCCTCTGAAACTGTACCACTCTTGCTTCTCTCTCATCCCACCTCTCCTCAGAAATGTCAATAACAATTAATTTGCTATTATAAATGTCATAGAAAAGAAAGTTAAATATTTTAAAGAGGAATTCTGTGATGCCATTGCACTCATAGAGATTTATTATGACTTTATCTCATATGTACTGTTAATAAATAATACATAGGTACTCGGCCTTTTTCAACTCTGTAGCGGAGGTGGCACTGGAAAAATTAATCACCATTTAGTGCAACATCAACTGACTAGTATAATTATAAAGAGTGGTAAACAACAGCTTACTAAAATAGACCTGGACATACCTACAACAAGAGAGGTGAAGGACTTGTCTCACAGTCTGAGCATGACTTCTGCCAATTGACTTTTTTACCTCGTAAGAAGAAATTTAAAAAAAAAAAAAAAAAAAAAAAAAAGAGCTGGCAAAAAGCCAGTTTTGACTTCTTCATAAATGAGGAAGAATGTTATAATATAACAGGAAAACAAACTGGCAGCATGCATATACTCCACAAACTGAAGAAAAACTTGTAAATCTCCCACAGATTATTTCTTTGTCAGATCCATGAACTATATAAGGACACATAATTTAAATTAAAGGATTACCATGCCTCTGTCTAAGGATTTTAATATGGGAGTTTGTTATTAATGTCTGATTCCGCTAGTTCTGCCCCCTTCCTCCAAAGGAGTTGTAGTCTTGACTTCTATTGTATTATCTGTAAAACCAGGTGAATTACCCCTCAGCTGATGGTTGACATGAAAAGTAAGAAGGAAAGATGGAAAGATGCTCGTTTTTCTCTCTCAGAATGAGGTTTGATAGTGAAAAGGCAGAAAACATATGTGTCAGTAGAAAATTAAGCATGTTTGTATGGAATTCAGAGAAAGGGTAGAATATGTCCCACAGCATGGATTCGGATTAGGACAGTCTACTGTGGTTAAATACATAAAGTGTCTTTTTGATACTTTTTTACTACTGTTTTCACTACATATCGGAATTTCTAGTCACCTCCTGGCATAGAAAGTCATGTCCTCTGCATTTGTGAGAGACGTCTGATTATAACAGCACTTGGCTGCTGAGATTGTTATGCAGTTATGCTCATAAGAGTTAATTATACTTTTAATTAGTGCCTGGTTCTGTGCAAAATCGACATTCTTCATGTTTCTTTAAAACAAAAACCAAACCAAACCAAAACAAAAAAGAACAACAACAAAAAAAAAAACCCAAACCTCACACTCAGCAAAGACTGATTGGTGCCAATGGTGCTAGCCCCCCAACTTCCTCTCTTCAGTGAGCTGCCTCTCTCTTCAGAATCTTTCACATTAATGGCCCCAGAGAACCTGAACATAGCTTCATTCTGTCCTTAATTTTCTGCCATTTCTTTGTCTCATAACTATAAGGAGTCTTAATTCAAGTATCACAAAAGAATTTGCATTTTTTAAAAGCAACCAAGAAAAGGCAAATCATTTAATCACTATTTTTAATTGCCCTCTCATTCAAATATAATACATAAAATACATATATCTCTCCTCTTTCCCTAAAATTGTCCAAAAGATAAGGTGAGCAATGCTGGGACTGAACTGCCCAGACATCAGCTTTAATATACAAAATAAACTCATTCATTACAAACAATGAGAAGTTAAAATTTTAATGTGATGTAAACCAGGAAAACTGCTGCATACAGAACACACTTTTCAATGGCCTATGATTCAACACAAATATTGGGAGATATCAATTTTATGCAACAAATTATTTATGGTGCATATATTATGTATGCCCACAAAAAATCTGTCAAATCTTTTTGGAGACCATTCATTTCACTTCCTCACAGAAGTGGAGGTAAAATTGGAAGTATTTCTCTTCCCTAAAAGAGTGGTACTTCACTGACTCTTCTAATATTTACCTGAATGGTTGGATAGCACATAGTGTCTAATTACTAGAGAATTAGAGACTCATTTATCTTTGGAAATGGTCATCTGCATTAACAGATCACTTTTATAGATCACAAGGGGTTTCAATAGACTTGTTTAACATGACTGTATAGCTCATAAGAGCTTTATTTTCTGACTCTGCCAGGGCACAAAGTGAATAAACTGTCTAATTCAATACCCAGAAAGCATTGTTACATACAAATGTATTGGTTTCCAATCTCTGACTTGGTGTTTTCTTTGTTTTTGCAATAGAAATTCACTATCAAATAAACCAAGTTTAAAAATTATACCCTGCATTGGAAAAAATTCACTTTATTAATAGCTTTTAATTCTCAAGTTTCTTGTTAAACTACAGTATTAAGAATCACCTATCATCTGAATCTTTCTTCTAGAAGAATTTCAGACAATAGCCAAGTTCAAGACTTCTACTAATGTGCTAAAAAGTTACGGCCTTATCTTTCTTCTGAAAGCTTTACAGCAATGTCTTTTCTTCTACAAAGTCTTTGGCTACCACTAGATTGTCTCATAGAAATTATATCATTCATCAGAAGGAGAAAGAAACCCCTAAACTAGCAAAAATTAACTAAATTCAAATTTTCAGTTAATTATTCTGGGTTTAACAGATTTGTCTTAGTCTCCTGACACTGAATCCATCTTCAGTAATATGTTGATCAGATTCACATAGTCATTTTCTGAGGTGTTTTGACTATGGTTCTAGCAAGTGCTGTCAGTTCCCCTCTGAAGTGAAAGGTGTATTGAAAGACTCACTGAAAGAATTGTGCAGAAATCAATTTTACTGGATTACCACCAATATATCAGAAGGAAAAGAATGATTGCTTTTCTTCACTCTTCATGTCTCTTCATTTTTTTTTCTAGTTCTTCTGTACAATCTCTCTGAATGTACATATTTTGAAGAGAGCATTTTGTTACTAGTTGAAGCTTCTAAGGATATGAAATATCAGAAGACTCATGAACATAGATCAATGAACAAAGCAGTCACGGCAATGTAAAAGCTTTACTATAAATACATTTACTGCATAGTTCGTAACACTATCATATGTTTTTTTCAGATTTTTTTGCCTCCTCCTTTATCCACTTTTTTTCTTTCCTTTTCATTTCTCCTTATATTCAAAAGATACTATTTCCCCCCAATATTTTCTCTGCCTCTAAATAAATGTTTTTCACATTTCAATCCAAGCAAAAGACAGATACACTTCATGTTACTTTTACCAGCCTCTACTGGGCCATCCTTGCATGAACATATATGAGGTCTGAAAAGTAGGTATGCTAATTCCTGTTATTGTTTCCATTGTATCTCAGTTTACATGGTAAACTAAGAGCAAAGCTATAGAAACAAACAGCAGCATAGTCTGCTGCTCTTATGTCTGTCTTTATTACAAAGGAAGTGTGTCAGGAAGAGGCCTTCATGAAACAACACATTAAGAGCATCCCTTTTCTTGAAGCAGAGCAGGAATAATAGCAGTTATGGTCAGCTAGATGACAGTTTCGCAAACAGCAACAATTTCTACTGAATTGGTGCTTTTTTCCATTCCATTATATGACATTCCCCTTAATAAAGGTGTTTTCACAGACAAAGTAACTAGTAATAATTTAGAGAGTTATTTCAGGTGCCTCTCTCTTTGAAAAGTTATAGTGGGTAACAATTCTGACCCAAGCCAGGTCATTATAGTGCAGCCATCCTAAAAAAAGCTTCATTTAACTGTTGTCTCTTTTAATCCTCCCTCCAGCTCTGACAACTACAATATATACAGCAGGTTCAAACAAGTTCCTATATTATTGTAAATTGTAAATATAAAAAATTATTGTATTATTGTAAAATGCAAAGGTGCAGTAATGTCCTTGAAGCCAAGTTTCCATTACCTCTACTGGCTTAGCCCTGGGTGTCCTTCAGGAACGCCACAGGAATGGTCTGTCTGACATTTCCTGCAACCCATTCAGGATGTGTAAGCAGGGAGTTTGGATGAATTGATGACCTCACAGCCTTGAAAATCCTGTCAAAGTTGCCCAGATCTATCTAACTGAATCCTACTGGGCTGGGAATAAAACTGTCATCGTACCTCTAAGCCCAGTTATATCACCTATAGCAGGGTCCTCAGAAAGATCACAGATCAGAGAAGTCATATGTCTGTCCCTCATGTCTGCATTTCATGCTTTGCCATTATAGCACCATAGTGCTCACAAGAGGAGATGACCCTTCATACAGATAAAACATATGTGAGCTTTCACTGTGGAAGACTGGGTCCAGCCAGATGAGTAGCTGCCTCATACGCACCATAACAAGTCTCTCCAATCAACTCAAATGTTTGTCTGACAGTACAGAGGACAGTAGCAAATACTGGACAATCTTCGTTAGGGCCTTTCACTTAAAATACAAGTGTAGCTGTATCACCAAAGTCAGTTTAGCAAGCCTTTTCTGGTGAGCATGGAATTTGGTGACTTAGTTTACTCCTTCCTCATTGCTATTTCCACTATATGCATGTCTGAGGTAAAGTGATATATATTGGCAGAATTGCAGTGCTTCTGGGTATGCTTTTCTCTATACTGGGGCATAGACGATGGTCACTTTTAAGTTTGTCACACCATAAATGAAAAAATTCCAACAATGTTTGCAAAATCCACAAGGTTATATACATGACAACAATCTTCACCATAGCTTTATAGTATCTGTATGAGCTTGTCATGGACACTAAATAACCTTCATGAACTGAATAGAGACATGAACACAACATGCAAGAAGCATCTTCTGCATCAGAACTAAATGCCTTCATTACGCTGCTGACCACGTTACAAATTTGCAAATTGGCGTATGGTAAAGAAGACAGATTTGGACATGTCTATATACCATTCTTTTACTAGGTGTCTTCCAATAAAAGGTCTTTAAAACTTCAAGTCCCATATCAGGTTGTCATGGCCTGTCATTCCCTTTGATGAACTGTGGCTGCTGTCTTTCCCTAACCAGGGTAGCTGCAATGTCTTGCTAATTAGGAATGAGATTCAGACAACAACTTGCAACATCTCCCTGAATGAGCAGTAGACTGGCATGTTGTCAGGGTGCAGTTCAGTTCAGTAGCTAACATATTTACCTTGTTGCCAGTCTCAATTTGCTTTGCCTAACGCTACAGAAAAACTTACCATTTTCTGGGAAATTATGATGCCAATGCATTGGAGAAATGTTCTTCCTAAATTTCAAAGGTCCATGAAAGAAGAAGAACAATTTGATGTAGGCACAAATTCTGTTTATCTGTGATGCTAGAGTTTTCTTTCCCTTTATTTTTTCTTTTGTTTCTTACATACAATTATCTGCAGTTCATATTTCAGTGGAATTTCCTATCATACGTCATTGTACATTTGTATATTTTCTGTAATGCGTGACATGGAAAAAATATTTAATATGATGAATAAAACATTGCTTGAAGAGGAAAAATTAATTTAAGACACCATTCAAAGATGCAAAGACTTTTTCCTTCCTGAACAATTGCCTTTAGAAAATACTGCACAGCTTAAGTTATTTTTAGATTTTAGATAGGAGCAAGTGCTTGATCTATAACTTGAATAGGGCTTTTTGGAATCTGCTCTATTAGAAGGATGCACAGTAACATCTCAGCAGCAGCACTCAACTAGCTATAATAATTGTTTTTATTTTTAAAATGGTAATCTATTTAAAAGGTAGAAAACCTTACTAATTAATAATGTGATTTCTTTTTTGTCTCTTTGATTTAGCATTTAATGTATTTGAGTTTAACTTAATCTGTTTATGTCAATTTGATTTTGTGGCCAGGAAAAATATTTAATAGATTATTTTTTTTTAAGGAAATGATGTCAGACAGTCAGCAACAGAACTCTGACTTACACTGCAGAGATTTTCTTTAACCTTGCAATTTGTGCTGCTTCTTCTTCTGTAACTAAAATCTATACATTTTATCTTCATTAGGCCACGAAGCTGTCTATTTGTCATTTAACCAATAAAAAACATAAATTACATTTTTAGATAATTACTATCTGCTTTGAGAAGCTGAAACTGAAGGTGATGAGGTTTCAGAAACTGTTAGAGAATGATCATCACTTTGAATTTCAAAGCCTACAATGATGTTTTCCTAGTAAAAAATATAATTTATATACTTCATCAAAGGCCATAGGTACACTTGCTGGGTCTCATTCACATGAGGCAGGTATCACACCACAGAGTCAGAAAAAGTTCAGCACTTTTATTGATGACTTAGTCCCTTCCTGGTTTGATTGAATTGACTTTTGGCTATCTTATCATTATAGAAAATTGGAGGTAAGGCACTGTTGTTATTGGTGCAAGTGAGATGCATGTTGAACATCTCATCACGTTCTAAGTGTTGTTTCATTTTCTCTTAGGATCTATAAATTGAACACAGAACTGATAATTCAGAGCTTTCTGAACCCTAGTCAGTTCTAGCTGGCCCTTGGACAAATCATTACTAAAAAATGATAGAAATTTATCGTACTGCCAAACTGAGAATTCAACGTAAAGAACCAAGTAAATATATGCGTTTCAGATTCTTGGGTATCTAGAACCACGGATATCATCTAATCTAGTCACCAACAATTCAACAGGCACTAGTATTTTCCGGTACTCTTCCATTAGTATGAAACATGAGATATCTTCTTTTCATCCTGTTTCATTCTTTTTACCTGGAAGGTTTTTGAAATATTTTTATAGGCCTGCAAGTACATGAGTAAATAAAAATTACAGAGAACACCTAGGCATGTTGAACCTCTATAGAAAAACTAAATTTGATAGCAAATAGTTCAAGTATAAAGATTTGGGAAGAAGGACAAGATCACTATAAATAACCCAGAGCATTTTATCTAAAAGCTAAAACAACCCAAGCATTTTCTACTGGCAACCACAACCCTAATAGAGGTCTCTGTTTTTGGTAACAGAGAATTTTTAAGTCAGGAGGCAAAAAAAGTCAAGTGTTTTAGAAGTTAAATAGAAAATTAACACAGATTTTTGAAAACTACTGCCATTGAAGTTCTCCTGCAATTTCTAGATCCCAAGGAAATTCAAGTTCCTCCAAAATGTCCACAAATCTTTTTTGACGATGTGAGTTTAGATTTCCCTTAGTATTTCAGAAGCCAAATAGAAATGACTGTTTGAATTTAATGTATTGTCTATTGAAGTAGTCATTAAAAATTATTGTTATCCCAAGGATTGGAAATTTATCACTGAGATTATGGTGTTCATGCACAAAAGCTGTTATGCCAAATGAATGGCTTAAGCAACTTATTTGAGTGACACCTTAAAAGAAAAGAAATTCAATATCGCTGTGATACAGTTAAGGACTCCTAAATCATCAATAAAGTAGTATCTTGCTTCTCATCTTCATGAATAAAAAAAATCTATAATGGCCAAAAGCATTATATTTACATTCATTTACAGTTGAGTGTTGGGAAAAAAGGAGCAGGAACACAAGGCAGAGTCTGTGAAAACTGAAACAGGGACTCTTCTGAGATCTGACTAGGGTCTAACGTCTGAGCTTATGATTGTTGGTTGAGACTAGACAGTAGTCCATCCAACTTGTTGGAAACAGAATGTACTGAAAAGGATTTGTCACCCAAGCAGAGGACAGACAAATGGCTGCAGTGCCAAAACAGAAGTAACCCATGTAATATCAGAGAACCTGCCAATGTGGTAGGTAGGAAATATTTGCGAGTCAGCAGTTTCCCAAGCATAACACCCTTTCACTGCAAAAGATGAAAGGCTCTTTAATGGTAGGCGTTGGTCATCGAAGCTTTATGATATGGGCCTTTATGTTTTCCAGTGAATCTTCACTACTGGCAAAATAGGATGATCAAGGTCTGAGTGCATTAGTGTGGGAAAAAATTATTTCTAAATTGAATAAATTCTTATAACTTGCTATAACAATGCAAGTGAAAGAAATCTTTCGAAAATCAGTTTGGTATTTTGCTTGGATTTAAGTCAGAAATAATTCTGCAGCACATGTGTGATACTAGGAGAACTCTATTTCTGTGTGCATATACCGCAGAGGTAAGCCTTATGGCCAAATTCTGATGCATACTCACAGAGAATAGATTGGCCTTAGGAACAAACTTCTTTGCAGTTCACAACTCCATAATGTTTGTGTAATAATGACAGTAATTGCTTGAATAAGTGGTACGAAGAAAGAATTTCAAAAGGATAAAATCTTGCATACTTCTGAGAGAAAGTATTGGGTAAATTCTATCCCAGTGCAATACTTATTAGATGCTTTATGTCCCTTTCATTCTTAAAACATAGACTTTGATGATAGAGCTATGTGATTTTTTGTATTTCATGGCAGTAAAGGCTGATATATGTCATCCACTCTCTACTTCGGGTTTTGTTTAGTTCTTTCATATCTCTTCTGAAAATCACTGTCATGAGAGCCAGCAGTCCTGTTGGACAGCTACCTCTAGTTCTTCAGATGGTTTCTGAACCTCTGTTAAAAATTTAGATAAAATTACTTAAATGACTGGTAGTAAATCATTGTAGGGGGTGAGAGAAGAGGAAGAAAGATTGTGATCTGAGGTAAAGAGTGATGTTGTAAAATATGTAGATTTTTTTGCATAACAGAATTGACATTATTTTTGCATACCAATTGTGATTCATGTAATTAAAGGTCAATCTCTTAACTAGAAATCATGGATTATATCTATCCAAAATTTTAATACACAGTATCTTTTACTTGTTGGTACCACAGACATGCCATTCTTGATTCAGTAACATATGGCAATCAAAATCTAACTTTAAACCCATGAATTGGGTATAAAAGTTTCAGTATATTGATGTATCAAAGCAATAACTTATCAAAATCTGTATTTAACTGAAAAACATAGACTGCTGATCATAGTACAGTAAAAAATTTCTGAAGAAAAACACTGAAGGCATCCGGATTTGGAATTTGAAGCTCTAAGCTAGAACATTGCCCAAAAAATATTACAAGCCATATTTTACAAATGCATCTTTCTAAAAGAATTATAGAATTTTTTTTTATATTTTGAGCTGTTTAATCAGCACCGAACTATGTTGTCTTTGTATAACTCATCAAATAGTAGACTGAGTGTAAAGAAAAAGCAATCCACACACTATAGCTTGAGGATGAGCAAAAGTTTAACGTATGATATATTTGTGCAAACGTTATTAGTTTGACAAAATATTGGTAATGCATCATTATATATAACTTAAAATATTATTTTAAAATGTCTTTCTGTTCAGAATGTCTACTTGCACTCTGAAATATAATACCACTCCAATTCCTAGGAAAGATAAGTATTAGCTGTTGATGTTATCTGGTTTTGTTATTAAGGGATACCAGATAGGACCTGATGTTAGTTTTATAACTATGCAAAAACGTACATACAAGTAATACATAAAACTACAGATATTTTTTTTTCCTATAAAACAGTTAAAACAGCATGGATACATTTTTATTTCAGTTATTTTGAAAAAGACTAGAAGAGGTTACTCTATTTATTTTAAATTTTATTACCAGTCTGTCTTCATGTGCTACATACCTCATTTTCATGATTGTCCCACGGGAACAAAAGTCAGTCAGCCTTACTGAAACATATTTCAGCAAAATAAAGCAATAAAATGCAGGACATTCAGTCTGATATAGTGGAGAATGAAAATGAATGGTCACAATTTCATAGACTGACAAGGCTTTTCAAGACCAAGTCTGACAAGTTTGTTAAAAAACAAATAATATTTCAGTGTAACAGGGTTTATTCCACATAACGAAAATGCCCTGTTAAAGTTTGTCTCTGGTAAGTATATTATAGCCTTAGACTCTGTACTGGGATAATTTCCAATCTGTACTGGAAAAGTAAATACAAAAACATGGGTACAGATATATGTCCATGATCGTTCACTACAACAAAAAAAATTTAAAAATTTAAAAAACAAAACCAACCAAACAACCAAACAAAAAAACCCCAAAAACCTAAACCACCAGCACATATATTGAAATGCACAACAGAGTTAATTTCCCGACTGTGCCAAAGCTCACTTCAAGTAAACACATAATGATTCTAATTGTCTAAACTATAACATTCTGGTAAAAATAATATTGCTTATAGGCTACTTCACATTGATAATAAAATGTCACGTTTCTCTTACTTCTCTATATGCTCCTCTCTCTCATAATTTATTTATTCCTTTCTTTTTCTTACCTAAAAAATTGCAAAGGATACAGCACGATATTATGCATTAAAAAAACTCTCTCCTGTTTTGATCACTTTGAACAAGTGAGAGACTTCCTGTGGTAATCACTAGGAACTTAATCCGCTATTCATTAACAATATTAATAATGATATATCGCAATGGGACTTCAGCTTTTTCAGTTCTCTAATCTCTTCTAGGTTTGGTTACTGGAGCAGCAAAACAGAAGTCCTCATTTCCTTTCTCCATACTGCATTTATTTTTCCTTTAAAATTCATTGGTTAGTTAAACTACTACAGTTAAACTACAGAGGCCTTCTTACTCCAGCTTGAGGAGACATCACGATCACAGGCTCTCATCCTGCTGGGGGATTTTAACCGCCCCGACATCTCTTGGAAAAGCAACACGGCTGGCTGCAGGCACTCCAGGAAGTTCCTAGAGTGCCTAGATGACAACTTCTTGAGACAAGAAATTAACAGCCCTACTCAAGAAGATGCATTGTTGGACCTGTTGGTCACAAATGCAAGCAAAATCATCAGGGATGTCAAAGTTGAAGGCAGCCTGGGCTGCAGTGATCACGCCCTAGTGCAGTTCACTGTCCTAAGAAATTTGAAGCCCATGAGAAGCACAGTTAGGACTCTAAAATTTAAGAAAGCAAACTTCCAACTCTTTAAGGAGTTAGTAAATAAGACCCCATGGGAAACGGCCCTCAGAGACAAGGGAGTGGAACAAAGCTGGCAGATCTTTAAGGATGCTCTCTATAGAGCACAAAAGATCTCGATCCCGACATGTAAGAAATTGGGCGAGGAGGGCAAGAGACCACCATGGTTGAGCCAAGACCTGCTGGTCAAACTAAAGGGCAAGATGGAGCTACACAGAAAATGGAAGTAGGGACAGGCATCCTGGGATGAGTATAGGAATGTTGCCCGGTTGCCCTGACCCCAGATGAGGTCAGGAAGGCCAAGGCACAGCTAGAACTGATTTTGGCAAGGGATGTAAAAAAAACCAAGAAAGGTTTCTACAGGTACATTAACCAGAAAAGGAAGGTTAAAGAAAACGTACCCCCCCCTTGATGAGGAACAGTGGGGAACTTGTATCAACAGACAAGGAGAAGGCAGAAGTTATCAACAACTTTTTTGCCTCAGTCCTCACTGACAACCCCTTTCCTCCTGGCTCTCATGTTGATGGCACACCAGTTGGTGACCAAGGTGACAAAGTCCCTCCCACTGCAAGTGAAGACATAGTACATGATCAACTGAGGAACCTGAAGATATACAAGTCCATGGGACCTGATGAAATACACCTCAGAGTCCTGAAGGAACTGGCTGATGTAGTTGCCACTACCATACCACTTTCCATGATATTTGGAAAGTCGTGGCAGTCAGGTAAAGTCCCTGGACTGAAAGAAAGGAAACATCATACTCATTTTCAAAAAAGGTAGAAAGGAGGATCCTGGGAACTACTGACCTGTCGGCCTCACCTCCGTGCTTGGGAAGATCATGGAACAGATCCTTCTAGATGCCATGCTTGGGCACGTGGAGGACACAGAGATGATTCAAGATAGCCAGCATGGCTTCTCTAGGGACAGGTCCTGCCTGTCTAACCTAGTGGCCTTCTTTGATTGAGTGACTAGGTCAGTTGATAAGGGACAACCTATGGATGTGATCTATCAGTAAGGCCTTTGACATGGTCCCTCACAACATCCTGCTTGCCAAATTGGAGGGGTACAGATTTGATGGGTGGACTGTTCAGTGCATAAGGAATTGGCTGGATAGCCACATCCAAAGAGTGGTACTCAATGGCTTGAAGTCCAGATGGAGAGCAGTGACAAGTGGTGTCCCTCAAGGGTCCGTGCTGGGACCGGTACTGTTTAACATTTGTATCAACAACATAAACAGAGAGATTGAGAGCACCATCAGCAAGTTTGCGGACAACACCAAGCTGTGTGGTGTTGTCGATACACCAGAGTGACGGGATGTCATTCAGAGGGACCTGGACAGGCTGGAGAGGTGGGGCCAGGTGAACCTCATGAGGTTCAACAAGAACAAGTGCAGGGTTCTGCACCTGGGCCGGAACAATCCTCAGTATCAATACAGACTAGGGCGTGAGATATTAGAAAACAGCCTTGAGAAAAGGGACATGGGGGTGCTGATGAATGAGAAGCTGGACATGAGCAGGCAGTGTGCACGTGCAGCCCAGAAGGTCAATCACATGCTGGGATGCATCAAAAGAAGTGTTGCTAGCAGATCCAGAGACATGATTCTTCCACTTTACTCTGCTCTGGTGAAACCTCACCTGGAGTACTGTGTGCAGGTCTGGAGCCCTCAATATAGAAAGGACGTGGACCTGATGGAGTGGGTCCAGAGGTGGGCCACACAAATGATCAGGGGTTTGGAGCACCTCTGCTACAAGGACAGGCTGAGGGAGGTGGGGTTGTTCAGCCTGGAGAAGAGGAGGCTTCGGGGAGACCTAATAACATCCTTCCAGTACCTGAGGGGGGCCTACAGGAAGGCTGGGGAGATTCTGTATACAAAGGCCTGCAGTGGCAGGATGAGGGGCAACAGCTTTAAGTTGGAGAAGATCAGATTTAGATTGGATATTAGGAACAAGTTCTTTAGTATGACGGTGGTGGAGCACTGGAACAGGTTGCCCAGGGAGGTGGTTGAGGCCCCTTCCCTGGAGATATTCAAGGTAAGGCTTGATGAGGCCCTGGGCAATCTGGTCTAGTTGTGGGTGTCTCTGCTGACTGTGGGGAGGTCGGACTAGATGACCTTTGGAGGTCCCTTCCGACCTGCACCATTCTATGGTTCTGTGATTCTGTGAAATCAAACTGACTTCTGTGCTCGGTAACACTGGACTCAAAGACACTGGGGATTCCTGTAGATGTACCCTTCAGCCATTTGCACCACAAGGCTTGGAAAATGGCCAATAAAACCCAAAAGAAGACAAGGCTTACAAGCCTATCACTTCCAGATCTGAAGTGCTAGTTTATATTGTGTTTCAGCTTGTTTCTCTGCAGATCATCCCTTCTAGTCGTAGTACTTCTGGGGCTATGAATTATATTTATTAGGTTGAAATAATGACATATTCAGCAAGCCCTGACTGATTAGATTTGCACCGGTATGCAAAATTCATGACAATGTGATATGAAAGGACTTAATAATAGTGCCTGCTATTACAAAATCAATGCTTTCTTTGCTAATAGTCATAAATGCTTATATGGACAATTCCATTCTGACAACAAGCATTTCAAAGCAGAATGATTAGAATTGCTAAAATTTGAAATCAACATTAAAAGGTATTGAATTCCTTTGGTATAGAAACAGAGCAATAATTCGAAGCAGAGAAGAAATACATTTCCTATGTCTGATCTTTCAAATAAACACCTTCTAATCAGTAGAAGTGAAAAAGTGTGTGGTTGTGAAAGCAGACATAAAATTAAAGAAATAATAATAAAATTAAATAAAGTGAAGAAAACAACTACTATTCATACCAAGGACTTAGAACAACTGTTTTCTGGAATGTCAATGATATACATAGTTATATGAGCTATATTATAAATTCCCTACCAAAGAAAAGAATATCTTTGAGTCTTTACTGGAAAGTGAAAATAATTAACAGCAGTAGGAGACACAACTTAGGAATTTTTTGTCAAAAAAAGGTAATCTAAATACTGTCTAAATACTGGGAAGAGAGAAATGTCACTATAATTGGCAATGAGAAAAAAAATTTGGCCAGTATCTGCAGACTCTTGGTTTATTAAAAAAAAAAAAACAACACAAAACCACACAAACAAGCAAACAAAAATCAAAAAACTTAAAAATTAAACAATATTGCCTAAATGAAAGAATCAGTTAAAGTCATATAGGCCAGATTTCCAAATCTGCAAGTGTTCAGGACATGATGGTGACAGCATGTTGAAAAAAAATGTATTCTAACAATATAAAGTTAGAAACAAGTACTTTATCTTCCAAATGATATGGACCTTACTATCTAATTGTCTATGAATAGCCAATACAAATATCATATGTAAATAATATCATGATAAAGTAAGCGAAATTAATTTATATACTTTAATGTAAATGTGTTTAATAAATATTCTTAAAAGAAATATAGAAGATTATTTGCTGTGCTCTCAGGCTATACTCATCAGTATTTTTCCTATGTATTTTCTCCTACTTTTCACATGAGATCTTCAGACTTAGTACTTAATAGTATGAACTTAAATGAACCACCTTTTCACTTCTTTAAGATGCACAAATTAAAGATAGTGCAGTATTTTAGTTAAAAATTAAAATGACAACTCTGCTAAGCTTTATTTTCAAATAGTGAAAATGATTATAGAAAAATTCACCCTGGCTTCACGAAACCTGACATTTCTTAATAAAAATATTCTTGTGGGTTTTTTTGATGAAAGTTTTTTGTTGCTTTGTTTTTTTAGAGAAATACATATTGTGTAGCCAAATGCTATAAAAAGTGTTTCAGCTTTTATTCAAAAGCAAGCTGTTTACATTTTGTAAGGTATCAAAAGCATGAAGTTTCTCTGAGGTTTGCAGTATGTATTTGGGTGTGGCAGATGGGATACAGTATTAAAATACCTGATAAACTGGAAACATAGTGTATTTTCCATACACTGGAAAACTTTTCACAAGCATATTGAAAAATTCAGTTTAGCTAGGAAGACAAAACTTTTAAAATACTAAACTCTGTATACAAAAAAAAAAAAGTTAAAACCAGAATAAAACAGTTTCAAGATTAAAGAAAACATTAGCTTAAACATGTAATATTCTAAAGAGTTGATATTAAGCATGGTGTGATAGCAACATTTGGTTTTGCCTTTACTGAAAGAAAACATTAATGTAGTAGTGTGAAAAATTATTTCCTGGGAGAAAACTGAAGGCTTAATACGTATTGTCATTACTTCTGTGTGTCCAGACTGGGTACATCCACACTACAAATGCTGTGAGGCCTGGTTATTCATGCCCATATGAAACCCATGTGTCACATGAATCTTTGTACTGCGTTAGGATACACCAGTGGTCTAATAGTGGACCAAGGCTACATTCTGCAAAAATAAATCCACATTCCAATTTATATGAAATTCAGGACATTAATATACATAGGACCTTAGGTGTAAATAATAGTACAGGGTTATGACAGTGTAAATTATAAATCCCAGAGAATCTATAACGTATTAGATAAGCAATCAAACTATAAAAAAGAGCCTGTTTGATAAGCAATAAAACTATAAAAAAGAGCCTGTTTTTTCCTTCCCTATTGAAAACACAGGAAGCAATATAGAAGGGATCTAGACATCTTTAAAATAAATAAATAAATAACAAAAAACCCCCAACCCCCCAAAACTTTTATAGCCTCTTGTGGGTTCACACAGGTTCTGCCTCTACTATATTTAAGCAGCACAATCTAACCTCTTCAGTGGTTTCAAAAAGAACAAGAAGCCACCTTATTTTAATGTTACTGACAGCAATTACCTCAAATCTAAGCTCAGCACCTCTTCTTCTCTTAGCAATTTTCTTAAAGTTCGATTTATTATGCTAAATTATTGTAAATCACATGAAACCTTTTAAGAAAAATTGCATCAGGTTTTAATAACCTGAAGAGGGATACATTCCCACTCAAATAATATCTGCACCATTTGCAGATGCTTTGAATTGTCTGTGTGATAAGACAGGAAAACTAATGTGCTGTGAGATTTTAAAAAAAAATAAATAAATAAATAAAAGTGATCCTAAAAGCCTAAAAAATTATTTCTACGTACCAAAGACTTAATTTTTCCTCTCATCTATTTGTATCAATGAAGTGTAGAAAATTAGTTTGGGGCGACCAAAGTGCCAGTAAACTGCCATGCACAACATTTCTGTGCTACAAAATGGTAAGATTCTGTTTGCAAAAAATGTTTGTATTTCAATGAAATGGATAATATCTATACTGAAACTGCTGCCAACTAAAGTCAGATTTGCACTAATTAATCATTAAAGACTGAAAGTATTGCTATCCTTTCACTTGGTACTTCAGACAAAGTAGAGCAAAAAGCAATAGTATTTTGGCACGAGCCCACTGTCTTGACTGTCTTGTGGGTGATCCAAAACAATAAATTACTGAAGTCTCCATTAATCATAGAATCATCTAGGTTGGAAGGGACCTTAAAAATCATCTAGTCCAGCCATCAACCTAACTCTGACAAAGAAATAAATAAAAAAAACAAAAAACAAACAAAAAAACCCCAACAAACAAACAAAAAACCAAAACACCCCACCACTAAACCATATTTTTGAGGACCATGTCAACCCGTCTTTTGAACACCTCCAGGGATGGTGCCTCAACCACTTCCCTGGGCAGCCCATTCCAATGCTGGATAACCCTTTCCATGAGGAAATTTTTCGTAATATCCAATCTAAACCTTCCCTGGCACAACTTGAGGCCATTTCCCCTTGTCTTATCTCCTGTGACTTGGGAGACGAGACCGACCCCTGCTTCTCTACACCTCCCCTTCAGGTAGTTATAGAGCGCAATAAGGTCTCCCCTCAGCCTCCTCCAGACCGAACAACCTCAGCTCCCTCAGCCTCTCCTCATAAGACTTATTTCCAGACCCCTCACCAGCTTTGTTGCCCTTCTCTGGACCCGCTCCAGCACCTCGATGTCTTTTTTGTGGTAAGGGGCCCAAAACTGGACACAGCACTCGAGGTGAAGCCTCACCAGTGTCGAGTACAGGGGGACCATGACCTCTCGAGTCCTAATCACCACGCTGTTCCTGATACAGGCCAGGATGCTGTTGGCCTTCTTGGCCACCTGGGCACACTGCTGGCTCATGTTCAGCCAACAGTCGACCAACACCCCCAGGTCCTTTTCTGCCCGGCAGCTCTCCACCACTCTGCCCCCAGCCTGTATCACTGCCTGGGGTTGTTGTGACCCAAGTGCAGGATCCGGCATTTGGCCTTATAGAAACTCATCCTGTTGGTCTCAGCCCATCGATCCATCCTGTCCAGATCCCTCTGCAAAGCCTCTCTACCCTCCAGCAGGTCGACACTGTCACCCAGCTTGATGTTCTCGAGTCCTAATCACCACGCTGTTCCTGATACAGGCCAGGATGCTGTTGGCCTTCTTGGCCACCTGGGCACACTGCTGGCTCATGTTCAGCCAACAGTCGACCAACACCCCCAGGTCCTTTTCTGCCCGGCAGCTCTCCACCACTCTGCCCCCAGCCTGTATCACTGCCTGGGGTTGTTGTGACCCAAGTGCAGGATCCGGCATTTGGCCTTATAGAAACTCATCCTGTTGGTCTCAGCCCATCGATCCATCCTGTCCAGATCCCTCTGCAAAGCCTCTCTACCCTCCAGCAGGTCGACACTGTCACCCAGCTTGATGTCGTCTGCGAACTTACTGAGGGTGCACTCAATCCCCTCGTCCAGATCATTGATAAAGATGTTAAAGAGAACAGACCCCAGTACTGAGCCCTGTGGGACACCACTTGTGACCGGCTGCCAACTGGATTTGACTCCATTCACCACCATGCTCTGGGCCCAGCTCTCCAGCCAGTTTTTAACCCAGTGCAGCCAGTTTCTGCAGGAGGATACTGTGGGAGACTGTATCAAAGGCCTTACTAAAGTCCAGGTAAACAACATCCACAGCCTTCCCTTCATCCAGCAAGTGGGTCACTTTGTCATAGAAGGAGATCAGGTTTGTCAAGCAGGACCTGACTCTTGTGAACCTGTGCTGGCTGGGTCGGATCACCTGAGCATCCTTCATGCTCTGCATAATGGCACTCAGGATGATCTGTTCCATGGCCTTCCCAGGCACCGAGGTCAGACTGACAGGCTTGGAGTTCCCCGGATCATCCTTCCGACCCTTCTTGTGGATGGGCGTCACATTTGTTAGACGCCAGTCAGCTGGGACCTCCCCAGTTTGCCAGGACTGCTGGTAAATGATGGAGAGTGGCTCCGCAAGCACTTCCACCAGCTCCCTCAGTGCCCTTGGGTGAATCCCATGTGGGCCCATAGACTTGTTTGTGTCTAGGTGTTGGAGCAGGTCCCTCACCGCTTCCCTTTGTATTACGGGGGCTTCATTCTGCTCCCGGCCCTTATCTGCCAGCTCAGGGGTCTGGGTACTTGGGGGACACCCTACTCCACTACTAAAGACTGAGGCAAAGAAGGCATTCAGCACCTCAGCCTTCTCCTCATGCTTTGTCACTATGTTACCTCCCATATCCAATAGTGGATGGAGGCTGTCCCGAATCATCCTCATGTTACTAGTATATTTATAGAAATTCTTTTTGTTGTTTTTAACATCCAAGGCCAGGTTAAGTTCTAGCTGGACTTTCACCTTTCTAATCTTTTCCCTACATAACTTTGCTATACCTTTATAATCTTCCTGAGTGGCCCACCCCTTTTTCCAAAGGCCATAAACTCTTCTTTTTTCCCTGAGCTGTGACCCTATCTCTTTGTTTAGCCAGACCAGTCTTTTCCCTCGAAGGCTCGCTTTACTGCGCACAGGGACAGCCTGTGCCTGTGTTTTGAAGATGTCCAGCCTTCCTGGACTCTTTTTCCCTTCAGGGCTGCCTCCCATAGGACTCTGTCAAGCAGATTCTTGAGAAGACCGAAGTCTGCCCTCTGGAAGTCCATGATGGCAGTCCTGCTGGTACCCCTTCTCGCCTCCCTGAGAATCGAAAACTTTATCATTTCGTGGTCAATTTGCCCCAGACAGCCTCCAACCATCACATCCTACACAAGTCCTTCTCTATTTAGAAGATATAAGAAGATCCAGCGAACTTACTTGCCAGTGTCTCACCTCAGTTGTTGGAAAGGCGATAAGATAAAATCTTCCTGGAAACCATTTCAAAACACCTTAAGAGTGATTGGAAATATTCAATATGGATTTACAAAGGGAAAATCATGCTAACCAATGTGACAGCCTTCTACAACAAGTTGAATTGCTTGGTGGATGAGGGGAAAGCATGGATGAGGGAACTGGACAAGGGTGGATGAGGGAAATGCATGTTACCTTGAATTTAGCAAGGTTTTTGACATTGTCTCCCATAATACCCTTCTAGACAATTTGACAATGTACATGTTATGTAAATGGACAGTAAGGTGTTCCTAAAACTGACTGAAGAGAAAGGTCCAGAGCATTGTTATAAGTAGCACAATGTCCAGTTGAAGGCCATTCAGTAGTGGTGTGTGCCAGAGGTTGATAATGGGGCCAACTCTGTTTAACATATTCTTTAATGACCTGAATGCTGTGACAGTGTTCCCTTAGCAAGATTGGAGGTGAAAAAAACAGGGAGGAACAATTGATAGACCAGAGGGTTGTGCTGCCATTCAGAGGGAACCTGACAGACTGAGAAATGGGCTGAGAGGAATCTCATGAAGTTCAACAAAGAGAAATTGCAAAGTCCTGCATTTGGGAAGGAATAAGCCCTGGCACCACTACACACTGGTGACTAACTGTGCAGAAAGCAACTCTGCAGGGAAGGACCTTGGAGTCCTGTTGAACAAATAGCTGACCATAAGCCAGCAATGCACCTTCAAGGCAAAGAAGGCAAACAGTATGTTGGGTTGCATTAGGAAAAGTCCAGCCAGCAGGCTGAGTCCCCATACTCAGCACTGGTGAGACCATAACTAGAGTGCTGTGCCCAGTTGATGACAGTACAAGACAGAGATGAATTTACTGTAGTGAGTTCAATAAAGGCCCACAAAGATATTGGGGAACTGCAGCATCTTTCATATGAAGGAGGGCTTCAAGAGCTAACAGTATTCAAGAGGAGGATCTGGAGCATCTTATCAGTATCTATAATGTGAATAAATACCTGATGAGTAGCAACGAAGGTGGAACCAGGCTCATTTCAGTAAAACCCAGTGACAGAGTAAGAGGCAATGGACACAAACTGAAACACATAAAACTTAATCTGAACACAAGAAAACAGTTTTTTACCTTTGGAGTTGTCAAAGACTGGAACCGGTTGCTCAGAGAGGCTATAGAGTCTCTGCAGATGCTAAAACTTGACTACACAGTCCCTGGTAACCTGCCATAACTGATTTACTTGAGCCAGGGAGTGGGACTAGGTGATATAGAGAGGTCCCTGTCAAAACTTCAACATTTCTGTAATTCTGTGTCATTCTGTTGGTAATGCAAGCTGGAGCTATTTAGATTTTAAAATGTTAAGTGGTAGGAAAACTGAGCAAACTACTGGAACAAGTATCCTTCATCCACAGAAAAAGAAGTCATATAGCAAACTCAAGACAGAAAAACATATTTATATAGTCAAACTATAAACCCTTTAATGTAACAGTTAATAATGGAAGTGCTGACATACCCTTTACCACAACTCTGAGAGAGCATCACTGTAATCAAGATAAAGAATGACAGGGAATCAAAGGTGAAAGAACTGCGTATATTTTGCAGAAAGAGGGATACAGGTCCAACAAGTTAGAAGCATTAGCGTCGTATTTTTATGACAGAAATTACATGGCTGTGGACAGGCTTGCTCTATGGTGCAAACTGAAAACAGAAAAAAAAAAAAAAAAACCAGAATGTTAAAGGTTATAGATTTCGTGGGGTTTACACCTCAGTAAAAAAAAAAAAAGGCTTATTGGAAACACTAGTGAAATTTCACTAATATGTGCAAGAATGTAGAACTGGGAGCAATTCTGAGACATTTTGCAATATTTTATGTTCGACTATGTTGTACCTAAATGAATGCTTAAGCAAGAATGGACATTCTTAGGCCGCAGTAGGAAAAAAGACTATCTATTACTGATAGACATTTTCTTCAGAATCCATTTTGGCTACAATCATTGAAACATTTCCTGTGTATTAACAACTGAAAAGATATCTGCTAGACCAACAAAAAATATAAAGAATTTCACGAAGTAAGGAAGAGGAATAAAAAATCCTGTAAAAAAGAGACAAATATATTTATATTAGTTCAATTTAGTCATGTTGTCTAATCATTATATGGGAGATAAACTGAGAGCTGACCTAAGAGCACAGAAGACATTTCAACTCTTGTCAAACATTTAATGTTTCATTTAGTTTTACAGTTTTCATAAAACATTTTGAATGGTATCTTGTTCTATTTGCCAGCTCAAGAAACCATTCTTGTAATTGCTCTCCATGGTGCAAAGCTGTAATGCTGGGATAATGGAGAATAAATCATATCATCCACCTTTTAAAAGTTGTATTTCCGATCTTATTCAGTGTGAGGTTTTTATTTCACAGAGTCATTTAGGATTCTTGTAAGAACTTATTGTGTTGTTTATTTATCATATAAGTATGTTGATAGCAGATTTCCTTTTTACTAACATTTTATGTTATTACTTAAACAATTCCAATTAAAGCAATCTATCTCAGCAAATCAGAAATACTAGGGAGAAACCCAAGGCAGACCTCTACCTTTAACACAAATGATCTGTCCCTTTACCACACAAAATGGAGAGGTCCATAAACTTTTTAGACTTGAATAAATTGCAGTTTTTTGAATCTGTGGTCCTTAGATGGCCATAAATATGAATTATACTTTATTACCAAAAGCCGGGAGGAAGGGGGGGAGGGGGGGAAGGATGGAGTTGTTTTATTTACCTCTAGTAACATCAGCAGATGGGGAAAATTCCAGCAGTGCTAATTGCCATTGGGGTAACAGACTCAGTCTTGAATGCCTGGGTACCTCTCCCACTCTGAGTGCCCTGCTGACATGTTAGCTAAGCTGCTGCTTATCACTTTTCTCTGATCACAAACATGCTCTTTTTTAAGACCTGTCAACCTAGATGTTTGAGGCTTTTTATTTACTGACAATTCAACATACAACATGTTGAAGCAGTTAGGAATAGAAATGCCATTTATGAAGTTAGAGTAGTCATTCAGCCGTCTTAATCTTAAAAATAAGTCTGATGATCATTATTTGGGCCATCCCATGTTGTCATTAGAGACAATGTAGAACTCTGGGGTGCATTACAGCTCTAACACTGCTGACTGTCAGCTACATGGCAGATAGCAGTCCAGACAGCAGTACCTCCATATTGAGAGTATGGAGGCTGTGTGAAGTCAGTAGGTGCTTTTGTGGCCAGTCTTCTGCAGGCTACAGTACAGCAGCATGAATACTTTATTCTCTTCCATTTATATCTAGCTATCTAGATATAACTTTGCTTTCTAATTGTAATGGATAGAAAGCATTTGCTTTGTAATTGTAGTGGATACTAATGTTTCATAAAGCTTCCACTTTTGACAAGACAACTGCAGGTCTCTGCTGATAATTCAAGTTCTTACAAGCAGTGCATAAATGCATAAGTATATTTCAGAACTTTTTTTTTTTTAAACTGCCTTGGAAATGAGGACAAAGTGATTATTCCTACAAGGCTTCTAGAGAGATACCCTCTGACGAAACACGGGTCATTTAAATTTCAGATATTTGACTCTTTGCTGTTGTTATGGCTTTATAAAACCAAACCCAAACAAAACCAGGCTAAGGAGAGGCCACTAAAAACACCATAAAAGAACTTTTAAAAACTTTCAGTAACATTTAGTGATAAATATATTAGAAAAACCAATTTAAAAAAAATCTTTCAACAAGCATCCAAACAAGAAAGTTTAAAGTTGACTTTTTGAAGGCACACATATTGATAGAATGTGACCTCTGTTCCTCATGGAAGAGTAATGCATGCAGCACTAGCATGTCTAATGCAAAATAATTTGAAACGCAAATAAATATTCTTAGTGATCTCGGTATTTAGATCAGAGTATTTAGCACATCTCAAATAATGTGGAAGTAAAGCTTTATATCAAAGGCTTTGGAAGATATTACAGCTCTGAAATGATAACAAAACTGGACGGCTGATTACCAGCTTTTAATAAGAAATTCAAATTCTGTGTTCTGTTACATATAGTGTGAGAGCAGTGCTTGAGTATGCAGCATAATTAAACCTTATATTTAGTGATCATCAGCCTTTCCAGAAACATCTAAGTTATTCTCAGTTATCAAACTTTCAGATATTGATTCTGGTACTGAAGAATAAAAACAACCACATACTTAGAGAGACACAACCCAGCTCCCCTCCAGACACCTCTCCTCTTCCTTTCCTAGTGCCCAGTCACCTCGTCACACCCTGGATTCAATACCCTCCTTGTGGTGAAGGGTGACACAGGGCACTGGGATCAGCACATGGCAGATCCTACTCAATTCCTCTGGCATGGTGTCCTCTGCTAGCTGCAGCCATACCTCCTCTTCCATCTCCCTGTGTCCTGCTCAGATGGCTTCTTTTCTCCCGCCTGTCATTTAACCTTCAGCCCTGCTTGGGGCAGCTAGTTGTGGTGTTGTCCTGCTCAAGCGGCTAGTTTTTCTTCACTGTTTCTTCTGCTCTGCCATCCCTCCTACTATGGCAACCTTCTGGCTCTCCTCCAACTCCTCCTCATTTTTTTGTCTTGCCCTGGCAATGCTTCTTGGTTTTCACCCCATTCCTCATTGTCCCTCCTTGTGTCTCCTTCCACAGGTCCCTCCTGCTCTGGCATTTTTGTCTCTGTATTTATCAACCTTTCTTAAATAAGTTTTGCAGAGGCACTATAAACTCTTCTGATTGGCTCAGTTTTGGTGTTCTGTGCATCTGTTTTGTCCATTGTGGAGCTGGTTGGAATAGACTGTGACCACCATCACAGGGCATCCCCTGCAGAAGCCACCCCTGCATCCTCTGCTGCTCAAATCCTGCCAGTCATACCTGGTACAACTTTATCCTGAAGAATCATGCCCAGGGGATGCCCATGCAGCCCCGTAGGCAGACTGTCACTGCCGGCAGCCAGTTCCTCTGATTCCTGGTCATCATGTAAATTCACAGACTGGGGCAAAACATCCCAGTGGTGTTGCTCATGGAGAAGAATGGACCAATACACAGCTGGGCAGAGTGTTGAATGGAGAGTAAATACAAGTTGGAAATCAAACACAGATTTCTCCTAAAAATACAAATTCACAGTCATACTTGGCATAAAAGATTTTTTTCTTAATACTTCTCAATTAGTATTGAAGAATACTGGCTTTGATACAGGTTATTAAAAACTTTTTCTCTAAATGAAAAACGCAATGAAAGCTTACTTGGTGTTTGCATTAACTATACTAAAGAATACGTGCAATTATAAGGCAATAGAATCTTTAAAACTTAAATTTCTCCAAGTTTAAAACTTAAAATCCTCTAAAACTAAAGAAATAGAAAACTATATTGGGGAAGCTGAGAATATGCATAATATGTCATTGTCAGTTCTGCATATTTTTCTCAGTTCTGCCAACATTAACTCCATAAAAATAGGTCTGAAAGATATCTTTTTGATATGGCATTAATGAATGTTCAGATTAACTTTCTTATGGACAGGATAATAAAATTTTTATGAAAAGCTTTCATAAGAGGGAAGATGTAAAAAAGCAAGATGTACAGTTAGATTAAGAAATTATGAATAGAACCACTACAACTTAAATCAGTCTTACAGAGAGATCCATTGTTACTCCTATGTCTTTCTTCTAAACAAGAAGAACTTCTAAATAAAAAAAAAGTATTCTATAAGAATAAAAAATCAACAATCAGATATAATTAGACAACATATTTTGACATCTAGGTGGATCTATTTAGTGATAAAAGCTCCTGTTAAAGAAAAGACCTTAGTGGTTTTCTCCAGAAGATCAGGTATTTACATCCACAAGCTATCAAAGAACTTTTACAGTTCTTTATTGAGAGAGAAATTTTGATCTTAAATCAATTAGGTTTAAAAAACAACTTCTCTAGTTTTCTAACAAGTGCTTCTGAAACTTCTTGGCACACATTCGTTATGACCCTTTCAGTATTTTCTACACCTTTTGTAACTGACCTTATTCTTTTTCAACATGTGCATGGAAACTAGGGAAATGAATAATGCAAAATACTCTTTAAAATTATGAGCCCTTTGTCCTTTACAGACAGATCTGCCTGACTTGCAAATTTTAAAATGAGCAGAGTCAATAGGCTTGGATTCTGAACTTCATAGAAATATACAAACCTCACTCAAAGTAACGGTAGGAGTAGTGGCAAACTTATTGTAGGCATACTTGATTAAAATAGCAGTATAGACATGGAGAAAGAGATGAGACAAGACAAGAGAGAGTAAAAAAAGAAAGAGAAAAGGGACGAAAAGAAATGGGGAAGAGGGAAAACGGGAACAAAAGACAGACATACAGAAAAAAAGGTCTAAAATCAGCCTGGAGACAAGTTTTCTGGTGAGCAGGACTTGAAGAATTTTGCTGTATTATTTTTAGTACTTCTTTCATCTTTGTAAAAAAAAAAAACACGTGTTCATATTGAGGGTAATGAGTGATAAAAAGAATAGCTTGTAACCTAAGGCCCCAATGTGAGGTCTTAATTCAAAAGGCACATACGTTTATGCAGGATGAAAAAAGCTTCTTTCTTTTACTATAGTGCAGAAAACATTGTCCCTGTGAAGCTGATGGGGCCTGGCAATCTTTGCCTGAGGAGACATAGCCTTCACTTTTTCCAAAATCTTTAGGACAGAGGAAAGACATTAAAGGGCTACATTTTCCACAGATATTATTGTCATAGACATCTTGCTGGAGTTAGAGCTGGGAGGTATAGCCAAACAATCTGCTTCAGTGAGGTGCTGTGGAAACAAGCTTTATTTTTATTTTTTAAAATTGTCTTTAGATAACAACTGTCAACAAAAAATGTGGATGAAAATAGAGAGATGCCCATACATAACGTTAAACAAACCTATACCCTGAGCACTAGTCTTTTTCTAACCAGCAAGGAAGGAATAGAAAAGACAAAAAGACCATGAAAGAAACACCACTGAGAAACTCCTTAAGTCTCACTGTGTATTTAAGCTGTATTAACTCTATTCAGCCACAGAAGGGCATACAATTTATGGCTTTATAGTGTTTGCTGTCTAATTAACTTTGATTTGTCTACATGGGGTTTTAGACCTCATCAATGGCATTGAATCCCAGATAAATAAGAAATTAAAAGCACTGCCATCACTTTCACCAAAAGAAAAACAAATAGATCTTTTCATCTTGGTTCCTGAAATGAAAAGAACTTCACTATGCTAAGGTCTGAAATCCGCCTAATTGAGATCATAACCAAGAAAATTGTTACTGAAAAAGCAAGTTACTCTTTCTTTAGTAAAGTCTCACATGACTGCTGTAAGGTAATTTACACTATTTTTGCCTCATATTTTTTTCTGAAGACAATATAAACATAAACACTGTAATCAGTGTCAGGATAAGCCTTCCTGTTCTGCAGCTACCAGAGCTCCTATCCTTCAGGAGCTCTAAATTAATATGCTTTTTACTATACTGTAGAAAAAAATATTATTCATTTGAAAGTCACATTTATGTACAGACTAAAACCAAGATTGGTTTTGCAAACATAAATATATTTGAATTGCCTCTACTTTATGCGGAACATAGACTGAACCAGGATTTTGAAGTAAACAGTCTAAAATAAGCTAACCTGTGGAATCAATGAACACAGTAACACCTGGCTGTTCAGAATGAGCTATCCTGAGGAATTCCTATTCCAGGATTCATGAGATTTTATTTTCCTATGACTAACTCTGCTTTTTGGAACATACCTCTAAGTTGTCTGTTAATGTGGGAAATTCTCGTGTAATCATGATGCAGCATTCTTAACTGTATATCTCACATAAAATTAAGGTTAATTTCTTCACTGCCTGAGAACAATTACATGTCAAAAAGAATGACCTGTTTCAAAAAAGTCAGTGCACAGCTCAATGTAGAATTGCACAGTGTTCATTCACATGGACATTACCTGAACATTTTTATGCCACAAAAGATATGTGCATTTGACTTGAATGCTTACATTTTGAAAGAATTGAAAACAGACTTGAGTGTCTATTTTTTCATGTTTTACTGTATTCACTAAAACAAAAAGCTTTAAAAAAAGATAAAATCACATACATAAAAATAACATAATGATAAAAAATACATAATAGTGAAGGTTTTGCAGATTTTCTTATCAATCTTCCTATTTGTTCTCTGTCATAAAAAGCAAATGGTTTGACTCTAGTTTGTATCTACTGAACAGACAAAGAGTTTCAGTTAGCACAAAGACGAACAGAAACACGGCAAGGAGACAGATGCAAAGATGTCACCCGTGGACTGATTAGTGCTATGTTCACTTAGGAAAAAAAAACATTCGGTATTGAGTATCAGGGTATTTACTGCAACTCGTTGCAGCACTTAGGATGAAGGGGGAGAGAAGAAGAGTTAAGATGTACATGGAGTTTCTCTGGAGAACCTGAACAAGATAAACTCTCTCAGAGTTAGTTATTTTAGCTGGTTAAATTAGTGTTTCAACATGCACCCTTACTAGAGAAAAATACAAAAGTTCAACATGTTAGGAAGCTCATGATTATGCCCCAAAGGAGAGTGATGTACACACAGTAACTCTGCAGCACATTTAAGAGCTAGTTAGACCAAGATCTGGAGAATTATTGCATGTTCCAACAATTTTGTATTAAATTTAGACTTATGTTCCCTTCGATCATCAAGACAGAGTGACGAAGACTTTTTTTCTGGTAGGGAGAAAACTGTCTATCCCCAAGCAAATGGTCACCCCTGAAGTGAGATAATGGGGTATAGCTACAAAGTGAACAACAAGGTCAAAGTTCCAAATATGGAAGGAAAATGTTTCCTGACGGTGGGAGACACATGGTAACCTTCTTAGTCCACTTTATTAATGTTAACAGGTTAGTGGATTATATTAAAAAAGACCTACAAAACATGTAATTCTTTTAGGCATCCAGCCAAGTTGCAAGGGAGCCATTTAATACAAATATAGGCCTGATATTTCTTTTCACCACTACTTTTCCTTTTCTGATGATGCACTTTGATTAAAATGCAATTCCTGTAACAGTGTGTCAATTTTTATGAAAATTTTACTATAAAGTGTCCTTGGAAATTCAAAATACTTCCATATTCTTAAAATATAATGTCAATTCTTCATTTTTTTTTTAATAATATGATTTTAAAGGAAAAATATACAAGGAAAAATTCTATGTGGAATCGGTCTTTTTACTTTACAAAAATATAATGATTCCTGGGATAAGAACCACCATAATAGTTTCATTTCACAGTGTCTTTTCAATTGTGATTCAAAATTAAAACTATTTTCAAAATGTCATATTTTGCATGAAATTACCATTAGAAATTCCAAGTTCTATCGAACTCCAAATATAAATTATTAGTTGAAATAAAGCAAATTAAGCACACATACACATTTACAGAACAGACTAATACTAAAATAAATTTTAAAAATAACAGTCTTGTCAAATCTGAGCAATATTGGCTGTGAATGCTATTATAATTAAAGAAAAAACATTAACTAAACTCCAGCTACAGTCAAAAGCTTGGACGAATGCAAGGCAGACATTAAAAATAATGGGTTTCTACTTCTGGGTACATAGAAAAGGAATAATTATTAATGCAGCTCAGTGAAAACAAAGTCTACATTCATTACGGGCTTTGAGCTATTAAGCTACATATAAAGCAATCATGACTTCATTATCCAAATTAGATGTTTAGCTTTTGTTTAAAGCAGCGAAGTTTTAAGATTTTTAGTGCTCTTGAAAAAAAAAAATAAATCACTACCAGTAAACAAGTATATTGAAACTACTACAAAACTCTAGGATAAGTCAAAATTGGAGTAAAAATTGGATTTTATTCATACCTGCACTAAGTTGAAATACTGTTTAATAATAAAAACAGAATTCAAAATTATATTTAATAAAACAAATTTTACTCTTTAGATCATCAATTCTGGTTTAGGAATCTCCATTTCTGTGCAGCTCCAAATCTTTTAATTATTATTGATTTATTAGTTAATATAAATATGATTTCTGAGGAGTCATCAGATCAAAAGGATATGATTCTCAGTTTAAATAAAAAATATATACATTTGTTCCTTATGAGTTTTTGAGTAAGGTAGGGGAGGAAACAGGGAGAAAGGTAAATACAGAAATTACAGCCTCACAGAGGAAGTTAGCATCCGCATGATTTTTCTATGGAATAAATACTTCCTAACATCAATTATATATTTGAACTGTCATTAACTATCAGTAAGTTCTGTTGGGGGGGCGGGTGGAGGTGTTGGGTTTTTTTCATTTTATGCAGTGGTTCAAATGTTTAGGATATGAATGTTCCTTCTTTCCTCACTTTGATGACCAGTGCATTCAGGATGTTAAAAAGGCTTCTGAACAAATAACTTAAGATAAAAAAACTATGCTGTAGGGATTTATTTCACAAAAGTTGAAGAGATAGGATTTTGTATTTGTACTGATTTGGGCTGAGACAGAGTTAGTTTTCTTGATAGTATTTTGTATAGGGCTGCATTTCAGATTTGTGATCAAAACAGTGTTGACAACACGTGGATGTTTGCAAAGCATCCAGGCCTTCTCTGCTTCTCACGCTGCCCCATCAGCGAGCAGTCTGGGGTGCACAAGAGATTAGGAGGGGACACAGCTGGGACAGCTGGTCCCAACTGACCAAAAGGATATCTCAGACCACATGATGTTGTGATTAACGATAACATCTGGCGGAAGAAGAAGGGGAACACGTTCGGAGTCATGGCATCTGTCTTCCCAAGACAAACTGTTAACCATGATGAAGCCCTGCTTTCCAGGAGATGGCTGGACACCTACCTGCCAATGGGAAGTAGTAAAGGAATTCCTTACTTTGCTTTGCTTTTACCGTTCTGACCTTCTCCTCCATCCCACTGGAGGGGAAGGAGTGAGCAGCTGGGTGGCTCTTACCTGCTGGTTGAGGTTAAACCATGACAATAATACAGGTTTATTAGACATTACTTATAACACACAAAATATAATCTGATATTTCATATTATTTACTATTCAAGTCATAAATCCTTGTAGCACCCTTTGCAAGCACAAAAAATTGTGAGATAACATTGCAGTGATTTTGAAAGGAGTTAAGGTGTCTGATTTCATGACATAATTTCCCCATAAAAATTAAAGGAATACAATTTGGGCCACAAGCAAAAAAATATGCTTGCACACTTCAAGATAATCACAATATCATTATAAACTGGTAGGGAATTTGTAAAGAAAAAACATGATGTAAGTAAAAAGACAGAAAAATTTCAAATAGTTTCTTATGGCTTCTTATTGTATCCATGGTAGGTTTCCAGTTACTTGGCAGAAATAGATTCTACACATTTTAGTCTTAGAAGAGGCAAAGAGGAAGAGGCAGTACACACGCAGTTATTTAAATGGTTTCTGAGCACTTACTATAGGTTATTGAGAGAGTTAGGGATGCATCTTGATTCTGGAAATTTCAAGTAAATCAGAACATCTCCAGAAGACACTTTTTTTTTTTTTTTCTGTAGAATGAAAAGTTCCTAATTCTTGTCCTTTTTTTTTTTTTCTTTTTTTGAGCTGAGCTAATTGGAAATAGCTTATTTGAAGTGAAACCCACACTAAGTTATAATATTTTCATTTTGTATGAAAATGTCATAGCATTCAAAAGACTTAAAACAATCTATCCAAAGTTCAAGTCATTTGGATATTTAGGGCTGACTTCACATGGTTCTAAAACCAGAGGCTTCAATGGCATTTGACAAAAGAGTCTGTCTTGTTGCTTTTTAACTAACAGCTAAAGAGTTGAAATGGTGACTCTTCTTCAGTGGGAAGAGGTACATGGAGCGGACTTCTCCTGTTGCTATGCACTTGCTGAATTGATTCCTTGACAGAACTAGGTGGATGGGCAAGCCAGTTTTCTAAGTTCTTACTTGATGCTAACTCAGAAACGGGATGAAAGAGCTGCTCTCATTCACTGAGTCCAAGAGCAGGTTAAGCAGGCAGTGGCCCAAGTGGTGCTGCAGAGCTTCAGTTGCAACAGAGCTGCAGTTGCCTTCCAGATGGCATTACAACACCAGGTTTCATGAACAGGAAATATATCAGTTATCATTTAGGATTCCGACAGATTAAGAAGGCTTGCTTGGCCAAATCAGATATTATGTGACCAGACGGGCTGTAAGACCCTCTGGCTCTTGAAGAGGAAGAGGAGAGATAACTGGCTAAAGAGAAAAAAACTGTCTCTGGGAAAGAATACCTCTTACTGTGTGACTCTACTAAATCCTGTCAGAAAGTAAAATACATCTCCTCATCCTACCTTTGAACTTATGCCTGCTCCCACTCTTTTTCTTACATTTGCGGTGACCCAAAACACAGGGATTTTGGAAATTATTTTCTTCTTAAGCCCAATGAGGAAGCAGATCACAGCAAGAATGCAGTTAGAAGATCTTCCTTCCTCTTAGTTTTCTTTCCAGCACCTGAATGTCCTCCTCTTGCTCTGCAACACTCTGATTGTGAATTCAAGTCTGCATTCATGGCATTGATTTATAAACTTTCCTTATTGAATTTCTTTCCCTGCTCTAGCATTATTCTGTGCTCCTGCTGCAGTTTTTTGTTATATGTTGTTAATAACAACACATGCTGTGAGTGTCAGGCAGCTGATTTTTTTTTCAAAGGTCAGATCAATTCAAAGTTTCTCTGTGCAAATTCAACTTACCATATAACAAAGCAATCCAGATCCCCCAAAATATCTGTTTTTTCACATATTTCTTGCTCTCCATTTTCTCTTTAAGTGGAGATGTCTATCATACTCAGTTTTTACTCATTCCTTTTCTACAGTTCTGTGTGAATCTGGATTCTGTCTCAGTAATACACTTAATGTTTGAAAAAGAAATCAGAAAAAAACTTATTTCCAGTAATAGCACTGAAATTTGTCTCCTACATGAAGACAGAAGCCTGTCAGCTGTGAAATGTGTAATATTGGTATAAGAATCTGCAACAAAAGTCTCTCTGGTCCGCAGAAAGTCACAGTATAACAACAGCTGGAGCATGAGGGAGTTAAATGCTCAAATATAATTTTCTAATCTGAAAACACTGAATTCTTTGTTAATGGATAGAATTGACCCTGAAAAAGACAAAGAGTAAAACATGTGAATAAGAGTGATTCAGTTTTGTGGAGGTGTTTATACATTAAAACTTCTTTTTCTTCTGATCAGCAAGGAAAAACAAGCCTTTGCAATGCTTCTGTGCAGGGCTGTGCTGTGCCCTGGGTACGTGGCAGCTCCCAGAGCCCTGGGACAGGCAGCAGTGGCAGCTCCATGAGCTGGGGAGGGGTGTTCCCAGCACCTGTGGGCAATGAACCATGAGTCAACCTGCTGAGAGGGCTCCTGAGGAGCCAGGCAGTGAGCCTGGCCCTAATGCAGGAAGTTTCCAAAATCTGCCTGACAGCAGTCAGACCAAAATTTTGTCAGCCTTGTCTCACTGAATTCTATTAACAGTGAAGAGGTTGAATAAAAAACATCAGTTTAGAGAAACAAACTTTTTTTCTTTTTTTTTGCAAGATGCTATTCTATTGAAGGAGTTTTTAGCATCAAGGGTACTGTGGAATATACACTGTCTTGGGCTTAAGTGCCCAAGGTTTTGGTAACGTGGGTGCTTCATGAGTGCCAGGGGCTGGCTCATCCAGGACACAGCCATTGCAGCCATTCTGCTGCAGGGCACAGCTGAGCCCCTTGGCCAAGGTGGTGGCACCTCTGTGGAAACATACTCAAGAAAGGGCAGAGGAGAGGAAGTTTTCCAGGTGACAGGGCAGATATGCCCTCACACCCCATGGAGAACCCACCCTATAGCAGATGGATATTGCTGACAGGAGCTGCGGTTCTTGGACAGCCAACACCAGAGCAGAAGAAAAGTGGGAGAAGGAAGTAGTAGCAGAGAGGAGCCACTGCATACTGACCTCCTGCCACACACACTACTTGCAGGGAGCAAGGTAGTCTGGAGAGGAGTGAGTGAGTCGGGGAAAATGGGAAGGAAGAGGATTTTACCTGTGTATTTTAATGTTTGTCTCTTAGCTTCTGAATCAGTAATTATTTCTATGCATCCATGTATATATAGACCTATATCTAGACAGATATAGATAAAGATGACATAGAGAGATATAGATATATATATATGTAATATAGACATAAATATGGATATAGATATAGATGATATAGATACAGGAAAAGATATTGATATATATGGATATAGATATATAGATAGATAGATATAGAAAGACAAGAAAGAAAAGAAAGAAAGAAAAGAAAGAAAGAAAAGAAAGAAAGAAAAGAAAGAGAGAAAGAAAGAGAGAAAGAAAGAGAGAAAGAAAGAAAGAGAGAAAGAAAGAAAGAAAGA
>NW_015090926.1:5659887-5814449 GCF_001431845.1 Calidris pugnax
AGAAAGAAAGAAAGAAAGAAAGAAAGAAAGAAAGAAAGAAAGAAAGAAAGAAAGAAAGAAAGAAAGAAAGAAAGAAAGAAAGAAAGAAAGAAAGAAAGAAAGAAAGAAAGAAAGAAAGAAAGAAAGAAAGAAAGAGAGAAAGATATAGAGCCTGGGAAAGGGGGAAGGAAAAGGGCTTAATTTGTGTGTTTTAATGTTTGTCTTTTTCTTCCACATATCTGAATCAGTAATTCAGTAATTTCTATGTATATATAGATCTAAACACCTATATCTAGATAGATATAGGTATAAATATAGAGATAAATCTGTAGATTTTATTAGAAATTGGCAATAAATTGCTTCCCCAAATCTAGTCTGGTTTGCACATGGGGGTAATTCCTGTGACTTCCCTGTCTCTATCTCAACTCATGAGCTTTGGGACAGGAGATGGGGGTGAGGGGAAAGGGACAGGATAAGGAGGGAGCCAGGGGCTGAACAGGGGAATTGGCTGTTAGCTGGGGCCAGCCCTACACATAAAAGCATTATGTAAAGCTGTTTCACTTTTCCTTTTGCCAGAAAAGAAATCACCCACAGGAAAGGGTGCCATTCATCAACTCATCTTATAGCCATGGCAGGCAACACGATCAGCTATCCCATCAGCATGCTAAATGCAAGTCATAGGACTTTCTTCCATTACTGTTTGAAAAACATCTGGTATCAAAAAAATCCAGTTATGGAAAAGTTCACCACAACTCTTTTACATTTTTCAGTGGTCAATTATTATCAAATGTAGGGTTAGTTCTAAGTCATAAAATTATCATTTTGCACCTTTTTTCCTGATGCCTTACCACTTCTGCTGTATCATTTCCAACTCCAGCATCCAATCCTTCTTTTCTGATATCTTTTTAGTCTTCTTTTTACATCTTTGGATTTGCTACTAGATGTGCTATGACACCCTTAGCAGCTATTCTTAATGAGACTAATCATATTAATCATAAGTTTTTCCAGTTTTTGTTGAATGATTACCCTGTGTTAGACAAAGCCTTTTGTAGAACAGGGTGAAATATTTTGGCCTGTAATTTTCACTTAGCCCAAAACCACATGTTCAGGGATAACAAATTGCATTATTTTATTAAGTTTCTACTAGGCTGTTCATGTAAAAATTTATAAGTATTTAATTATATTTTTTTTTTTATTTTTAAGAATCTGTTAGGTCATTCCAGTACTTAAAAACTACTCCAAACAAATGTCATAATTACAACCATTTGTAAGAGAAACAAGTAAACAAAAGAAATAAAACATTTCAATGCAGCCTCATAAAGGTCTTCATTTCCCATGGTTTCTTAGCTTGCTCCACCTGACAAACAAATCAGGACTTCAAGTTCTGTCTGTGTCTTTTTTTCTTTCCAGGGGCATATAACTTTTCATACAGCTGATCTCCATAAAAGATATTTCTCTATAAAAGAGTATGGAATAAAAGTTTAATAAATCCAACATGTAAATATTCTATTTAGATAGTTATAAGATAGAAAAAGAACTATAGATAGAATAAAGAATTATTTTCCTTTTTCAAAACCCAATCACATGACCATAGATAGTTAATATAAGTATGCTAATGTATCTATATAACCTATCTTTATTTTTAAAAGACATATACTATTTTGAGGAACACCATGTTGTCCTGAATGTTGTATCATTGTGTAGCGTTGAAATGTCGGGTGTATACATAACCTGACAAATCTGTCATTGGACAAACTTGGCAGTAAATGAACTATATTTTAGAGCCCATTGGAGGATAAGTATAGTATCTCTAAGAAGACCTCAAAGTGGTGAATGAATTTTAAAGCTGATGATGCAGAAAGCAATATGATTCTTACAGTGATTCATATAGGGGTTTCGTTTCAAGATAGTGCATCCTTTCTTTCACAGACAATTCATCCATTGTGCTTAACTCATGATTTCTATGTTCTGACTATGTTTAAATCTCCATTGAGGTCCTGGAAAATTTTCTACTTCTTTGATATCGAACATGTACCAATAATGAACAAGCAACAGTTTGGTGATCTCTAGCAAGCAGATGAACCTCTCTACAGGCAGTGTGCTTGGAGAGAATATATATTATAGTTCTGTGGCTTTTTCTCCCTATTGAAGCATTTACCAAAATGCCAATGGAATTTTTCAATTCAAGTGTTTTCTTATATTAGTTACTTTCAATTAGTTCCTTTTCTGATTAGGTATTCTTCTCTGTGGATCCTAAAAAGAACCCATAAACACTTATTTCTTTTTCTTCATTTTCCCTGTGAATGGTGAATTGATTTACTGTAACATTCAGGCTGTCAGCCATGAACTGTTAGGGACTCTTGCTCTCTACTCATGGCTGTTCAAATACTGTTAGTGTTGGGAGATGCCCAGCATCCTTTAGAGACACTAGAAGGCCAAATCCATAATTAGGGTGAATAAACATGAACAGCAGAGGGGGGTCAATGAAGCCAGTAACTACTGCGGTGATTACAGCAAAACTGGTCACAGCCAAATAGGTCACTGCAGAATCCGTGACTTTGCTTGCCAATGCTAACAACAGATTAATGTAAACTTGCAAACAGAAATAACTAAAATTATCCCTGCACCAAGAAATCTAGGAAAAACGCTTCTCTTACGTTTTCAAGGCTCCAGTAAGGAGCCATGTGTTCATGTAGGTCACTGTCCCTTAAAACTGTTTCCCAGATAAAGCACTAATCCCTTTGCTGTTGGCACATTAGATAAGGTTCTCTAAGGCTCCAGTTCATGCTTAATTAGTGGTAGCATAATGCAAAGAGGCAGCAGAATTTTTAGCCAAGAGATGCCATTGAGAGATCCCGATGAAACATAAAATCAAAGTTATTTGGGGCTATGCATCAGAATATTGCCATCAGCTACGCTGTGATAAAGGGACTGCAGAAAGTGGAAGGACCAACATAGTTGGGAGAAATGGATCAATATCCAGCCTATGAGGAAATAAACATTAACATTTCAGACATAATTCAGATTTATCTTTCTCTTCCTTCAAGAAATACTAGAAGAGCAAGAAGAAAATCTGTATTACATACAATAGAAGGATAAACTAAGAGTGGAAACACCAATAACATTTATGAAGAGCAATCATTGTCCTTCAAAGGTTCTGATTTATCCTCAGAAGTTACCAAAGTACACTGATCAAAATCTTTTTTTTGACTTTCTGAAATAGAATCATAAAAAGTTTTGACAGTTTCCCAAAAAATATTTTCTGTTGTTCCTTTACCCATTTTTATCATAAATGGAACTTTCTGATGGTGCCTGGTATAATGGAAGACCATGGATTGCATCAATAAAAAAACATTGTGTAAGTGTTTTTAACCAGAATGGAAGCAGAAGAGGGGAACAGAAAGATAAATCAGTCTGTTTATACATTTATCCCCTTACAGATTCTGGTTCTAAAATGTAATAAGCATAAAATCCTCTTTATGAACATTTTTAGAAGTAACTAGCATGTGAAGCAGACAGCATATGAGTCAGTTCCTCTAGCTAACCAGTTGCTTGAAAAAGTCAAGGTAGTTATATGTTTGTGGCTGGTATTGATACTCTGAAAGTTACCACGTGGCAGAGGCAGCTCTGCTGGTGGCTTTTCTGAGTTGAAGAAATGGCATTTTTTTACTGAGTCAGGCTTTCTCTCTTAATCACAATCCTAACAATCAAGGCAAACTGAGCTGATAGAAACTTGCTTCTAGGGTGTAAATCTCTCTTGGGCTATTCACTGTTGCCTTATTAGACAGCATCCTCTTTTTTCTCACAATGTGCAAAGATGCACAGATGGTAGAAGTTTGGAAAAAATCCCAGAATGGCACTGAGGGAGGAGTTGGAAATATAAATTGTAAATAAGGAAAACAGAACTCTGACTCTATCAAAATTTTGAGTAAATATGAGAGATGACAAAAAGGTAAAACAGGTCATCCAGAGTTTATAACAAATTCTATAACTGTCTTACCTCCTACTGATGGTAAGTTTTCAACAATTTTTTTTCAATCTTTTCTCTTAACACTGTAACTTAACGCAGTAGACAGTGTTATTTCTGGTGCTGCTAGCAAAGGGTCAACTCATGGCAGAGAGGCTCATAAAAAAAATGCTAGCCTGCCATGAAGGCAGTAGTGACATGCAATGGTTTAAGGTGGCTGTGGTACTTCTTTATAATTCACCAGCGTTGCTCAGCCTGGAGAGTAGTGGCAGGTGCACTTTGGTCCAATGTTCATACATGTATATTTGACATTAGCCTGCAAAAAGAAAAGGAAAAGCCCCGCGGTCAGATTAGAAAAATCCACTTTAAGTTTGATCCCGTTTGTGAAATACGAAAGAATATACATACTGCTGTGTAAATTATTCTTTTGTAGAACTTGATACAATGCCGCTTAAACTGACAGTTCTATTCATTAATAACAGTAGTCTCAATATCATTTTTGTTGCATTTGCTGCAATGAAATTCAATATAAATAACTTACCATACATATAAGAGAAAACATGTAACTCAAACTATTCTTCTAGTAGAAGTGGGTAACATAAAGACCCAAAGACTGTTCATCAGAGTTGATCCTGTCATGGAAATGATCTCCAGAAATTTGTGCCATTGAGAAATTTGGGTCCTGAAGAGCTCTCTCAAATTTCCTCAATGGATTTTCAAAATGGGATTAGTTTCAGGTTTTGGCTAGCTACCAAAGTTCATACCCATTGATAACGTAGAAGGTAAGTAGCCAAAAGTTTTGTTTTATTTTCTGAATGAGAAGTGAGTTTTTCACTCTGAAAAGGTAGAGAGAGAAACATTTACTTGCCCATATCTACTCAGTGGGAAAGATAAGTTACAGGTTAGAATGTCATATGAAGGGGGATATAAATCAGCATTTATCCTTTCTTACCGGTGTTTCTATGTAAGGGGAATCTCAAGGTCAGAGAGAAGCTGTGCTGTGCTACATCAAGCAAGCCTCCATTCAGACTGAGGACTAGATCCTGATTGTCCCACAGTTCCCCTTTTCATACTTCACCCGAAAGACTTTCAAAAACTAGCAGAAAAAGATTAATCCCTTCAAAATATCTTGTGTTTGCTGAATAGGATATTGTAACAAAAAATGTTCTGTCAAAACTGTTTTTACCTTGTACATTTTCAGTGTAAAGGTGCACGCCCTCTGCAAATACATACATGTTAGGCATGAAGTGTAGATTCTGTATTGTGAAGTCTTGTTTTGGTTAAGTGTCTCTTTGTGACTCATGATGGGTGCTACAATTTGTAGTTAAGAAAAGACAAAAGGTAAAGGGGCTCAGATGTCTTGAAATCAGTTTTACACCAATTTTTAGTTCTCAGCCAAACATAGTGAGTTTGTACATTATGCATTTTATTCTGTCTTCACCTGACAGCATTTTCACTCTAAACTTGTCTTGCTTAGCTATTACAGGGTATTGTTACTGCTTATTTTTAGACTTATTCAAGTGAATATTGAAAAGACCAGGAATATGTCAGAAATTCAAAACACACCGATTTGAATGCTCAGCAATTACTATGAAAAGCTTCATTCTCCTCCCATATCACTTATGCTAAGGAATATATGATCCATAGAGTGGGAAAAAATGGTTCTGTCAAAACTGAATATACTATGGTTTAGTTTCTTTCTTATTTAAGAGTATCATCCTCATTTAATTTGCAATTTATAGATTTGTTAGCATTAATGATAATAATTTGTCCAGAACCAGTTCTTTATGAAACTGCAGTCTTTTTAGATTTTTCTACTGTTCCAGAGGCAGTTAAGAAAGAGAGGAGATTTGCAAAACTGAAGGAGCAATGGCTTGGCCAAAAATGGAATGAAAACGTTTTTCATAATGTGGCCAAGCATTCCCAAAGATTAAATGACAGTTTGCAACAAGTGAAGGGTCTCTGAAGAGGAAGAATTCTTCAGAGTATGCTTTGAAGACTTCACTTTGCTGTCAAGAAAATGCTATGATTAAAAACTTCAGCCTGAGAACTTTTCCCCGATGGCCTGATATTCCCATTTACTCAAAGTGCTTTGCAGAATTTGAGACTAAGTTACTGTATCTTTTTATATCTTCATAAAAGAGAGATGTAACCTATCTGTCTAATTTGAATTATGTTTGAATAATATTTAAATAATACTGTAATTCAGGTCTTTGAGTCAGTGAAGATGACATTCCTGAAAAAGATTTTTTAAATATCTGTACAAATTGCTGCATTTTTAGGAGTTAATGCACAACATTTCTGCTTCAGGAAGTGTACTGAAGCATTTTATATTCACAATAGCAATTTTACACCACCACCATTTTTATAAGTCACAAGGGCTGAATTATCACTGTGCTTGCTATAAAACTTAAATTAATATTAAATAAGATCTTCAAGTGAGGAGATAAAGTTCAAAGGTGACCAGTTAATAAAAAATGGATTTGTACTTTGTTAAAGTGTAGTAAAAAAAACAAAACAAAAAAAAACCAAAACCAAAAAACCTAACATAGTTTTCCTTTATTTTTGGGCGTTTTTTTTAGGTTCTGTGGACAAATGAAGAACAAATGGATATAACAGCTCAAATGTCTTGGAGAGAAAACCTGAAGTGAGTGGGGGCTGCTAATATTGTTATTATTAGGATAACTTTAATCAAACACCTAGAGGAAAATATGTCTTTATTAAAGATTCAATGTCATCATTTCTGCCAGCATGGACTGAAAAAAAGGCCTAAAAAGAATCTTGCAGAAGAAGTGAGGGAAACTAGTCTTGCTACTACTGATATTTCTAAGTAAAAAAAAAAATATAAAAATTCTTCTTTTAAAACATTCTGACTTTCTTATTCCTGTGCCCTCCATACATGAGATGTTAGCTGCAACATTCAAAATCAGGGTTTTTCCACTGTACATTCATCTTTTTATGGAAATAATTTCAAACATCAAACAATGATTTTTTTGTTTAATAGAGGCTATATTCACTCAAGCATAGCAAAACCATTTATTTGTCTGGGGCAGCAATCAGTGCTTGCCATCCCTGTAGTATTTGCACTCATTTAGCAGCCTCAAATATGTCTTTAATATGTTTGCATACTAAAGTGAACTTAAATGATAACCAAAGGGTAAGAGTGAACAGGATTACTACACAGTTTTCTGAGTTAGCCTTATAGTTCAAGTAGCTTTCATTTAGGACTCCTGAAAGTGCAGGTCATGTCAAAGTAGCTCTGTGAACTAGTTTAAATCAAGAATGCTGTACTGCATTCAGAATTTTGGTGGATTAACACATTAGAAAGCAATCTGGGAAAAGTATGTGATTTGGGGAAAGGCTAGCTTTAACAAAAGGGTTGGAAAATTCATGTTTGTTAAAAGTAAGTGTAATGGTTCCACTCATTTCATAATGTTTCACAAAACTGCTTTTGCATGCAAAACTGAATTTCCATTCAGACACTTTCCTTCTATTTCGTAAAATCTGATTTTTTTGAAGTGTAGACTGAGCTCTCCATTTGCAGAAAAACATAAGATATTTATAAAACTGTTCTCATCACTGCTAACCCTTGTTAGCAGGCCAATAGGTGCTTGAAGGTGTTTGTGCCACTGGAGGTTACTAGTAAAATGTCTTCAATCTGTTTAAAAACTCACAGAGAATATAATACAGTCCATGATATAAAACATATGCAACCTACTCAGGGTACACGAGAGGTTGAGAAAAAGGATGCTGAATATTCAAATGAAAACCTTAAAAATCACCTTATTTCCACAAGTTCTTTCTGTTGTTTTGTTGACTTCCCCTGTTAAGTTGAATTTAACCCTATTTAACGTGACTAAGTTAAATCCTTTTGGAGAGGTTATTTCAGGGTATCAATGGAAAGGCAAAGGACAGCAGGGCTAATTCGAGTCAGTGTAGCACAGCAGATATCAGAGACAGGCAAAATATTTTTGAATGAAAACTTCACAAAAGCCATCTGAGAGAGTCTCTGGTGTAATTTGGTTTAAAGCTTCACTCTGTAGGCACTGCTTTAAGCTTTGTCTTTTAGTAGAGAATAATACCCAGATTCACAGCAATAAAGAACTGACATGTAAAACCTCTGCTGGAAGTGTATTTCCCTGAATTTTCTGTAATGTGTTTTGTACTTGCTTTATTGCAGACTCATGCCATCTGAAGAATATCAACTACTAGTGATATAGTAGACTGTAGATTTTGTTAATCCCATGCACGTATAACACTGATCTTGTAACTGAAAAAAGCACACTTTGGGTCAACAGAATGAATTGCTGAGGGCTGCAAAATATTGCTGGCATCTGCTTGTAAAACTAGAAGATAGTCATTGCTGTTGACTAAATTTCATTCTGCCAGAACTGTAACTCACCTTGTGTTACAATCTGTGTCTCTTCATTGATCTCTTATTGCAATCTCAAAGAGATGTACTTCCTTTTCTAGCCAAATGATTCTGATAAATGTTTAGCAAGGTCTTAAAGATGATGTGCTGGATATCACTGGCTATTTATTTGCTACTGAAACTTTTTTTAATGACAAGAAATATTCCAGGACAAACTCTCATCCTAATAATATCCATAATAAAAATGGTACAAAGGCACTGCTAATAGAACTGCATGAAAGCTTCATCTTAAAATATATTAATAACTGATTTTATCCTACTGTATAATAAAGAAGCAATATGACCAGGCAAAAACAAATATTAAACCATCAATCCCAGTCTTAGATTTTTGATACTGAAGTTTTGTACTAGGATTGAGATATTTCCACAGGCATTATAAGACATGAAAGTAGTCAGTAGTTATATCTCTCTCTAAAAATTTCAAGAATATTCTACCAGTTATGAAAGTTCCCAAACAGTTGCCAGTTGCTAAATGAGATAAAGCATATGCATTCTGAGCTGATTATAATATGGACTGAGAAAATGCTAAAGGCCATGAAGTCTCTAAAAGATACAGACATTGATAACCAGACATATTATCTCTATATTTTCCCAGTCAAAATAGCAATAAAACCAAACTGCTTTAGAAGCAGGCCTTTCCATTTAGCACACTGAACATCTCGGGGAAACGCTGTGTTCAGTTTTGTATTGCTCAAAGCTAACCTTTCACTTTATCTGTTTATAGGTCACCTCAGGTCAACAATGGCACAGGGAAAAATGCAAACTAAAAAGCTGTATAATTAAAAGTTTTGGAATGCACCTACCTATAATTCATACAGAGCTTTCTTTTCTATTATAGAGACTTTCTCAATAGCATTGGCTTGACGGAGAGACTGAGTTGACCTACCAACTCCAACAGGCTTTTTCAACATTTTGCATCAGGTTGTTTGTTATGATTAATTATTTATCAAAAATTATCATGAAACAGGTGTCTCAGAATAAAAAGCTGGTTATCTGTTAAGATATCAAGGGCTAGTTTAACTGAAACTTAAATGGAAAGATAAAGAACATGCAGTTGTCTCTCTCTGTAAAAATTGAGGAAGAGCTCATCAGTCAAGAGTAACAGTTTTTCATGTACTCTTGCTAAGGCTATTGTATTTATTATTTGTTGAGAAACTTACCAAGAATTTATATTGCAGATGCTGCAAAGTTAAAAGAAGTGTCTCTAACTGTAGCCTGTTTGAAAGACCTGAAGTCTTCAGAGGAATGGAGCACCTCTCCTATGAAGACAGACTGAGAGAGCTGGGGTTGTTCAGCCTGGAGAAGAGAAGGCTCTGGGGAGACCTTATAGCAGCCTTCCAATATCTGAAGGGAGCTACAGGAGACCTGGCAAGGGACTCTTTGTCAGGAAGTGTAGTGACAGGACAAGGAGAAGAGGGGAGGTTTAGATTAGATACCAGAAAGAAATTCTTTACTGTGAGGATGGTTAGGCACTGGAACAGGTTTCCCAGGGAAGTTGTGGGTGCTCCATCCCTGGAAGTGTGTAAGGCCAGGCTGGATGGGGTTTTGAGCAACCTGCTCTAGTGGGAGGTGTCCCTGGCCATGGCAGGGGGGTTGGAACTACATGATCTTTAACGTCACTTCCAACCTAAACCATTCTATGATTCTGTGATTCTTACACAATGACTTGGTAGCATTAGAAAGACAGATTGCCTTCTCTTTTGTTTGTTTTCTTTTTTTTTTTTTTTATTCTTGACAAACTTATCAAATTGTGCCTTCCTTTTCTCTGAGCTTGAACTCATCCACTCTGAGGTTCCACACTTCCAACATGAAAATCTTGTGTGTCAGCAACAGTTGTTCAAAGCAAAGTCAAAGGAAGAAAGATTTCAGTTTTTTTGATCTGCTCAAATTAGAACAACCTGATAATTTGGCTCTCATCAGATTTAATAAAATTAGCTTAAATTAATTACATACTACCTTCCTGGGTCTTGATGTCAGGAAGCCACTGAAGTGGGAGGGCCAGGAGTGAGGTGTTCACTGTCTTGACAGACAGCTGCTTTTTTCATTGATGGAAGTTTACTGTTAGTACCAAGTTCAACTACTCAGCTAATTCATATATCTATAACTAGAAACCACCAATGACTTTTCAGAAAACATGAGTTTTCTTAAACCTAATTTGACTAGTTATCAAGCTCCAGTAATGGCATCCCTATTTTTGAACCCTTGAACAGCAGAAAAAACATATTTTCACCATTTCAAAAGTTGCATACATCAGTAATTAAAATTCATTCTTCCTCCTCCACTTAATATCAAATCCCTAAGTCTTTTACATCCTTTTCTAGGTGAAATACAAAATCATAGTTAGGGATGGTAAATCCTGACCTTTGGTTACTTTGGGTACAAGGACACCTGGCTCCACAAGAAAATACTACAAGAGTGAACAGACTGACACCTGCAAGAAGTGATTTCAACAACAAAGAGAACATCAGCTGGAAGGAAGCACAATTTCTGCCAGAAATTCAGAAATGCAGTCAAAACATCAATTTCCTAGTAAGCTGATAATGTATAATACCTTTCCTATTGGATTAGGTTTTAAACTTACTTTTTTTTCTCTCCCAGATAATACAATCCACAAAAGCTCTAGCCAGTCTCCAATAGGAAGGAGTCAATGCAATTTAACTTCACTTGTGCAGCTACAGATGCTCCCCTGCATTTCATAACAGATTTTTAGTATAGGGGAAGAATTGATGCTTTTCTCTCAGGCATAACTCAGTCCCTACATATCAAGCGGCAGAAGGTTGTACTGTGTGAGTGATTTAGAATGTTTCTTTTTAATAACTGCATAAAGTAGATCGGGTGTTGGATATACATACATATAAATATATAAATGGTCTCAGATTTGGGCCTTGGTTCTAAGAAAACTCAGCCTCTGTTCGCATCATACAAGTAATAAATCGATATTTTTAAGGAAAAGTTGTGTAATGAGATTCCAATAAAAAAAGACTCAATGAATAACTGCATACATGTTAGGAATGTCCAAATTTATTTCAAATTTTCTTCAATGTGAGCAACGTATTCTATATTTTAATGACTTTAGAAAGTTTTTTGACTTTTATTCACTATAAAGTGATATTATTTCAAGCGTTTTTTCCCAGTGTTGCAAGGTCATTTACCTACAGGAAAGCAAACTTTCATGCTTATGTCATCATCAGACACGTGGAAGGGAGTTGCAGAAAAGCGTGGTTTAAAAGAAAACCTAGAGAGTCGTTTCTCCAGAAGCTAGAAAGATCCATATTGCCCTGCAGAAAATTTCTGTATCTGGTAAATAGCCTATGTCTGTTGTGGAGGATTTAAATTTTTGGAACTAATGAGAATTTCTGAATAATAACATCAGTTCTAACTCTTTCAGGAATGTTTTGTTAATTGCACATTGTGATCTGGGGTTTATATAGGAACAGATTTATCTGCAAACAACATTAATTACAAAGAAAGCCAGTATCTGTTGACTCACAGAAGGCATGTAGTTTGAATAACATCCTCAACCTCCTGTTCATTTCTTGATTTCACTGCCCACCGAATCACTTATGTTTTTAAAAGAATAGTAATTGCACATCACTAGAATTCCTACTGCAAAGAAACAGCCATATCAAAAATCAATAGGGTGGGCCTTTCTGTAAACCAAATTTCTTAGGATATAATCACAATGTGGAATTTACATTGAGTCCCTGCTGGAAAAAGCTCTGGGGACAGCAGGGGTACTCGAACTGCTTTCTGTCACTGATCCAGGTACTACGGAGCTTGCCCAAAAACTCTCATTCACACTCCAGAATCTATCAGGAGTTCTGCAGAGATGCCTGGGTATCCATTCTCAGGACTTTTAGTGGTCATCTTTATTCAACTACAACACAAAGACAGCATAGCCAAGAAAAAAGAAAAAAAAACAAAAAACAACCACCCTATTATTTCCTATTCCCAAGTGAATAAGACTGAAAATGAATTGTACTCTACAGTTGCCATTTTTCTCATGTGCAGAAAAACTTCTAAACGAGTAGCATTATCTATTTTACATCAGTTCCATCCTGATATGCTGTATTTTTTAATCTGGTAAATACATGATGCACGATTTGCTCTTTAGCTTTAACTTTTCATTGTCAAAAGATATGTGATATGAATACAATTTCTAATTTCCCTGTTATAAAATAGCTGCAGTTATTAGACTAAGTATGTATTTTGCAAGTAATGTCGAATTAGAAAATTATAAAAGGGATACTTCTTTAGAGGACCAATAAAATGAGTATAGACATAGGTAATTCTGAGATTCTGTAAAAACACACTTAGAATTTAAAAAAACAAACAAAAAAAAAACCCTCACAACCAACCCACAAAGAAACAAGCAACAAAACAAAACAAACAACCTAGAACACATTCACAGTGCAGCACAATACACTGTCATTGACTGTAGATCAACGAATATATGATGGAAAGGGAATATTGTAGACCTTCACTTCCATAGTTTCTGCTTTCCTGGGAAGGACCAGGAGCTTTCTAGCACAGTTTAGGAAGTTGGTGGAGCTATTCTATAAATATAGAATGGTAGGTGTAGAACTAATTCAGTCCTTCACAAGTGCAGGTTGCTGCAATAGACCTCTGGTTGTAAATCATGAATCACATACCCAGAGCACTGTGATACAAGTTTTATGTCACAGCTAAGTACTCACCTAAGAAATCACCACCAACTGGGTCTTCTATAGAACCCAAAGGGAAATATCACCACTAGCATATGTGGGAAAAGTTCAGATCCCTACAGGAAAATGGCATGTCTTTATATCCAGAATACGAAACCTACACTGTTGATTAGTAAAATAAAAAAATAACTGATAATGTTATGTTGCTTCAACATCTACATCTACAAATATACTTCGAAATAATCTGTACGAAATTTTCAGCACTTGTAGACTATGAAGATTAAACAGTTGTTCTCTATAAGGTTATATACTAACTTTTCTCTAGCCTACTTTAAGTCATACCTCAAGAAGCTACAATTTATCTTCTGATTAAAGGTGATTTAAAGGCTTGTATTTAAAAATACTTTTGGTTGTTTTGTTGAACTGGCACCATTTTATATAACAACATGGCTTCCTATTATTGAGAGCTCCTAGTAAGCATCCTCAAATCAGAACTGTTAATCAAATAATGAAGGATATTAACAGAAAATTCATTTCTGACTCATGTTTGAATTTCCCAGAAATCTTGTATTACCCCGTACAATCAGACATTCAGAGCATAATCTATATATATGGAGAGAAAAGATAAATTAAAAATCTTCTTGCTAGTATATAATAAAGTGATATGTAACGCTATTTCTTTTTGCCCGTGAAAAGCACCTGGTATCTGAATTTTGGTACATTAAAATATGGTAGATAACAGCATATGTACTAATTATTAACAGCTAATTATCCAGATTTTTCCACAAAAGTCATCACTGACACTCTTCTGCATGACATCCTTGTCTCTAAGTTGAAGAGACATGAATTTGATGAATGGTTCTCTTGGTGGATAAGGAATTGACTGGATGGCTGCACTCAAAGGATTGCACTCAATGGGTCCAAGTGGAAATTGGTGATTAGTGGGGTTCCTCAGGGATCAGTACCGGGACCAGTGATGCTTAACATCTGTTGGTGCAATGGACAGTGGGATTGAGTGCACCCTCAGCAAGTTCACTGATCACACCAAGCTGTGTGGAGTGGTCAACACACTGGAGGGAAGGGATGCCATCCAGAGGTACCTAGACAGGCTTTGAGGTGGGCCTGTGCAAACCTCATGAAGTTCAACAAGGCCAAGTGCAAGGTCCTGCACCTGAATCACCACAATCCCAAGCACAAATACAGGTTGGGCAGAGAATGGACTGAGGCCAGCCCTGAGGAGAAGGACTTGGGGGGTTGGTTGATGAGAAGCTCAGCATGAGCCAGCAATGTGTGCTGGTAGCCCAGAAAGCCAACCACATCCTGGGCTGCATCAAAAGAAGCACGGCCAGCAGGTCAAGAGAGGTGATTCTGCCCCTCTACTCTGCTCTCGTGAGACCCTATCTGGAATACTGCATCCAGCTCTGGGGCCCCTAGCGTAAGAAGGACATGGACCTGTTAGAGCAGATCCAGATAAAGGTCACAAAGATGATCAGAGGATGGGAGAACCTCTCCTATGAGGACAGGCTGAGGGAGTTGGGGTGGTTCAGCCTGGAGAAGAGATGGAACTGGAGGGACCTTATAGCAGTCTATAAGTTCCCTTGCATTCTATGATTCTATGATCCAGCGAGCATGTACAGATGCCTGATAAATTAAAGAAATAAAAATATATTCCCGTAAAATACACAATCAACAGTGTTAATTCATTAGGTAAATAGACTGTGAGTTATGCAAAAACTTTTCTAATGATGTAAAAAGTATATTCAATGAACTCTGTAGTAAAGAACTCGTGTATTTTGAGTTGTATGTCATGTTTTATATAAGTATGCAAAATATGGTATATTACTGGCTTTCATTAACATTTAAAAAACGTAGTTATCTTGACTTTAAAATTGAGATCAGAATCTGGAGAGATCTGGAGAACTGGGCAAGGAAGAACCTCATGAGGTTCAACAAGGAAAAGTGCAGGATCCTGCAGCTGGGGAAGAAGAATGTCAGGGAGGTTGTGGAGTCCCCTTCTTTGGAGATTTTCAAGACCTGCCTGGATGCTGTCCTGAGTAACATGCTCTGACAAGCTCTGGGTGGTCCTGCTTTGGCAGGGGAGTTGGACTAGATGATCTCTATGGTCCCTTCCAACTCTAAAAATTCAGTGAAATTCAGTGAAATTTTGAAGTGCCATGTATAAATGTAAATATCTTGTTTGTTGTCTCCACATGGAAAGCTGATAAACAAAAGTCAAATACTCATCCTCACTTTTAAAACAAATGTATTGTGAGGTGCTTTTTCTGAAATACTACCCATTGCTTTATTTCAAGTCTCAAATATTACTGTTTAAGCATTTTACTGTCTTCCCCCTTGGTGTTGGGTGGGGTTTTTTAGCTATTTTTAGTACTCAAAGCATACTTCTGCCTGCTGCCAAGTTCATTTCAGACACAGGAATGAAAAATTAGACAAAGTCAGACGAGAACTTAATCAATATGAATGAAATACCAAAAGCGATCAATGGACCCAGAGAACACGAACAGGAATAAATATGTAGTGGGAACATTCTTCTACCAGTATCAGTCTCCTGGTTTATAAAACCTTAGCACATAGAAATGCTTTTATTTACAAAAGGTTTTACAGGTGAAGTACTGGAAACTGTGAGCCAGATTTTGAAGCTGTATTCAGAGAAGCAGTAGTTCTAAGCTAAACATAAAATGTCTATTCTACATAAAAAGGTAGTACATTAGTGCAAGCCTACATTTTCCTTCTGACCACAGACTGAACACTCAGCTTTCTTCTGGATGTGATGATTCATACTGCTCCACACTAAGATTATGACTACTGGCATAATTTAATGTGGAGAAGCCTCCCTCCTTCCAGCCTCATTATCCAATACTGACCTTATTAAAATGCTATACTGTAAATGCATATCATAACTTCTATGATTCTGAAAACCGCTTCTTCCAAAGGTCCCCCAAAATAAAATAATCCTGAGTTAACTCTAGAGCAAAAAGAAGAAACAGTACATATTTTTAAAAAATATCACTAATTTATTCACAGGCCCAAATAGTTCACATAGCTACTCCATAGATGACAAATATTGACATTTCTTTTCTCAAATACATGCAAAAGGAAAAAAAAAAGCACCTACATGTCCACTAAATATACAAGGGGAAGAAAATATCAAAGACAGAGAAAATAATGAATTTTTTAAAAATAGATTTTATACATGAAGATCTTGACTGTTGCAAACAACACCTTTTCTACTCCATGAAAATATAATTTTCATCTCAGATGACAAAAATTAATAAAATATCCTAGAACACACTGATAAAATGAAACCCAATAAAATCTGCATTACCTCTCTTTAATAGATGCTTTTACTGTGACTTTACGGAAAAAATAACAGCCTGCAGGGTTAAATGCATACAATAAAAATCTCTGCCATGGTACAGACTCATAATAACTGAGCCTTCATATTCCTTTTTCAAGCCAAAGGAGTGGGAGTTATATGTTTGTATTAACTGAGTGAATGACATTCCTGCCACCAAAGAAGAATTTTAAGTGAGTGATGAATGTTTTTCAAGGTGAGAAGAACAAATTTGAAAAGACTATTTTTCTGACTCTATCAGTATTGCACAATCTTTTTGAGATCAGTTTGGATTAAATAACACAGAATACCCAGTCTTCTTCATTAGTGTGGTTCTTCACGGCGTAGCACCTGGCTGAAGTAGTTTTCATCCATAGGCAGGAAACTGGCAGTCAGTTTCTCAGCAGATATTAGTCCAAATAAAGGCCCACATGATGTGGCCTCATTGTTTCTTATCCTTAACTCGTTTCAAAATAATTCAAGAATCTTCACAGAGTAATAAAATGTGCAATATGGACATATTTGTACAAAATTCTACCTCATGCTAATTGGAATCTCTAAAGTCTCTAAAGATTTTATGCCACTAGAAAATAAAATAAAAATAAAATAAAAATTACTATTTGTTCTATTTAGCAGCATGGTGTTCTTCAGCTACACGATTTGAAAGTAAAAATGTCACTGAGCTATACTAGGTTATAGGTCTCCATTCTAAGGAACTGGAGGAGAATGGGGGAGCATTTAAAACCGTGTTTCTCCTCCAGCTAGTTAAGGATCTTGGAAAGTAATCCTTTGTCCATCTTTATGTATAAATGGTGAGTTTAGGACAGCCAAAGTGATCCTAAAGAGCTCTTTTTCTGGGCTTCAATTACTCTCCTGAATATGCTCTATACTGATGGGGTCAAAGTAAAAGACAAGAACAGTGAATAGGTAGGTATTTGGTGAAGCCTCTTTCTGAGCACAAATCACTGAGTTAGAAAGAAATGGAGTATTGAAATAGGAAAAGTAAAATGAGGAAGACAATGTATGACAGTATGTACGAAGTTACATACTTCCAAAACAAGCGAGGCAAAGCTTATGGATTTTGGTCTAGGGCTGATCTCAGTATTGGTATTCATGACAGACTGTTAACTCCTTGTTGCTGCAGGTAAAGGGGAAACTCTCATTTAGGTTATTTGGAGGTCAAAGATCAACCACAGATATTTATATGCATTTATGCCTATATGTCATATTTTTCTGTGATCTTCCTGCAGTCTGGAAATATCGAGTTGATGCAATGGGTTTGGGGCAGAGTGCAGTAATAGGTAGATATCTGACACCTATGAACATGAGGTTTCTGATTAGTTATGCCCTACTTACCTAAACATCATAAACATTGCAAGCAGGCTAACTTGTGACAGTTACCCCAGCAGGTTGAACTCAGTGAGAGTTCAAAAGCAATTTCATCACGGTTATGCTTGTTTTTCTAAGTATTTGGGGCTGTAACTTTAGATCTACTTTATGATTAATGTGACATATGCATTACGGTCAAAAGGTTAAATAGTCCCGACAGTTATATTTCTACTCAGATCCAGTAGAATTGAAAAGGTTAGCATACTGAAAAAGCATAGTAAATCACGAAAGTAAATAATGTATAGCTTAAATGTTTCTTTGTATTGTTATACATTCACATTTTGATGTATTTTCTTCTTGCTATTACATCTCAACAGAGTTGACAAGATGACAAGCTATTTATATGAGGAGAGTTTTAACTTTAAGTTTATTTCAATTTTCTCAGTTTTAAGACTGCGTACACTTAAATAAGTAGTAGTCTCAGTTAAAAATGATAAAATTAAACTGTCAGAAATACCTACATATTCGCTGACCTCAGTGTCAGGCACCAGGACACAAAAACAGTCCAAGATTTCTAAAAAGATGACATTCAACAATATGCGATTCAGTAGTTTTTTGATGCTATTTACAACAAATCTGCATAAGACATTAACAATACTTAAAGACGAAGCTGAAAGCTCTAAATTATCAGTTCAGACATGCAGCTATGTAAACTGCAGAAATTTACTTGGAGAACCACAAATTTTATACTGAAACATGGTAAAATTGCTAAAACTGGCCAAAGGGAAACCTTTACAGCTACAAGAATTTCCCAAGTTACTTTGAAGTGGATGCACAGCTCTGCCCCAGCTACTCCCAAGTTTGGCATTAAGAGATGCCAGTCACAACAGCAGTGTCAGACAGCCCTTAGTACTGAAGACTGTACTCTGTTTTCCATGAAGTGCCAGAAGCCTCACTGAGAATACTGATTTCAGAAAATTTAAAAGCAACAGAGCACATTAAAAAGTGCAAATCTCTGAGGTATCAAAATAAAGAGGGATTTCTGTGATGTCATAAGTTGATTAGCTTACTACGTCCAAAATCAGAACAGATTGTAACTTCCAGTGCTTGGAATCCCAAGATGTGCTGCTCTCTGTGACATGGATTACTAATTTTTCTTTCAATCAAAGATCAATAACATCAGACAGACACCAATGCTTCCAGTCCAGCTTTCAGCTTAAATGCTAAAGTCTGAATCTGTTGACTTCAGCATAAAATATTTTTGCCAGTCTGAAATCTAGTTTTCCCTGTAGAAGTGAAACTTAAATCATCAAGCTCCTTTAAGTTCATCACTTAATGTACTGGCTATTGTTACACACCACTGAGATACCATTTCACGTAAATAATATTTTCCATCCTAACAACAATTGTGATATTAAGTGGGAACTCCTTTTCTTCATGTAATTGTATCCAAATAAAGGCTAAAATTATATTCACTTTTCTGTCTTTTCATTTAAAACAAGCATTTATTTTTTTTTTAGTTTATATGTAAATAGTTTTCTTCCCATTGTTACATTACGTGCAGAAACAATCCAAATCACTTGATAATTGTTACTTTAAGTAATGTATTGCTGTGGAAATGTAAAAGTTGTAAAGAGTGTAAAATACATTAGCAGGCAATTGAGTTTAAATGCATTCCTGGGACTACTTTTCTGTGCCTGCAGCTGCTTTTTGCATGGAAAAAAGCACAAGTCTATGAGATATTCTTTAACAGCTACTGAAAACGTACAGTGATTCTGACACTAGTTTTCAATCCCCAGACAACTTTTAGTCTAGAAAATGTCATGATATGTAATACTAAGCCAGGATTTCACACTGAAATAGCAATGTTAATTTTAATTCTTTTTCTCTTTTTTTTTTTTCCTTTTTTGTTTCTCCCAGGTAATATAAATTATTCCATAATTTACTCTGGAACTCTGGAACCCACTAAGTGAAGTCTTTACAAAATGTTGCAGGGAAATTTAAAGGTATTAGAATTATATTATAATAATATCTGCAAATATATAACATAAAACTCCCTGTCACTAGGATGTCTTTGAAAGGGATCATAGGCGTTACAAACTGTCAAGTCTGCTCTCCATCCCTGGTAAAATGGGTGAATCTACAGTAAAAAATAAGATGTCTGAACAAAGAGAAGACCTTGGAAAAAAGCCAGCGTGGGTTTTGTAACAGGAAATCCTGGCTCACAAGAGTTAGACAAGGGAGTCAGTAACACTGTGGACAAACGCAGTCCAGTGAATGCAATGCCACACTTAGATTTTCAAAAAGGTTCCACTCTAAAAGACACTAAAGAAACAAAATTGATCTAAGATTCAAGGAAATGTCATTTAATGAACTAAGAGGTCATCAAAGATAAGGAAGCAAAAACCACTTTTCAGGATGGAGAAGGCCTAGAAATACTCCAAAACACCCTATAGATAAGTGCACAGTCACAAAACTAATTAGAGCATTGATAAGCTACGAAACTGGAAATTCATTCAAGGAAAAATAATCTAAAAGTGTTTACATGATGTTGAATTTCAACTGACAGTCACATCCCTGGAAAGATTTTGGAATCATAATGGAGGGTTCATTGAAATCATAAGCTCGACATGCAGGACATTCAAAAAAATACAGTATAATTTTGGGTATCAAGAAATATGGCTAAGAACTAAGGTGGGCGGTGTCATTTTGCTGCCATATAAAATCTAGATCTTGTTTTTACAACTTTGCTTCCATTTACAGTGTAGAAGAAAGCATCATTTCAGTGTCAGCACCAGCAGTATCAACACTTTTTTAGTGTTATGAAAATCTAATAAATTTAAGATTCCTTATGATTTTGATTCCCCCAAAATAATATTCAGTTATTCCTTGCAACATGCTGTTGATTAATAGGCTGCCATGAGCTCCTCTTATTTTATCAGATTTTTCATACAAACAAAAAAAGGAAAAGGAGAACAAAAATCTCATATTAGATTAGGGAAACATAACCACAAAACCCACAACAGTATTTATACTCCAGCTGGAGTAACTGTAAAGCTACTTATGAAATTAAAAAAACTGCAGCAGTGAACATGGAAACAATAGTCTCATTCCTTCTTCATGTAGGTGGTTTTGACTGTTACAGTCAGTTTAGAGAACAGTTCTTCAGCAAACATAACATTCTGGTTTTCTTTGCTCCTAGCACATTCATTGTTCAAGCAGGTCAGCAAGATAGCAAACTTAACATTGTAACAGGAAAGGATTAAGTCTGTGTACATGCTGTAAATTCCAAATTCTGGAAAGATCTACAGCACCACAAATTTCAATGAACTTTTACTGTCACTTCATTTTTCTTCATGAAGTGAAATTAAGCTGTCACAAGATATAGTGTTAAGCACTCCTTTTTCTTTTTTTTTTTTCCGGTTATTACTAGCTGTTTATTACCTGTCACTATCATACAATGTCCTTTCCTTATTACCCCTTTTTTCGTCATGAATTCAGTTTGACTGGGGACAGTTAGACGAGCACTAATTACTCTCATTCCCAGGAATCAGTCAACAGTTCATCTTCCTCTTGAGGAGGGGCTCAGTCCTGCCACCGTGGAAATCAAGGAGATGTACAAAACAGAGTAGCCAGTTCCCTTTTAGACTTCAGGTTGCAGTCTGTTGCACAAGGAGGACAAATACTTCTAGACATTTGCAGCTATATCCAATAAAATACTTAAGCAATACTAAGTTCAGTACCATTTTTGAGATACCTAACCTCCAGAGAACACCTGCTATGAGGAAAAATAAATAACTCTCATTGCAGCTACCCCATAGCCATTGGGATGGGCATCGTAGGTATGCATGTGAAGGGTATTACTGCACATAAGGTACTAATGTGGAGTGTTGAAGGGACTAGGATAGTCCCTTTGTCTTCCCCAATAAATTTCCTTTAAAGTCTCAAGAGCTTAAGCTTCCTCCACACCTTATAGAGAAGCCGCCTAATGATACAAATTGGGAAATGTTTTGGACAAGGAAAAACTCCCATGCCAAATGTGGAGCTTGGGCAAATATCTGGGAATGCAGTCCCCTCCAGTCCATTTAGTAGATTCAACATCTAGAGACCACTTTGAAGATAACCGCATTCATTTCAAGGAATTGAGCAGAAACAATGTTTTCCCCTTAAAGTGGTGTGATGCATACATCTTCCATGTAAAAGAAGAATCTCAACTTTGAATCTGGTATCTTAAGCTGGCTGGTTCTAACTCTCACAGCCTCTGTGTGCTTTCTGAAATTATCCAAGGGAAACAGATTTAATTCTTCTGCCTTACTTCAAACGCCTGCTCTTATTACTAGTTTTCCAAGCCAGACTCCCTTTACCTCCCTTCTGGCACTACGACTAATACAGCTTTTACAAGCACACAGCAGCAGAGATTTAATGTGGTGGATGGGAAGTATCCCTTACTTTTCCACAGTGGCATGGAGCTTGCTGGCTTCTCCAGGAAAACCAGAAGTGGGGGTGAGTTTCTTCCCAATACATAAGACAATTAAAGAAGCTCTTTTGCATGACAGTTCACTTTTAAGCTGTTTTAGAAAGGTGGCCAACACCACCTTCCTCTGAAAAGATCACCTTTGAGAGTAGTTTGCAAAGGGCTTGTCTTCACAGTGTGAATGAGGTATGCTGTCAGCACACCTACCAAATCAGCTATCTCAAAGATCACTGACTTCTGCAAGAGTCAAAATTGTGCTCCCTAAACAGTAAAAAGAGATCATTCCATAATGAGCTTCAGGGCACAGCAGTGATGGTGGGAACTTTATGTTATAGTACTTAAATGTGAGCTAAAGGAGGACTTCAGCCTTTCAGAACACAACTATAACCATGCCAACACACTTGCAACTCTTTTTCTCAGTCTTGAAGAAATGAGGGTACAGCTACAAAGAACAGAGCAGCTACAGTCTGGTCTATGACTATACAGTCACAGTACAACTGTGACTGTGTGGCAGCACCCAATCCAAGTGTGGCACTCTAAATGACAACAAAATGCCATGTGGAGTGTATTTTTAAAGCTGTGTAATCAAATGTTGATTTGTTTAATGACTCCAAAATCATTTAAATATATTTTATACTGGCATTTGAAGCTGTAATTCTACCTGTATTTCATGTTGTAGGATCAACTATAACCCATATCCAAAGTCCATATGCCACAAAGGGAAATTTTATATTGTTTTCTTCTTACATGTTAAAAGTTTAAAAACTGCAGTATTTGTTCTTATGGTAATTAATGTGCATACTTGTGATTTCTTCAAAATAGCTCTATGTTATTCCTTACAGAGTAAGAAAAAATTGCAGTCTAATGCATGTCTTCCATCAAGCCTACTCTGCCACCTATGTCATCTGATTTGGTACCACAGAAAAGTATAGAGTCAAAATGCAATTTGCTGAGAGCTGAATAAAGATTTCTGAAGTATAACTGGTTTTCCTAGAAAAATAGATGTGCTCAATAATATAGCTGTACCTTGTTATCTAGATTTTACTCTGCATTGGTCTGATGGAAAAAAAACCCAATAAACCCATACAAAACCTTAGAGGAATGTATTGATGCCTCCATACAAAATTTAATTATTGAAACATAGATTAAAAAATAATATCTTTGATACAAACATATATATATTCTTCAGTTTTAAATTACTTGTAGATATTTTAACACAGTGCTTGATACTGTTATGTAGAAGAACTGTTTGTCCTAAATATGTGGTAGTTAATTGAACACTATATCCTGAACTAGCATTTGTCAAGAATAAATATTGACAAGAGTATTGACTGCAATCCTGTTTTCTACCATTTTTGGAAGGACAGTGTAAGTTAAAGTAGTGTAGTGTAATTCAATGTAAAGTAGAATCATATGATAATTTTGGGTTGCAAGCGGCATCTGGCCTCTCATAACAGGCCAGCTTCAAAGTTACAGACTGATTTGAAGTTTGATCAGGTCACTCATGACCTTCCCTAGTTGAGCTCTGAATGCCTCTTTCCATCCAGTACCTGCTCTAATTCTAGATAAAGCCTTAAGAAAAAACATCAGGGCTTATAACTATGACAAGCCTTTACTATAACAACAAATAAGGTTATAATTTCAGGGGAAACAACTTGTCTCCCCTTGCCAGTCAAATTACTGGAACATTCCTTTGCTTTTAAAAGGTCTGTTGTCCTAACTGATAATAGTTTCATTTGTCAATTTTGTTCCTTTCTCCTATGATAAATACATTCCATAACTAAGTCTGCAGGCAGTTAAAAGGAGAAAAAAAAAAAGCTTAACTAATATCATGTCCCCTGCAACTACTACCCTCTTTGACTACAGTTCTGATTTACAGCAAGACTGTAATTCTATGATTTAGCTGGGATAGAAGTACATTTTGTAAGACAATAGTTGCACAAATCAAGCCTCCTTTCAGCCCAGTATAATAATCAGCTTAGATACCCTGGTTCTATGTCTCAAAACCTGATCTTAATCAGGATTTTATCAGCAGCCAACAGAATAGTGACCTACCTCCTAGGTAACAGAAATGTAACCAAACAAATTTGATGTCTCTTTTTCAAAAACAATGAAAAGTACTTGCTACAGCAGTGACAATGCTTTCCTTGAGATAGGTATTTCAATATGTATTACTTCACTAATTCAAAGCAGTAGTTGCAGGAGAGGAGACACAAATTTTATTTTTCCATTCAGATATTAGTGAATTTATCCAGTAAATTTTATCATATACACCAACAGAAAGATATTCAAATCTGTTGGTTTATTTTGTGTAAAACTGCACATTTGAACCTCACAAGTACAATTTGCATATATATATATATGTACTTATATCCTCATGACATATGTACAGATATGCACCTATATGCAAAGAAACACTTAATGAAAAGTTAAAAAAAAAAAAAAAAAACTTTTTATAGAGAATTATTCAAGTCAATCCACACTTATCAAACACTTCACTGAATAATTCCTGGTAGGAGTTGTCTGTGTAGTCCCATTCTAGTCACATCTGGGGAATCTCCAATAGCAACAAGGAAACATATTCATGAGTGACTGTAAAATGGGGAATAACTAGTAATTGAAACTCATTTTAAACCGAAAGAAAACCCGGATGTGTAGGCTAGAAGGGTTCTCAAGGAATGTGGCTGGAATACTTAAGCAACATGTTCTCCCCAAATATTTGTATAGTTCTTACATACTGATTCCTTCAAAACTGTTTCTTGTTAATTTTAGTTTCAGTTTGCAAAAAGTTCCAAATCTAGCACAAATTTCTTCAGAAAATTTGCAACATCTAAGTATAACTGTAGGTAGTGAAGATGCTGAACAATTATGGATGTTAACATACATTATAATGTAGATTTCACAATGTGTAGGCATCTTTATGGGACCGCAATTTTCCAGGGCTGCTATTGAATGTGCAGTGAACTAAATGGTCTCTTTTTTCATTTTCAGCAAAGAAAAATCTTAAATCTAAAGTATCTCTTGTCAAGCTCTGCATTAAGTAAATATCAATAATTTCAGGTGCAAATCCCCTTTTTAAGTAGATTTTACTAGAAATTCTTAAATGAAGCATATTGGCAAGTCTGAACATCCTGACATATGATAATCAAGCCTGTCTGTGCCGTAAAGGAAATTTGAGGTTACAAACCAGAAGTCTCTAGCTCCTGGCAGTTTTTTGATAGGCTACTTTAATACCATGTGTCTCGAGAGAGTACACTATGTTCCAGGTATGTCCACATGTCCAGTTCACACTTCAGTCCACGTTAGAGCAAGACCTCAATAAATACAATATTTGCCCTTTCTCTTCCTTCTCCTCATTCTCTGCCTTGGTTTTATCAATAATGAAGCTTATACATGGGACAGAAGGAAGACAGGAAGCAGTTCTATGGGGTCCCTACTCCGTACAACAGAAGGACCAGAGTTTAATGGCTTGCTACACGGTGCAAATATTGTGTGCCCTGGAGGCTCAGAGACAAAGAGAATCAGAACCCTGTGTCTCATACTAGTAGAACCTAACCATATCCGTTACGCTGGAATAAATATTTCTCATGTTTTTTTCATTTTCTAAATATTTCTTAGTTAAACTCCTCATGAAAAACACAAGTTATTGCCAAAGTACTTTTGTAAGTATGTGATTGTTACCTACCAACCCTATATCTCTACCTGTATAAATCTGGATTACAAACCAGAAAGTTTGTGTCTACTCCATTAAAGAAATAATTTCCATATTACTTTCCCCGACTTATGTCAGAACATGTCAGTTGCTCACAACTGCCAAAAAGTTAGAATTAAAAGACTACAGAATAATGCCTTTCTTGTAATTTCTTACTTGTACAAACATCCACTTTAAAACTGAATCAATACTACAATGCAATAAATGTGAGTTTTCTACCTACCAAATTATGTGACCTATCCACAACACGTCATTTACATCACGCACTACATGCAGTAAAATAATTAAAATCAGTTCTTTTGGCTTTTCTCATAATTTTTTATTGTTGTTTCGATTCTGTGATTCTGTAATCACTACATAATTTCCCCAGAAAAAGAGCTAAGCTTTTATAAGCTGTTCTCTTGGGGTTAAGGAAAAATTATGGATGACTTCCAGTTAGGTTTTTTAACAAAGTCTTAGGATGCACCAATAAAAGAACAATATATAAACTCTATGTTTATGAACAGAACTTAATAATTATATGCACAAATGTTAGTTTTTATGTGCTTTCATCTGTTCTTATTTTACCCAGAATACAGCACCATTAAGGGGAAAATCACCACTCTCAGGAAGAATTCTTATGAAGATCTTTTTTTGAGCGTCTTGTGACACAGAAATTGTTCTGCGGAATGTGGCAAGTTGGCAGCAATTCTAGGTTCCAAGAGCTCTTATCTTCTGTAGCTCTTATTATGCACACCAGTCAGTTCTGCAGTGACTTTTTCCATGCTAGCATAGACCACGTATGTAAGTGGAGGGCAGGCAGAAAAGACCCTGATACAGAAGTTATCAGCACTGCCATTCTGTGTCTAAAGACAGTCAGGTACCACCTGATATTCTTTCCTATCACACTTGTGGCAAACTCCCGCTTCCTGAGGTGAACTAATTTTCTTGAGTGGGGTGACAACCAAGATTTTATGACCCCAAAATTTAATTTATTGGGTAGCTTTTAAAATCCAAAACCACTCAGATTAGTTGCAGTGCAAGCATGTGCCAATACAAGGGATCATCATTTACATTTCTGCTCTACAAGATCCTGCAAGCAAGACTCACATTTTTGAGGCAATCCTTTCCTGCTCCTGTCATGGGAGCTACAGCAACTTCACTGCTGGAGTAACACTCTGTGACATGTTGGAAGACAGAACATGCCTCCTTATGTCTATCTAATTACTTAAGCTAGAAGATGATATGGAGACACTGCTTAGTTAATTAAAAATAAGTAGCCACAGAAAAATAGTAGCTGATTTAGTTCTTTTAATCAAAAATCTCCTTGAAAAGTAAAAGAATAGTTTTACATACAGTGTAAGGACAGTATTTTGAGTGAAACAATTCATGAAAATCTGAATTTCAGTTGAGTTCACACAGCTTAACAACAGAATATATGACAAGGGAAAGGAAAACTGAAATTACTATTCCCTCTTCCCTTATCTTGAAAGAGTTTGCTGTTGGATGTAAAAAACATATCCACATGAGTTTATTATTTTGATTTTTTGTAATAAAATGCAATTTGTTGATAAGGCACTTCACAAAACTGCAGTGACAGTAAAAACAACCAAGTTAAATCAAACACAATGAATAAGTAATTTGGTCAGATTTGTTGGAGTTACTGACATTTTCCTAAAGTGTCATTACTTTGCAGCCAAAGCTAATAATTTAATATTATTTTGAAAAATATATGGAAAGTGCTGAAAGAATTAGAAAAAAAAGGGCTGCCAAGGTCTTAACTGAATGAAGCTTGTTAGGGAAAAAAAAATCACCACGAACCAAAATATATGATTCATCATGGACACTACAAAAATTCAGGTTCATTTCTATTTCCTAGTGGCAGGAAAGGGTTTAATCTGACTGTGCTTCCATCAGATTGCTGAGTAGTCATGGTTACTCATCAAAAAACTGAGACTCTTTCAAAGAGAGTTGTTTCCCTAGCCTAATTGGAGATTAACCATAGTATCTAAAAGTTGAAAATGGCAAGTTTCTTGGAGTTTTTTAGTTTTCAGATGATTTTTTATTATTTTTAATTTTTATTTATTATTATTTAGATTTTTTTTTAGGTAATTTCTGAGACTGAGAGTGCATCTAGGGATGGACTACTAAATCATGAAAGATTTTAAAGAATGTAAGTTTTGTTTTCTTGTGAAATTTCATCCTTGAAAACGGCAATAGTACCTAAAGGAATCATTCAAATGGGAAATCAACTCACGGCAAAACAATGTTCAATATGTGTCTTTCCCAATGCAAAAATAAACTGCCAGTAAAAAATTCTTAAGAATAAGTAGCATATTCTTAGAGTTTTTTTGAGAACAAATTTATCTTAGGTGTATTTCACACCACAAGCTGTTTTTCTTGTGGAACACATAATTCCAGATATTTGCAATTGCTACATTTCCAAACCTAGACTGAACAAGAACCTTATCTATCATTAAGCCTTCCTCCAATTTCTGATGTCTATTTTTGATTGCAAGGGAGTTGGCATAAACTTATGGTTCACAATTCATTTTTTGGTGAAATATGTATTAGTCAAAAAAAAACCTTCTGAGCAGAAAATTATGTTTTTCCAAGGTTTTTTAATGGAAGTCAGACAAAACAAATGAAAGTGAAAGTATTTCAATGGTTAGAAGACAGAACAACTAAGATAAGCTTTGCTTCAACTAGGAGGTGCTATTTCCTTTTGGTTGCTAAAGTTTTAATTTAAGAGAAATCGCCTTTCCTGAAAAATTAAAATCACCAGTAAAAACCCAGCATTTACTCGCTGGCTTATCTAACAAGACCAATTGCAGCACTGTTGTTTGGTGTGACACAGTAGCTTAGACAAGTTCTTGGCATTTTGGCTAGTTGACATTGGCCATCTGAAGCTCAGCAGTTGTCAGAGCATACTTCACCTAGGACCCATTCTTGTTCACCTTGCCAAGTCCGGTTTACTTCTACGTGAAATCTGTCTGTCCAAGGTGGATGGATTGAGATATAAATAAATGAAGATATATAACAGGATTAGATTCTAAATCCACTGGATTCAGATTCTTATAAAATATTTGTTTCTTTTATCATATAAGTCTCCTGCTACAGAATAGAGCTTAGCAAATGGATTTGGGTTATTTGCTATGTGTCAGAGGAGAAGTCAGGTTGTGTGCCATGAGGAACACTAGCCAAGAAACATAGAATCAACCTGAGTCAAATGAACATTGAACACAATGTACAGTTACAACGGACATTGTTCTCAATGTTCACAAGCGATATTTATTTTGATTCCTACAAAGTAATATTACAAAGCAGATATCTCTGTAAGAGGTGGAACTGACTGACTGACTAAACAAGTTCTGACTAAGTTCTGACTAAACAAGAATTGAAAAATACCTGGGGTTACTACTCTTGCTACATAAACATTATGTCCATACACAGTTTTGCTCAAGATTTTTAAACTCCTCTCTGTCACTGAATACATTTTTTAGGAAAGAAATAACAAGACACTCTGTCTACCCATTATTATTCAGTGAAAAACTATGTATTACCAGACTAAGATCAAAAGAGTAAATGGCATTTAGAACACACAGTTTCCATTCTTACTGTTCACCATTTGTGTTCCATATAAATTCAAATCCTGATTTGCTACAGCATACAGTTACATGTATGTGTAGCTATGTGATCCACTATGATCTGAAGGGTTTGTTACTGAAGACAAACAAAAGATGAATACAAAACAAGAGCAGAAAGAAGTGAAGTGAATTAAGTAAAACTAGAAAGTCACACCTGGAACTACAGTGCAACTCTCTTAATGCAGTACTCGGCTCTGTAGCTAATAGGCCAAATGGAGTAAAATGTCTAATTTGCCCAGCTAAGAAACCTGGTCTCTTGACATGAATTACAAATAAACTAAACAAAACCTGAACAACACCAAGAGTTCAGGTTTTTTTTTGTTTCTTTGGTTCCTTCATTATTTCCTTTTTATATCTTTAAATAGAAAAGACTTGCTGGTATGGTGGATGTTAGCAACATTTACACACATTTCAGCCCAAAGGCAGAGAAACAACATTTGCACAAGTGTATGTAGGCAAATAATTATGCTGATGTAAGCATACAAAAATCACTGAAAATGTATGTAAAGCATTCTGACGTAGTTTTTCCAACTAAATTTTATTTTGTCAGGTAACTCTTACAAAATGTTTTATGTATGAGAGTTAGAAATATGAATCTAAATATTACTTTTCTCAGAATGTCTTCCAACGTTCCTGAGAAATTTGATTTTCAGAAACAATTCTGAGAAGAAGGATTTCTCAGAAACCTAACCACATAGTTTAATGTATCAAGTTATTATTTTTCCTTACTTGATAAATTTATTTTGCCAAACATATCAGTATATTTATTTCTATAGTTATATTGTTATTAAAAGTTAATATTGCATTACAGCGTGAACAGCAGTCCATAATAAAAAGCCCATAAGTTACAGTACTCAGAGTGAAATCGCTTCTTCCCTAAGGTTCAATGACAGCTTGTTCCAAACTTCACTGATTTTGAGTTTGCCATGACTAAATTAGTGGTCATGATTCAATTGTTCATAGGTCCTCTAGATCTAAACATTAGTATGTTATAATCTTTTTAACATAATTGTTTATATAGAAGTTACTGAGCAGTTAAGAAAAGCTTATATGTTTGGTGATTTCATGAGCCAAAGATCAATGCAATAACAAAAAAAGATACCCAACAATGCAATTCAACTATTTTATTACAGATGCTCTCGTGTTTTCTCCTGAACTTTTTTCAAAAGCACAATGGTGTCTCTAAACAAATACTTCCAAACATAAAGAAACAAACAGTGGAACAGATGGATACCAGCACTCGCTTGCACTTGCCTATCAAGGGCCTGCAATAAACAGATAAACAGTGATTGCATTCTCAAATTACAAGAACAATAGGCATTATTTCCAGTGATTTTTATTCTTTATGGAACATTTTAAATTCACAGCCTCTGTACTCAAACTATAGAAATCAATTTTGTTGGGTTTTAAATCCAGGGTCTGTGAATATGTGACGTTCTTATTATCCTTGGACCAATGTCTACAATTTCATTTGTTGCTAAGTAACTAGGTTTGTGTGCAACAGAGGGTGTTGAGATCATTAAGAAGAAGAGGAATAGGACTTATCACTGCTTAGTAAAGTTATTTAGAGTGACTGAGACAATGATATCGATAAGAAAAAGAGCAGGTAAAACAGTGACATACATGAAAACACAGTCAGACAAAGGATCAACCTATACCTAGATTCTTTCTCTAATAATGCCCAGGATCGCATCCTTTGGTAAGAATATAATAAGCGAGTGAGAATACAGCAATATTTCAGTAAACTTTCCTAACTTCCACCAGTCTGCAATTTAGAGACTACATGAGCCATAAGATAATATCTTGGTATGTGATAGCTTTTAGTGACTTCTTTTCTGGTGAACTTGTCAAGATTTTTTCTGACCTAGTATAACCCTAAACAATACTACTCACACCAAAAAAAATTTTCCCCCAAACTCCGCATTATATGAGTAACAGTTTCTCTTTTTTTGTTCCAATCTGCCACCTGCTAATAACATCTCTACTTCTTATTTTATAAGAGAAATGGAACAACAGTTTTCCAATTTACTTCCTCTATTCCACTCAGGATTTCATCGAGTTATTCCTGTCTGTATTACAGTACCCATTGCAAAGAGGAGAAAGAAGCAAGGTCAATTCCTATTCTTTGCAAGATTAAACACCATTCTTCATTGATCTCAGATTCACAAAACACCAATGTGGCAAGCTATCTGTATGTGAAATCGTCTACCTTTCTGCTCAGTAACTTCCAGGTCCAGACAAGGAGGGGTTTGTTGCATTTTCCGCAGCCTGCAGCCACCCTCTCTGGCTCCTTGCAGATTAAAGTCAACCAACTTCCTAGTTTCACCAATTTAATTCTCTATGTGACTGTGTTCTAAATTGTGTGATAAGAAAAATGTTGTCTATAATAGTGAATAATCATGTTTATGCAGTAATAGGTATATACATCAATTTTGAAAACATACAAGCCAAAAGACAGCAAAATGGATTTTTAAAAGATAAGTAAAAGTCATAGGATATTCTTGAGTCATGGATGAAATTTTTATCTGATGATATCTACTAGGCAAAACTGGGGCACACAAATGTTTATCTTGATGCAACAGCTTACTTCACCAGAGTTAACCATGAGGTGAAATCTATTACTGTTCAACAAAGTATTCAGTGGATTTTCTCAGAAAAATACAAAAGCACATTTTTAAATAGTGTCTTTAGAATTGTTTGGTAATATTTCTTTGGGTTTGCTAATTTGAATAATTTAATTATACAAAGAGATAAAAAGTCTGTGTTAGATTTATCAATGAGACTGGTTTTGAAAGTAGTATGATTGGCTAAACCCATAGTGTGTGTCTGAATTGCAGTGGTTAAAAAACATTAATGTTAGTTAATGTAACTAAATCTTAAAAATTTGGAGCAATAACGAATATTGATCTAATTGCTATATTTCTTCTTTTTTCATCTGTATGTTCTATATCAGATGATCTGTACCCCATTAAGAATAGCATCTTTTAAAAGTATCTACTGTAAATGTACAACTGCTGAGGGTGAATTCACAGACTATTTCAATAGAGAGGAAAAAAAAAAAAAAAAGAAATAAACCTCCAGAAGCTGTAGTATATTCTCTTAAGTTTTAAAAAAACAACCAGGCTTAAATTCACTTCATGTTCAGTCATATCCATATAGCTCTAGCAATTCTGTTCCATGTAATGCAAGGAGCAATCAAAGGTCACTCCTCCACTCCTTGAATTCCAAACCCGTCTCCTGACAAGGTCAAATATTTCTGTCTTTCCATTACACAAAATAAAGTCCTTTCATTCCCACATGACACACAATCCTAACAATTAAAATACAGCTCTGCTTTCTATATGAGAACTAGTTAAGGAAGGATAGCAAAATAAAATGAAATTGTTTGGTGGGGATGGGGGATGTGTTCATTTTTCAGCCAGATTTAATATCATGTGGTAAAAGGCTTTTACTATTTATTTTTTTAGGTTTAGCAATTGGCCTTAACATTCAAAGGAATATGATGTCTTGAATTTGCTTCTCAATCTGCATTTAGATCTCCATAACATATGGCATTGAAAGACTCCTTGTTTGGAATCCTCCCTGCCACACTAATCCTGCACAGCTGCCGTTGTTCAATTCAAAACAAGAAAGAGTAAGTTTTTTGCCACTTTTGTTAGAGTAAATCAAGCCATAGCAGAACTAAATGGAACATGTTTATTTGTCATATTCTAATTGCGCTAAGAGAATGACAATGTTCTAGTATATTGATATACTCAGCAGTAAAGTGAAATAGAAAGATTCTTCAAAGCAACAGGCAGACATAGCTGAAGACAGCTGTATCCCGAAAATATCATTCTGAATTTCAGATTTCTTACAATTAGAGTAAAGTGTTCATTAGTGAGAGGACATTTATATTTCAGCCAAATAGCAGTAGATTTAATAGGATCTGGGACAGGAAATGTAGGTGACTTGTTCCCAGGAGCACTCTGGAGCAAAGTTCTCCTTGCTGAACTATTGCATAGGAACGCTGTAATTGATGACATTTTTTAGAGCCTGAGTTCCACTTTTAAGTGAGTGGAAACTATTTAGTCAGCTCGTAAGCACGGGTTGTGGTTTAACCCTGGTGGGCAGATAAGTGATGCACATGCTCACTCACTTCCCCCTAGTCTGATGGGGGAGACAGTAAAAGGGGAAAAAGTGAGAAAACGTGTGGGTCGAGATAAAGACAGTTTAACGGGAAAGGTGAAAGCCACATGCATAAACAAAGCAAAATAAGGAGTTAATTTACTACTTTCCATTGACAGGCAGGTGCCCCTCCAGGAAATCACCTAACACGTAAAGGTTACTTGGAAAGACAAATGCCATAACTCCAAACATGTCCCCCCTTCCTCCTTCTTCCCTCAGATTTTATTGCTAGTCATGACACCGTACAACTTGGGATATCCTTTGGTTAGTCGGGGTCAGCTGTCCCACCTCTGTCTCCTCACAGTTTCTTGTGCACCCTTCAGCTTGCTCGCTGGTGGGGCAGCGTGAGAAGCAGAAAAGGCCCTAAAGCTGTGCAAGCACTGCTCAGCAAGAACTGAAACATCCCTCTGTTTTCAACACTGTTCTCATCACAAGTCCAAAACATAGCACCATAAGCTGCTATAAAGAGATTTAACTCTATCCCAGCTAAAACCAGCACAGCAAGAAACCCTACCTTTCAGTTCTGGCAGACATTTATTAGTGACCTGATCTTTCATGAACAGTGAAAAGATGAATAATTATACTGTGCATTTAATTTGCACTAGAAATGTCTGTGATCGTACTCTTTAAAAAGGGTAAATTTGCACACAGAGATGACCTGCTGAATGCATAATTTTTTCTGCTCATCTGCATATAGCTATTCTTTATATAGCAGCAATAACCAGCTGCATGCAGAAATGATGAATGCAATAGTAAGAACATATTTAAATATGATATAAAATCCTTATTTCAAGTAATCTCTGTTACAAAAGGCTTTTTGATCATGCTATCCGCTATGTTAATTTTGCAGTTAATACCAAATAACACTAAAATATTCAGGTAATATGTGGTTTATTGAGAAAATAAGTATCAATTTCAGTTAGCTTATGGGAAGTTCAGTTTCACTGAGAGCTTTCTTGACGCGCTGATTGTCCTAATATATGAGAAGAAGGCTCTTTATCTCCTTATATACTTTATTCTATTCATCTGGCACAGAACACATTCATGACTCACAAGTCACAGATGATAAACTGAGCATTTCACAGTATGCATATTAGACTGCAACTGCCTTTGATCAGTGTATGGGAATAAGTCAGAATGCATTAAAGTTAGATATAACACTATGTTGCATTTCTTTTATTAATAGAAATATAATTAAAATTTCACTCCTTGTAAAGTTTCATCCCCCCATTTATACCTGCAGCTTGTTAACACACACACACACACAAGTTCCAAAAGAATTTAAAAATTAAGTGAAATTCAGCTGATAATGAAGTGAACCAACCTTATATGAAATAGATGAATAACGGCACAGCTCAGATTGTGTACATCAAGTGTCAGATATTTTCAGAGGAGTATTGGTGGCAAACAATTTGTGAAAAAATATGAGAATTCATTCATTAAGTTGTTTTCCAAATTTTCATGAACCTGTTTATTGCCCAATCTAATCTTATTATGTGTGGGTAGAAGATTAAACATTTTAACATTTTATATTTACTGTGTAAATAACCTGTTGAGTCTGTATCGTCTTGACACCGGATAAATGCTGAAGAGTTGAAAGAATAGATGAATACACTGGTAGGATTAATATTAGCCTGTCACCTGATAACAAAGATACGGAATGGCAGACAGCTGCAGAACAGACATATTTTCCCTTCCACATTTTTGATACTGTCACTTTCTTTTAGTTCAATAGATGCTGTATATTGAAAGATTTTTTTTTTCTACCTCTAACTTTGTTAAAAAGGAGCTTTTAAGGAAAATAGATTCATGCATAAGGTTTTTTCTAATTTCTCATCTTTGTTGAGTAGAGGACCAGTGCAAATTATTGATGGATTAGAGCTGGATGAACGTAATGTTTGCCTATTGAAACACAGGGTATTTGTTGCATGTCACAAATTGATATCTTTGCTGCAAAAAAAATGTATTTATAGAGTTCTGTCATCTAAGATAAACATATTAATGTATGTATGAAGTATGATTTTATGGGTTAACTGATATGTGTAAAATATTCAGATTCCCTATAATCATGTAATTTGGTCATGAAAACAGAATAGAAATAGCTTTCAATATTTACCTTTGTTTTATGCTGTATTACTTCTGTACCTGCAATATATATCTTCTGTACATGCAAAATATATTTTTTACAATGTCGTATAAAGGTGACAAATCTTTTATCATAATTATAAACTTGAATAAGTAAATATTAGCAGAACTTTTTTTATTGAGAAATTTTATACTTTTATACTCAGAAGGTCTCAAAATGGCCTTGCTCTCATTAAAGACACTGGTAAAACTCCATAATCTGTAGAAAAAATTACATCATTTCTGAAGGTATCTGAATATTACAATAATTTCTTTTTTATGTTAAAAGAGGTTTGTACCTTCAATATGCCATGCAAGTTCCCTGTATGAAACCGTGATTTGTAAACTGGCCAGAAAATCTGGGAATTAACTGCTTCCAGAGAAGTAACTGTTCAAATATGGCAGCAAAATATGAAGATTCTTGAAGCTGAAGAGCTATAGAAAAGGGAAAAAAACACAGGAAGGAAATCAAAGATTTTTTTTCCCATCCCAAAGATGGATAGAACCGCAACGAAACTATAATGTTTCCAAGGCAAAATAGCAACTTCATTACAGTCAATGCCAATATTTCTTTTCTTTCATTTTCATTTGGTTTCAGTACTAAGTAATTTTGCCTGGTATACTTTCCACAAGAGATCCTGTAGTTATGTGCTCACCATAATAGAGCTTTTTTGTCCTATTGGCCAAATTCTAATCACATTTAAAACAGATAATGTCTTTAGAATTTATTTAGCGTGCCATATGATTTAATGTTTCTGCTGTATCTCATTACTTAACAGTAGATTTTTTAAACTTTAAAAGAATAAAAAGAATATCATCACATCTAGTAGTCACCTGTCCTTTTTACAGAGGTAATTTTGTAATGCCATAGTGTCATTTTATTTCTAACTAATAATTGCATATTTTCAGCCAGAAAATATCGTCTTGTGCTCCAGGGTATGAATTACCCCTAATGAAATACTTGTCATTTGAACTTCAGTCTTTGCATGTGTAAAGTAATCTTGTTCTGACAAATCTGTATGTCACAACGCAGACAAATTGCATTAATAAGTCTGTGGTTTTTTCTTATTTATTCTGCTCTTTTGCTCGGTTTCTATAGCCCACACAGGCTCTGTATAAAATATTCATCATCATTATTCCTGTCAAAGAAAATAGATCATTGAGTTCCAGTTAATGTTTTTAAGGGAATTTTCTATAAGTTAAATAATAAAAATAATGAAATAATAATTTGAAGTACTAGTAGTCTCCAATTCATATAACACGGGGAAAATCATTGACAGATTTTCACATTTCACAACAGACTTTATATCTCTCTAAGCTTACAATTACACAGAATCTGTGCACCAATACCTCACATTTTCACTGCAATGTAAAGAGTAGATTTTTCCCCCTCAGATACCTGCGGCTATTCCATTTCTATTTGTCCCACAAAATTGAATTGTGTATTCTGAATTGGGTAAAAATAGTTTTCTAGTCCTGTGTGAATCTTCCTGATTTCCAAAAATGCCTGATTTCTGTATAGATGCGTTTGAGGCCTGACAATTGAGACCTCATGAAATTTTTCTGCTCTTCCACTGTAGCTCTTAGTTCCTATTAGCATATTCAGTCAGGATACAAAGGAAATGAGAAAACTGTTATTCACAATTTCCTGCACTGAATTAAGACCAGAACTTGAGTTTAGATCTTATCTCATGAAAGAACTGCAGCCTTATAAAACACTGTTATTCTGCCTCTTTAAATCCTGAAATGTCTAATATTCTACACAGCTGAGTGTTTTGCTAGGAACCAAATAAGAAAAACACACAGATGTTTTGTTTTGTTTGGATGGTGATACTCAAGTCTGTGCTCTGAATCACATGGCTGGGGCCTAGATCTTCTGTCCTCTGTTGTTTCTGGCTTTCTGAGGTACAGCTAGACTGCTGGAAGGTAGGGGCCTATTTATGATAGGCTTTAAGTGCCAAAAAAACATGTCACCCAGATGAATCAAAACTTATTCCTTTGAAGAATAACTTCTCAAGAAGGTAAACTGTAATTTTCTAAATTATTTTATTTTATTATTTGTACTGAGTTATGCATTCATAATTAAGGAATGAACTTTGAAGAACAAGAAGTCTGAATCATGAGCAGTTTCAGAAAATCATAATTCCTCCCTCACTGTAGGTGTTGTGTCCTTGATTTAGGTGGGATTATGATTTTACCCACAAACTCTTCTGTGTGTTTTAGAAGTTGAAATCAGTACAACGAAACTGTTTTCAAAAATAGACGTTTTCAGAGAATTGGATATACTTTATTTTTTTACTTACAGGAAGATTATATGACTAACACGTTAGCTAACATAGGAAACATTCCATACTTTGTGCAGATTAGATGTCTGAGGATCCAAATATATACTCTGATTTAAAATCCCAGTTAATGATAACAATTGTGAGTATTTCGACTTACAACTATACTTCATAGTGCAGGAAACTATAGTTCAGCATTCACGTTATGTTCTTCTGGGTAATTATCAATTCAGTCAAAAGACTGAGTTCTTGGAAACTGAGTGAGCCCCACACTAAGATAACAGTCTTATCCTGTAATTTTCAATCCTAGTATACAATTTTTAAGCACTGGCATATCTTTTTCATTATGACAGTTCAATGTTGAAGGTTTGTCTCGTTTCAAGTGATGTCTGTTCAGCTTAATGAGAGCATAAACTGCTTTCCATTATAAAGACTTTGCAGATTAGGAGTCTTAAAACCAATGTGTAAGTCTTCATGTTCAATTTACATCTACATCATGTAAATTCATTCAATTCAAACCCTATAATCCACAGATCTGATCCTCTGTATAGTTTGCTACTTTATATAAATCCTTCTTCCATATTACTTGGTATAAATGCTTTCTTCTAAGCTGTCCTTTATTCTTGGGAGAGTTCCTCCTAACTACAGGCAAGGTGAACACAGCCAAAGTGCTGAGATTACTGCTATAGAATCATAGAATCATTTATGTTGGAAAAGACTTTTAAGATCACTGAGTCCAACCATAAACCTAATACTGACGAGTCCATAGCTAAACCATGTCACTGAGTGTAGCATTTGAAGGCACGGGGACCCCGGTCGGTGATACAACCAGAATCGTTTATTATAACCAACAGGCAGCTTATATAGTACCAGCTATCTTCTTTCCCAACCGACACACCCCTGCAACCCCCAACTGCCAGGGGGGCAGAATTCCCCTCCACCAGTCAGGGGGCCAGGCATTGTTTACAGGTCTGGAGATGCTTATGGGCCATCTTCTGCCATTGTTCCTGCTTCTTCTCCTGGTCTCTGCTTCTTCCACAATCCTGTTAACCCCTTGTTCTCCCACAACTGAGCACCATGTCTACATGTCTTTTAACTACCTCCATGGTTGGTGACTCAACCACTTCCCTAGGCAGCCTGTTCCAATGCCTGACAACTCTTTCAGTCAACATTTTTTTCTAAAAATCCAATCTAAGCTTCCCCTAGTGCAATTTACGGCCATTTCCTCTTATCCTATCACTCACTACTTGGAAAAAGAGACTAATCCCCACCTCGCTACAATCTTCTTTCAGGTAGTTGTAGGCAGCAGTAAGGTCTCCCCTCGGTTTCCTTTCCTCCAGGCTAAGCTACCCCAGTTCCCTCAGCCAATCCGGGTAAGACTTGTGCTCTAGATCCATCATCAGTTTTATTGCCCTTCTCTGGAGGTGCGCCAGCACCTCGATGTCGCTCCTGTAGTGAAGTGCCCAAAATGGAACACAGTGTTTGAGGTGGGGGTCTCAGCAGTGCTGGGTCAATCACTTCCCTAGTCCTACTTACCACACTGCTCCTGATACAGGCCAAGATGCCGTTGGCCTTCTTGGCCACCTGGGCACACTGCTGGCTCATTTTCAGCCGACAGTAGACCAACACCCCCAGGTCCTTTTCTGCTGGGCAACTCTCCAGCCACTCTGCCCCAAGCCTTTAACACCACATGGGGTTGTTGTGACCCAAGTGCGTGACTTGGCACTTGGCCTTGTTGAACTATTGGCCTTGTTGAACTATTGGCCTCGGCCCATCAATCCAGCCTGTCCAGATGCCCCTGTAGAGCCTTCCTACCCTCAGGAAGATCAACATTCCCGCCCAAGTTGGTGTCATCAGCAAACTTATTGATGGTGCCCTTGATCCCTTCATCCAGATCATCGATAAGGTATTAAACAGAACAGGTTCCTTATAACAAATCCTATGCTACTGTATTCTTCATATCTTTGTGTCACTTTGATACTTTTATCATTAGGTACTAAACTTCAAATGAACCACTGTACTACAGCACCTAGGACTCCTGGTCATGGGTTCACTTACGGAATTACACAACAGTCATTGCATGGAGTTTCATAACAGCAATTATAATGCTAGTAGCAGGATAATTACAATACAACCACAGAGACCAACAAACATTCCCCAGGTCAGTACTGAGATTTTCAATTAAAGTCACAACATTATTCCAACTAATGTTAAGTTAAAGAAACCACAGCTGGGAACTTCAGTTCAATATCATAAAGCTGAGTACAGGATAATTTGAGAAAATTCAAAGAGTAAAACATAAAAATATTTGCTGTGTGATATTTATAATCTATTTACAGGCTTACATTTATTAGTTCCCAAGGAGTGTAAAAGTGACCCAAACTTCCATCCCAAAAGTACAAAAAGAAGAAACAGACTTTGTGAGAATTTGGTCCCATTGCTGTCTACACAGATACTGATACGCAGTTCTAGTGCAGTTTATGCACTTAACTGTAAGGGCTATATAAAAGGTGTGACTTCAGTGAGACAAATATAGGCATGATGTTAAGCCATTTATCAAGCCTCCTCATGAGTTTAACTACAGATACATAAGACTCACTAAAGCTTCATCCTTGGGCAGATGTCTACTTAGTTTTTGCTTGTGAGGATGCTAACATAGGTTGCATAAATTCTTTAAAAGCACAACCCATCTAACTAATTTTTAGCTACGAGTTGTTCAATTTCCTCAGGTAAGGGGATAATTTGATGCAGCATTTTTTCTATGCTCATGTTTTTTGAATAACACAGCACTGCAAGTTGATTTGTACTGCTATAATACTTTTTGTTTCGTTATCAGGTCATATATCTCAAAGTCAGCTCTGATTTCAGTTTCTTTGGTCTGTTTATTTGCTAATGCTGCAAACTTCACGAGCCCTGTGTGTTCTTGACAATAATTGGATTGGTTTATTGTGATAAGCAATACTCCTTGCTTTGCAGTTATTCATTCATGGATGGGATCACTGAGGGGAAAAACAGAAGCAATAACACTATTCCACCTGTTTCTGAAATACTTTTATGGAGTGCAGAGAGGAAAACATATGCACCAGTGCAGGATGGGAGCCAAACAGCTGGAAAGCTGCTTTGAAGAGAAGGTTCTGAGGGTCCCAGTGGACAAGGTGAACATAATCCAGCAATGTGCCTTTGCAAGAAAGAAGTCCAATGGTATCCTATGCTACATGAGGACCAGCATTACCAGCAGGTCAGGGCAGATGATCCTTTACCTCTATCATTGCTGAGGCTCATCGTGTTGTCTCCAGTTCTGGGCTTCCTCAGTACAGGAGAGAAATATACATACTGGAGGCAAGTCTGGAAAAGGGCCACAAAAATTATGAAAGGACTGGAGCAATTGTCGTACAATGAGAGCAGAGAGAGCTGAGACTGTTACTAAGTTACTAAGCATAAATTGAACTACAGGAAATGCAGTTGAAACAGTACTTTTTATTACTGTGAAAGTGGTTCAATACTGGAACAGATTGCACAGAGATACTGTAGAGTTTCCCTAGTTGAGTATATTCAAAATGCAACTGGACACAGTCCAGGACAACCTGCTGTAGCTGACACTACCTGAGCAAGGGGGTTGGACTAGAGATCTCCAGAGGTCCCTGCCAGTCTCAACTACTATGTGATTCTGTGAAATACAGGGAACTGAAGACATTTGAAAAGCATATCTTAACAGAAATAAGTAGACTTTAGATCATCTTTGTGTTCACCAGCTTTAATATTCTACTGAAAATATGACTCAGTTCCTTCAGAAAGTCATACATGTTCCTTGTGCTAGCCTGTTCTTCATGTCAGATAAGACACTACTGTAGCTCTTTATTGCAGTTCTCCTGCAGACCATCTAATTAGGTAATCAGTTAACCCAATTCAGTTACGCAACAATGATAATTGCATGTTCCCAGAGAGTCCTGGAAATAGAGAAACATAATTGAATGTTTATAGCATGTTCTCTGTCCTAAAAAATAACCTAATATATGACTTAAAAGTCAAACAAAGTTTGAATATTCAAAATAAAGGGACATAAGAAAATGTATGTTTTTGCATGTCTAGCATCAGCTTCTCCAGGAAGCAAAACTTCAAACTCCATCTTCCAAACAGCAACATTTTTAAATAAATAAATAAATGAAGCAGTTATTCTGAGAACAATCATATGACCTGACATTTTCTTGGGTATTTATCAGGAATATAAAAATACTCCAGATTCTGGGATGTGTTTTAGACTGCATCATGAGATGAATTTAACACTTGCAAGCATTGATTTTTATGTTTATCATTAGTCTTCTAATGTTACCTTAAAAGAGATGTGGGATTAAATTCAAACCAGCCCTTTATCTGATGCATGACCTTTTTCCATTTATTTTCTTCCCCTGTCTTTTTGAGGAGGAGCAGGAGTGAGATAGCATCTGTCAGCCAGCCAAGGTCAACCCACCACAGGTGTATGTGTGTGTGCACGTCTATGCTTGTGTGTGCACGTGTGTGCCTATGTGTGTGTGCATGTGCCCCCTAGAAAAGCATGCTCAGCCCCATTTCCACTTGGATTTTGGGGCACGGAGCAGCAACAACTTTGGCTCTGCCAGACTGCCAGATTTTCCCCTCCCTAACGTAAGACGGCAGTGGAACAATTAAAGCACTTCTGTGCTGGGACAATCACTATTAGGAAGTAATGAAAAAAAATTGGGTTTGTATTTTTAAAGTTAATGTAGCCAGCTCTAGTTTTTACCTTTGTTACAATTGAAGAGCTAGAGCTCTTTCCATCATAGCTTTTTTTCTTGGAGGTCTTATTTTATAAATTTATCTGTTTATGCATTTTAATCCTTATTCCTTAAAATTATTCTTGAAACCACATTCCTGAGCGTGTTCCAAGTGCCATTTATTGTGCCTTCCTTGTTAAATGCTGGCAATCAATTTCTATACTGAAAATCTTTTTGTTTACCACGGGAACACTGCCAGTCTGATTTTGGCTAAGAATTACAGGTGAAGTTTGATTCCCAGCCCAATTATAATGCATAACAATCTTTGCAACACTTTGCAATACTATTTCAACTTGACAAAAGAACAGTCCTGCTAGATCTTGACATTCAAATCAACTATTTTATGATTAATGGAATGAATCAACAGGAGAATTGAACTGCAAAGAATGCTCTGTCTGCCAATTCCATAACAAATGTGTTTGTGAGTAATGTTTTATAACACTGCTAGTGGGGACTGCTAGTCTGTATCACTGAAATAAATTAACAGGAGGGCTTTGGCTAAAAGAGTGAGGAATGATATAAGGTGCCATTGTCTAACACAACAATGCAGTATGCAATTTACTTAGAGTTTGGCAGGGTTTCCCTGTGAGTTGGGGCTAACTGATAACTCCACATATTGCCCCTTCAACTGAGGGACATCAATGCAATTCCTAAAATTCAGAAAAGCTCTAATAAATGTGTTTGTTAAAAATCAGGTCCTTTAAGTACTTTTGAATTTATATGTATATTTTCCTTAATATTGCTAGCATTTTTTGTATCCAATCAAACACTATTTTTTTAGTATATTATTAATTTGGCATAAATGTAACCTTCTCTATGCTCTTCTTACACATGTTAAATGTATCTCTTTTTTTTTAAAAGAAAAATGAACTAGAAAGAAATAATGTTGTTTGGTTTGATTTCCACACATCCACAAACACCTATTAAGAGTATCCCCATTTGCATCTTCCAAAAATGCATTGGTTTTCTTAACAGAGTGAAAGTCACTTTGATCCTGACAGTGAGAAAATGTATTGTCTTCACTTCCTTAGTACAATATCCATAAAATGTGGCTACACTTATTATTTAATAAGGGAATTTTGAGTCCCAAGTGACTCATTAAAGGTCAAGAACAAGTAATACCTTTTTTAGGTTGTTTCAGTCTAAACAGACATCAACTTAAATAATTATGGCCATTTGCATTAAAGAGAAAGAATAAAGAAACCCTTAGTAGATAAGTTCTCTAATTCAGAATTGAACTGTTGGTATCTTCACCTGCAACAACACACACAATGCAAGCTAGCTCAAAGCAAATCCACATGCTGATACACACAACCATGCCTTTTATTAAGCAATAACTGGGGAGATCTATACGTATCTCTAATTATATAGTATGAAATAATCAGAGACCGGTCTCAATGATTTGTTTTTTCTTTTTTGGCACGATGTACTTACGCAATAACACTCACATGAGTGCTAGATACTGAAGAGATTTGGAAAAGGTCAGTGAAAAAGGTTGCTACAGATTCTTTCAAAATTATTGGCAAGCTTTGTATCAGATTAAAATGCTATATACTAGAACAGGCCAATGAATATAGCTTCCTCTTGTGGGAGAAAGTCTGCAATACATGTCAGAAAAGAAGTGAGGAAGGAAAGAGGCAATGTTGAAAGCACACCATACTTTTACACAAGTGTGCTTTTCTGCCATTCATAAGATTTGCTGCTAAACCCATTACTTGTGAATCTTTTGCACTGTTCACATTTGAATATGCATAATTTTCCTTTCAGTATGCTAAAGTGATAACATTCTTTTCATCACCAGGTGCAAACAATATATTGTTCAACTGGTTTAGATAGGAAATGTCCACTATTAGTGTGACTCTAATCTCAGCTATTTGTTTGTTTCAGCACAAGCTTTTTTTTCTCTGATCAAAGCTTAATATTTTCTGGCCAGCATCAAAATTTTTAGTATAGTAAATACATTCATGTGTATGAAGAAAAATAAGAAATGTAACTTCCATTATTCTGGTTAGTGACTAGTGCTTTCCTTTCTAAGAGAAGTTTCAAGAAAAAATTACTTTGCTTAACTGTTTCTTTCATATTTCACGCTTCTTTGAAATATTTAGCTGTTGCTCTTGTTTAGAGATTTGAAAATACAGCAGTGGCCTGAACTCTATTGGATCAAAAAAAAATACATATATACTAAATGAACAATTAAAATTTTTTCTAAGACCTTACAAGACCTCCCCACCCACTCAGATATAGAGATGATGATTATTGTGGTTTGCATTGCTTTAAATAATAAAGAAATAAAGAAATAAACAGCTTGACAAGAACATCATACAGTTCAACAAGGGGAAGTGCAAAGCTCTGCTCCTGGGAAGGAGAAACACCAGGCACCCGTGTATCCTGGGGCTCACCGACTGGAAAGCAGCTTTGCAGAAAAAGACCAGGGGATTCTGGAGGACCCTAAGAATATTGTACACAAGCCAGCAATATGTCCTTCTAACAAAGCAAAAAAAAATAAAATAAATAGGGTTAATAGCATCCTCGGCTGCATTAGGGAAACTGTTGCCAGCTGGTGGAGGGAAGAAGGGAAATAATCTTCTGGTCAACACTGGTTAGGCCACACCTGGAGTACTGTCCAGTTCTGGGCTCTCCAGTACAACACAGATACAAATAGAGATAATGACACAAAGTGTCACTAAGATGAAGAAGGGATTGGAGCATCTCTCATATGAGGAAAAGCTGGGGGAGAGCACATTGTTTAGCATAGAGAAGACAAGGCTCAGGGAGGTAGGGAATTCATCAGTGTTTCCAAATACCTGGTGGGAGGGTGTAAAGAAGAACCAACAAGGTTCTTTTCAGTGGTTCCCAGTGATGGGACAAAAGCTGGGGGAGAGCACATTGTTTAGCATAGAGAAGACAAGGCTCAGGGAGGTAGGGAATTCATCAGTGTTTCCAAATACCTGGTGGGAGGGTGTAAAGAAGAACCAACAAGGTTCTTTTCAGTGGTTCCCAGTGATGGGACAAAAGGCAACTGGCACAAACTGAAACACAGGCTCTTCCAGCGGAACATCAGAAAACAATTTTTTCCTGTGAAGTTGACTGAGCACTGGGACAGATTGCCCATAAATGTTGTGCAGTTATGCATGGAGATATTCAAAACACATCTGGACATGGTCCTGGGCAAGTGGCTCTAGGTGAGTCTGCTTGAGCAGTGGGGTTGGACCACATAAAATCCACAGGTCCTATCTCAGTCATGCTGTGAGTATGTGATAAAAGTCTCTGTATCTTACATGGCCTATATACCCGGAGAAAGGAAAGTCACACAGCTCTGGGGCAGACACAAGATGCAGAAGAACACATTATTCCATACAGTGAAGAAACAAGAAGAAGATGGGGAAAAGTAAGACTATTTTAATCCACCTGATATAGCTATGTTGAGTTATAGTATCTTTCCAATATGAACTTGCTTTTGGTGTTGTAGTCCAGTAACTAAACTTAAGATTCAGAGGAAGGTAAACGCAGTTACAGTTGGTCATTGAATGTAAAAACTTGACTATCAGAGCGGTGGATACACAAGTGCACTTTGGTAGGAGGGTTAGGGCTTGTGTCTCATAGGTGGGTGTGACACATGGTTTTCACCAATTCTTTAAAGGTTTTTTTTACTTGCTAATAGCTAGCTGATCATTTGCATGATTTAAATGGTTGATCAATTAAGTTATTGAATGGTGAATAGCTCTGTAAATTACCTGTCGTACTTTTTGATCTGTGTTCTCTGATTTGTCTGACTAAGCAAATGTGCTTCAATTTTGGGCAAACATGAAGTGATATTCAGGTTTCATTACCTACCTGTAAAGCTTTACCATCTGCAAATTTGATGAGGCCATCACAAAGGGGATCTGTAAATATTCTGACAAAGGACAGTATCTCCTTATCAGGAATCCTAAAACATCCCTGATAAACTCAGAGGAAACCTCCTTGCTGGGGAGGAGTTGGTAGGACAAAGAAACCTTGATGGGTGCAGGACAAAAAAACTGTGATAACAAAGTGACCTTCCTACATCCACTTATGTATCTACACCCAAAAAGTACAAAAAATAACTCACTACCTACACAAAATGTGAGTTTCCATGCAAGAGCCTCTCCGCACAACAGACCAGAGGCTTGCTGGGGATGACTGGATGACTCCAGATTCTGTGATGTGGATCATCTTTAAGTGAGACTTATTCCATCACCAATTAGCCCCGCTTCTGGGAGTGGTTTGGTGAGTGTTGTACCAGCAACATTTCACACGATATATTTATAGATGCATGCAGAGTTAAACGTTCGTAAGTGCATAAGTGCTTCACTAGCTGGAATTCAGTAATAACTTACAAGAAATATATATTTGCTTTACTCTTGTAACATACATTTACTTATAGACTTGCTTTCCTAGTGGTAATTTTGTTGTGCCTTCTAGTGTATATAAACACTATACACAATACAGCATTCTTCTTGCTAATACTTCTGGTTTAGTAATTTCTAATACCAAAATTCTCGGAAATCCAGACTACCTTGTCTTTGTGCATTGCAAAATGCTGAGAACCCCACAGCCACAATGATCTTTACACACCCATGGGTCAGACAACCCTCACAGCTCGTGACTATGCCCACTACAGGTTTCCTTAATGTGGAACTACAGGAGAGCTTTTTGGGTTACTGTTTCAACAGGAGCTCGGGGGGAGGGGAGAATAGCATAATATTCTTAAGGTTCCTTTTGAAAATGTGAATTTTCAGAAAATTATTCATTATTTCTTACATACCTGAACTGTATTTTATTTTCACTTTTTTATTTGTTTTCAACAAATCTTATATTTTCTGTTGCTCAGTAGAACAGATTAGACAACCTTTTCTCCCTCATTTACTTATTCTGATGATTCTTTTGTGCACGTATTCTGTTTTATTTCTGCCTGAATTACCTGTAGCATCATGACACTATGATTTGAAACCTCTATTGCGCTGAATGCAATAATTAATAACATTATTCTTATGGGTGTCCTAGCAGGTTTGAGTAAAGTGGCGGTTTTTGTACTAGCCAAGGTCTTTTTCTGTAGTTGTTAGCATCAGTGTTTCCCCTTGTTTTCCAACATCCAGTAGCTGCAAATAAACTGAAGGCAACTTAAACAGCTAGTAGAACGAGAATTGCCATCCCTTCTGGGATTTCTGTCAGCGCTGCTCACTGAATTACACATCTGAGTAAGAGACAAGGGTTACAAGAACAAGTACTGCTTGAAATCTGGCATAAAGAACAAGTTTTGACATCATAACAGAGGTTCTGATGTTGTCTTAATGCCACAGATTCCTCGCAGCGCACATTGGTCCCTAAGACAATAGGCCAGACACTGTAGATGCTTTGCTCTTTTTAAATATTTCAAATATTGTAGGTATCTTCTCAAGAGAAAATGCCTGCCTCTCGCCCTGGGCTGCTTCAGATCTCTTCTGAGTAAGAATCTATGCCTAACTGTGATTGATATGGTAATTTGAGATGGCATAGGGGAAAAGGGGAGTTGTTTTGTGCTTGTTTTTTTCCCAGGACAAATAAAGTAATTAAGATGCTGCTAACGTATACAGTATCTTTTCCATTTTAAAGGAGGATTAGATCAATAATTTATGCCTGCAAGTCTTCAGTCTCCTTGAGGAGGTTAAGAAAAATCAAAGTCATTTTCCTCGATGAGGGTTTTTGGTCAATAAAGGTCAAAATGTTTAAAGGTGTGGTAGATTGCGTGAGTCATTTAAGCACACTGCGAACATTCCAGGATAGAGGTGATGAAGACCTCCACTTCCTTATCCTGCTTGAAAGAGTCCTTAATTTCCAAAAGTCATGAATTTTAAGGCTTTTTCCCCTCCTTACAACCCTGCCAAACTCCCACAGTGTGGCTTCAAATCAGGGTCCCATGACATTTCACTTGTTTATCTCTATACAATTTCAGCAGTTAATCTATACTGCAGTGTGCTTTTATTCCTGCTTATTAGCAGGCAAGTCAGAAATACAGGTTACTACGGGATGCTAACAGAATTTCATTGGAAGAACTCTGGAAAGGGATTCTGCCATTAGTTCCAAGGCATCTGTGCTTCATAACTGTGTAAGGTGCAGGTGCCTGGGTGCTAGCAGCGGGTGGCTGCTGGGCAGCCTCTGTGAGGAGCAGCCAGGGCTGCCCTGCGTTGGACACAGCCCATTCCAGCCAGCTCCAACCAACCCACCATAGGGCACAGCTGAGCCCCTTGACCAAGGTAGTGCCATATCCAGGAAAGAGTATTTAAGAAAGGGGAAAAGATGTTGGACAGGCAGAGGAGGAGAGGAAAAAAAGAAACAGCACCCTTCTGGGGCACCACGGTCAGATGAGGAAGTTCTCCATGGTGCAGCAGATATCCACACCACAGACCATGGAGGATCCTATGCCAGAAGAGAGCGATATTACTGAAGGACCTGCAGTCCCTGGGAAGGCAACACCAGCACAGAGGAAAACTGTGAGAAGGAAGGAGTAGCAGAGAGGAACTACTGCTTGCTGACCACAGCCTGCACCACCAACGCCACTTGGGAACGCAGAAGAGTGAAGTCCATCTTGCAAAAGGACAGAAAAGTGTTTTAATGTTTGTCTTTTACTGTTTGTTTCTTTGTTCCTCGCTACTTGAATCTATTTTAATCAACAACAATTTAAGTTAATTTCCCCAATTCAAGTGTGTTTTGTGCACAATGGTAATTGGTAAACAATGTCCCTGGTTTTATCTCAACCTACGAGCTTGCTTTTCCCCCTATTTTTCCTATTTTCTTCCCCCGTTCCACAGGGTGGAGTAGGCAGTTGGGTTAGAGTTCAGCTGCTTCCCAAGGCCAACCCACAACAATAATGTAAGAAGCTGCTAGGAATAGTAGCTAGACATTTGTATAAGTCTAGTGCAATTTCTGCACTTCTGTTTGAGTCAAACCTTTCTCAAGTACAATATTATCTTCCTTGACTAAAAGGAGCAAATTATACTGTTTCTTGTTCTCTAGAATTTACAGTGTCTGAAGTAGCATGTGTTAAAAAGAAATCCAAATTATACAAAACCAAGAAGATTTTATATTTCTTGTTCTTGCATTTATATTCTAACATTAGTCTTTAAAAAAGAAATACAGGGTACTTTGATCCCTCTGACACCATTGTATATTCTGCAAATATTGCTCTCTAAGGTCTAGCAGAAGAAATCTAGTAAGACTTTCAACTGTGACAGAGGATAGAGTTTACTGTACTGGTGAGGCCAGTCAGGAAGGTTTCCAAGGGAGGTTTTGTTTTAAAGAAGGACTCTACTTTTGAGGGATAAATGCATGCTAATAATTGTGCAGATTTATATTATCAAAGGTGAGCATAAGAAGGGATGGGATAGCTAGCAAGTGTAGTCATTGTTTTTCTTAGACTATTCTAGCTGGAAATGAAAAATTATGATAATGCTATAATAGCTTTTTTATCATTTTCCTTCTCATGCTGTTTATTTAGCACCAGCTATTCAATAAGTTAAGAAGACAGGGACAAGAAAATAGACAGGGCTTGATCTAAATCATGATGAAAGGATACTATGGTAAATGAAAATATGACCAAGAACAGCAATTTTCTCATAGATTGGACATAGCCAGGCGATGAAAGCAGGAAGCAGTTGCCTAGCACCTTGATGTATTTACATTCTCTCTGAAAATTATGAAAGGTGCATGTGTATTTTAATTTGGCTTTTTACTACATTTGCATATTTATGTGGTCCCTAAATCACACTCTGGAAGTCCTTCTAACATGTCCAGCTATAGCACATTCATCTTTTTGGTGATGACTTTTTTCAGTTGTCACAGGAGAAGAGTCAGAGATCACTCAGACAGATCTGATTTAGAATCATAGAATCATATGGGGTTGGAAGGGACCTCTGGAGATCATCTAGTCCAACCCCCCCACCAGAGCAGGTCTACCTAGAGCAAGTCAACAGGAACTTGTCCAGGCTGGTTTTGAATTTCTCCAGAGGAGGAGACTCCACCGCCTCTCTGGGCAGCCTGTTCCAGGGCTCTAACTCTCACAGTACAGAAGTTCCTCCTCGTGTTTAGGTGGAACTTCTTATAGTCAAGTTTGTGCCCATTTCCTCTTGTCCTGTCACTGGGTACCACTGAGAAAAGACCAGCCCCGTCCTCCTGACACCCTCTCTTTAAATATTTTTATGCATTAATTAGATCTCCCCTAAGCCTTCTCTTCTCAAGGCTAAAAAGACCTAAGTCCCTCAGCCTCTCCTCGTAGGAGAAATGCTCCAGGCCCTTAATAATCTTTGATTGGCCCTTTGCTGTACCCTCTCCAGCAGTTCCCTGTCCTTCTTGAACTGGGGAGCCCAGAATTGGACACAGTACTCCAGAAGGGGCCTCACCAGGGCAGAGTAGAGGGGCAGGATGACCTCCCTTGACCTGCTGGCCACGCTCTTCTTGATAATTTAGTAGTTAATTTATTGAGTTCTAACCAGTGACTTTAGCTATGTAAAATATGTAATAAGTACAGATGGATTGGTGGTCAATACTATTCACTAAACTTAAGCTTAGTATGAGATAAAAAGTTTATCATGTAAGTTTACTATACATATCTTAAATGTTACGTGAATGCAAAAAATGTCACTTACCAAACCATCACTGTCTGGTGTCAGGTAAGAGATCTCTCAGCCTCAAGGGGTAACGCTGAGAGGTATCACTACTCAAGGGGAGATTACCATTTCACAGCCAGCTGCAGTGGAGAAAGAGCTCAACCTGAACAATCTGGTGGTTGCAGATATTTATATCTTAAAGTGCTTAACTGATAGTCAGATTTCTGCTGTGTTCATGCAGTTTCAGTCACTCATCACCCCAGTCTCCAGCCAAAACCAAGGTTTTTGGTTGTGGTGCTGTTCTCACTGATAGCTTCACACAATAGGATTAATTTAGGTTACACCCACTTGCTAGGCATCTGCCTGGACCAAAGTTGAGTGCTTAGTTCAAACAGGACAATTGCGGCCTTCACAATGGTAAAAGGAATGAATTTACTGAGAGGAAGTTGCGCTGTATAAGTTTGGCCATGAGCATCTTCGATATACAACTGTAAAGGTGCAAAAACAAACAAAGCAGAAGGTGAAAGTAAGAAACCCACATGCCTACATCTCCATTTCTCTGGAAAATTTGCCTTCTCAAAAATTTCCATTTCAGGATCCTTCATGACTTAGTTTACACTTGCTTGTGGCTAGAAGACAGACAGACTTTTTCTTGCTACCTCTTCTGGTCCCTTGGCCTGGCTTTATTCTAACTACCCCAGCTTGCAATCTCTGGGCAATCTCTGACCCCTTCAAAGCCCTTCCTGTCTCCTCCTGACAAGCCTGCAGCCTTGCTGTTCTCTAACGCTTAAGAATCCCTGTTGTCTCTTTCTTCTCAGCATTGACAACTGTGTAGGAAGAACTAGCTCTGAAATGTTTCTTCTTTATACTGTTTTCTGTTCCTGTGGCTGGGATTTTTGGTTGTTGGTTTGGTTTTCTTCCTTTCCTGGCTGCTTCCTCTTTAACCACCTTTCATAGGCTTATTTTGTAACAAAAAGCCACCAAAACAAATGTGTGAATTCTGTAATATATTCTCTATAACAGCTGAGAGTTCAGCAAGGCCCAGCACCAGTTTCAAGCATGGTCTTTTTAAATCAAGGCACAGTCATTTTCTGGGGAAGAACCCATGATATTAAATTGCCTGAAAACCAGGGTGAAGACTGAAAACTCTGGATCTAAGCACTCCATGTTTTGGAGAAGTCAGCATCTAACTAGGCACTGAATCAGCTCCAGTTCTGGTTCTTTGTATTTTCAGTCTGGGAGAAGAGGCAAAAGAGTTATGCTTACAAAGCAAATTGCAATTTTGAATTTTTTTTTTATCATGAACATGGAATATATAATATGACAAAAACAATGTATTATATAAAGTACATTACAGGACTAGAGGTTATGAATTTTAAATACTTTCTCAGGGAATAATGTACTGGATTTCTTATGAATAAATTTGTAGGGTTAAATTTGTGCAGATAGCTTCAGATGTTTAGCTTTAGTGTGAACTGCTTTATTTTTTCTACATGAAAAGCTCCTTTTCAACAATATATAAAGCAGAAGCAACTACGTGCTGCTAAAGGAATAATCAAGCAATAATTGGTTTATTTTATTTGCTTTTTAAGTGTAAGACAATTGACCCTTTTACATTGTAATAACATCATTTTGTTTCAAGTTCTTTCTTACCCTCTGGCCACTGAATATATTTTTACAGATTATTATTCTTTTCAATCTTTCAGATTGCATTAATATTGCTGTAGCAAAAACTAAACAACACAATCCAAAGAGTTTGACCAATGGCAAGCCTGATTTAAATTGGTTGTTTTATATCTCCTTTGGGCTTCCATGCTGTTATTCCCCTTCTTTTTTTTCTCACATTTATATTTTTCAGTAATTAAGCAACTCATGTCACCTGTTCAGCTATGTGCACAGCATTGACACCTTTGGAATTTAAAATGCAGAAATCCCACATCATTCAAAGGCAGGCAAACAGAACTGACAAGGAAAATGCACTAATATGCCCATAAACATAAGTGAAGCAGCAGTTCTGAATATTTTAGAACTTCTTGCAGCATGCATGAATGATAACAGAATTTCCCCCTTTCCTACAATAATTAAAATCCTTGATGGCTTTTTACTCTGTTGTGACATGGTTGAAATAGTAAATTGACAACAAATTTTGCTTATAGCAGAGAGACATTCAAAAACATCATATGTAAGGGACTTTCAATTACCCTTATGCATACTAGTTCTAAGTGTTTACATGGCTTCAGGAATTAATGATTTAACACAGTCTTTTGCTTTTGAATTACTGTCCTGAATCTGGCACAAGTTGAGAGTGAGTAAAGATCATCTGTCTGCTTATCGGTCTGTGTAGAAAAGAAGATTCTAATAGTTCTTTTAGTTCCTAGTGAACATGTCTCCATAGCGTAGGAGCAAATAATACAATTGACAATACCTGATGGTATTTAGAGGACCTCACTTTCACTTCAAATTCTGAATCCATTTCTGAATCTTCCTAGAATTTTTATGAATCTGATTTAAGATTTGACCAAATTGACTGAAGTCACTTGTACACTAACCCTAGAGAGCCTAAGGTAATAGGTACATAGGACATGCCATTGTGGACAGTAACAGTACAAGAGATTCGTTGTAGACATTTATGCTTATGCCACTTTCCCTCTTTTCTTTGGCATTTGAAGGTAAGTCACCCTGCTACTCTATAGCATTTCCATCCATTACATCCATTACAGGTTAGTTTTTCTATAGTAATTTTCCTTTAAGATATGTAGTAACTTTTTTTAGATCCTGTCTATCACAAGTATAAATTTATAGGTTTCTAAGACTATCTAACTCTCGAAGAGATGTTAGCAATATTGTAGTGAAAAGGGAATATGTCGTCCTAAATCTAACCAGTCTGGTTTTGTTTATAGTGCATATATATTAGGTATCTACATTTTTAATCTAGTCGTGGTCCATTGCAGCAACATTTCAGTTCATGTTTTAACATTATCTAGATTGTCAGAATAAACTTCTCCATAGGAAACGGACAGTACTCCTGTTATTTGAAGTACTGGTCCAGCATGTTTCCTAGGTTCCTTTTGCATCTAACTTCTCTAATTATTTAAGTGTAATGTGATCTATCTTTGAAATTATGATCTCTTATTGTATTGCCCTGTATTCCTCCTCTAGCATCTCACAACATGGATCAGAGTATTTCTGGACAACCAACAATCTTTAGGAAGAGTACTTAAATCGATGGAGCTTTTACTGTGAATATAACTTGTCCATTGCTTCCAGAACTAAGGCCAAGTATCTTAGTCTCTGTAACAATTGCCTCATATATCATAGATGTCCTGTTGCTCTTAAGTACTCAGATATCTACTTCGCTACAAATACTCCAACTCCTAACTTTATAGTGACTGAAAAGCAAAGCAGATTGTACTTAATAACAGAGTGTAACAGTGGTCATTTCACCAATAAATAGAAAAAAGTCTACCTCAGAATAAAATCAAGTGAGATCAACATTTTGTAAAATGGAAATGAAAGATTCCTGTACTGTACCTGCCCTAATTCACTGTGGTACTTTGTGTTTGATACTTTGGCATCTTTTCTATGCTTGGAAAATTCTTTCTCTTTTTTGCCTGTACCCAAGCCAGTCCTATCAATACAATGTTTGATAGCTCAGTTGCAAAGAAATGACAGTCCTGTGACTTTATTCCTCTATTAGCATGCCCATTTTCTCAGATCTTAAGGGTTGGATAAGAAGTGCATTGTTCAGTAGAGATAGTTGAAAGGCAATGAATTATGTCATGGCCCTAAGGTGGTTTTTGATGGTTTTTCAATCATTTCACTTCTGTCAGACATTTAATAGGGTGAAGTGGCCACATGGAACCCATTCTGGTATGCTGGCATCAGGTAAACTTAGGTTTCTCTTCATCTCAGAAAATGAAGTTATAAAAAAAAAAAATATTGACAGATTTTATGAAATATTTGTTTAACTGAACACTAGAATGATGGCTAACCTCAAAGATTTTGCCAAAACTGTTGGCATTCAATAATTAGAACAATTTGATATATAATACAGGTTAATAATAATAAAAAAAAAAACCACAAACAAGAATTCTGACTTTTTTCAAAAAACACACCAGAAATTTCATTTAGTGATTTCAAAAATATGATTAATTGTGGGATTTCCTACAGGCTGGAAATCTACATTAATCATAGTTATATTACCAGTGGGAGTTCACAGTTTAATTCAAGCATTCCCAGTCTGTCTGAAAGTCTTCCTTTATAGAGTAAAATATGTACGGAAAATACATATTTTAAATATATATATATATATGCAAAAGAGCTCAGAGAGTACTGTGGGAAGAGCCAAAGGAACATATTTGACCTCAGCATCACAGGCTTCTCTTCAGAAATGAATAATACTTGACAGTGGTGAAGAAATGTCTCTCAGTAGTGTGGTCTTCAGTTGGCCTGACATGAGGATATGCCTTTGTGGGTCTACGAGAAGCAGGCAAGGAACAAAGATTACTTTGGCCTCAGTCTGACTTCCTGTGACTAAGTGTTTGAAGAAGAATGACTCTGTAGGTGATGGTCCCATCTCCTACTCTACCAGACAGCTTCAGGGGACCTCTATGTACAGCCTTCTCCCTTGCCACTATTACTGAAGTACCACCAGAAGGAATATGCTGACCTAATCAAATGCTCACACAGTGCCTGGGATTTTAACCTCTTTTGAAGTTGATGTAAATTCAGTTTCCTTCCTCTGTTTTCATTTTGATTATAAATCAAATACACACTAATTTTTAACCTTGTTTGCATCCATATTTTTATTCTTCAAAAAGGCAATTATTCATTCCAATCCCCTGTTACTGCTCGGTAAACTTATCTCCAGCTAGAAAAACACATTTGAAAAAGATAATAAAAACATGATGCTAAGCCCTGAAAGCTGAGAAACAGAGTCAAGGAAACTCTGGGAAAAGAACAATACAGACTTGAGAGTTCTTGGTACAAAACACTTAATGTTTCATCTTGTGGTGGGTTGAACTTGGGTTTCTGCCAGACCTCCACCCAGCCACTCTTGCACTTCTGCTCCTCAACAGGGCAGTAGGAGAAAGTAAGACTGTAAAGCCTGTGGGTCAGGAAACAGAAAGAGAGATCACTCACTGATTACCATCATGGGCAAAGCGGACTTGACTTGGGGAAAATAATTTTCATTTGTTGTCAATTAAAAATAGAGTAGGACAGTGAGAAACATAAAAGCAAAAACCTCTCCCTCCTGCTTTTTTCCAGGCTCAATTTTATGCCTTTGTTTCTGACTCTCCTACTTCCCACCAAACAGCACAAAAGGTATGGGAAATGGGGATTTCTGTTAGCCCATGACCATCCCTGTCTGCTGCTCCTTTCTCCTCACAATTCTCTCCTTCTCCAGCATTGTTTCCCTCCCGTACCATTCCTTAGCATTACCCGTACACCTAGGTCCTATCACTCTGAGAACGAACACTTTTCTGCTCAATACGTTGTGAATTTCAAAGAGTTAGAAGAGGCTTAGCTAAGAAGCAAAATTACTGAACAGAAAATTGGTTCTGTTCTACCTCAAACCAGGACACATACCAACCAGCCAACTGTTTACACACAAATGGCACTATTTATTGCTTGCTTCCCACTGTTGTTCCTCCCCAAGTCACCTTGATCCATTCCTTTCCCTGCCTTTGCTTCATCCCCTAAACATTCCATGATAAGTCTTGTACAGTCCCAGAATGCTCTTACCCTGCTTCCCATAATGTTGCCCATACACCTAGGCAGTGACTCACCATCAGACTGAAAGTTGCTGTGGAGAGCTTCTCTACTCATGATGTACCTCACACCTGGATATCAGGGCTGATCCTCTCTTGAGAAAACCCCAGAGTGTGCCTGAACAGGATGTGTTTTCTCCTGAGCCCTAAATTTCATTCTGCTCTTATGTCCCCGTGTTCCTCTGGGACCTGTCATTCGTCTATGGCTCTGGTGGCATGCCTGGGACCATCTGAGAAAGGGTATTATTTAGGCTCCTCCACCTACCGTTGTCACTTTGTGCTCCTCTGTGGAAGCACAGATGAGATTTTTAACAAATAATCTGACAGGATAAATCTTTTACTAATAAATTTAATACCTGTATGAACTCAGTTGGCTGAAAATTTCCAGATACTTGCCATTTCTTATTTTTGACTGCAATGTTAAAAGGACTGAGTAAATGTCCATTCCTCATATGATATTTAAGGATTTGTGATTAAATTATAGTTACAATTGCAGTATTAACAGCCAGTGTGTCATCAATGTAGTGAGAGCCACACCAAGTTGGCATTCTTTCCATTTCTGATATGAAATGGCATGAGTGCCTTTTAGAAGAAAGTGCCAGTATATCAAAATGATCTCACACTATTATATTCATCAACCTAATAATTATGCACATACAATGTTAATACAAATAACCTGTTTTCCACAGATATCAATTGGAAAACATCCTCAGGTTCCTGATAATTAAAGATTTGTTTTATCACATGTTCTTGATTTTTAAAAATCAAAGCCCACAAAGCTGCTATGATTACCTTGTTTGGTGTCAGGCCAAAAAAAACCAATTACCTGTGTTATTCGATTTATCACTTTTAAATATTAAAACACTACTTTCCTTTCAGTCTTCTAAAATATCCAGTCTGGTACAATATTTGTTGAAAATAAATATTAATATCATGGAATGCCTCTCATCCAGGTCTTTTAATACTGTTGTGTACATGTTATGTGGACTTAGTAGTGTAAAAAAATCTAGTTCTGATAAAGGCTGCTAAATATTCTCCAGAGTTGGTACTGAAGGAAACTGTTTCATCATTATCCTGAGAAAGAACTATATCACTTGTCTTTCTAAACCCTCCAGGCTTATTACACATGCATTGCTGACAGAGCGACATTTAATATTTGTCTTTGAGATAACATAAAAGGACTTATTTTATATTCAAGGAAAGAATCTCTTTCTCCTCAACAGTATAAGCATTGCTCACTGAGGGTCTGACCCTGCCATTCTCACTCATATTGAACCATTTGGTGAAATTGAATTCCATGAATCTACTCACAAGGTAATGACTAAAAGGAGTAAACTTGGCCTTGCTGTAGTTAAAGCTTTACCCTGTACTTGGCCACACAGTGATTTTTAAGGTGATTTTTTTTACAGTTACTGTTGTTATTATTAAACAGCTGATAGAAATTCACTAAACTTGTCATGTTCATTGTTTTCTGCTGCAGTAGCACCTTGGATATTTTGATATTTCCAATTCATTCCATTTCCATGGGTATTCCATTTTACACTAATAGTTGCTTCCAGACTATTATCTGTTAATTTGACTCTGGAGAGTGTTTTAAATGTAACTATTACTGCACTCATTACAAGCTTTTAGTGTCTCTCTTTTATATCTACGTTACAGTAGGTATAGTAGTATTTGAAATACAATCTTTGGTGAAATAATTGAAAGCTATAGCACTATCGTTAAGTAGGGCATTCAGTGTAAAGTCTACTGAAGAATTTATAAAAAGATTTGAAATATTCCTTAGACCTTAGGCTGTAGTATTCCCATGTACTTCAAAGAAAAGTTATACCCATTCATTCTAGTACTTCTTGAAAGAAAACAGTCTGCAATAGCTGAAAATAATACTTTTTTTTTAAGTACCAGTTTCTGAGAAAATCTTCCAACCACATACCTCAAACGGATTTATATCATTTTTTTTTGGTCTGAAGGTTTTACTTAGCTTCTTTCAACAACCCAAAAATCCTTTACTCCCTGACCAAAGATTTAAATCCAGATCTTAAACTAATTTCAGATTGTCACAAACAAATGCATTTCTTTTAGTTCATTAGATAATTATTTAAAGAAGAGGCATTACAGATATGTTATTTATTTGAGCTTCAGTAATGCATTTGATATGATAATGCATGGGAAATTATTATTTAAATCAGAGAGAATGGACATTAATAAAATGCCTTAGAAAGTATAGAGGAAAATTACTAAGTGGGAAACGGTTCAAATGTGGGTTTTGACTGGATACTAGTTAATGCCCAACTAGTAGTGGAGTTCCTCAGGAACTCATTTTATGATTGTAATTGTTAAATATTCATATGGCTTATAGGAAAAAAAAAAAAGAATATGCTAAGCAATATGAAAGATGTGAGATATTTGAATAAACTTCAACAGATTATATCTTCAGCATCCTACTTCAGTGATTCTTTTCACACAATTAGCAGTACAATCCCAAGGGACAAGCATTATCTGAATGGGTCAAATAAAATCTATTCTTGGCTTCCAGCTTCCCTATTGGCAAACGGATGTACCTGTTTATAAAGAAAAAGAAAATTTGTGAGAAAGACACAAGTCAGGGGAGGTAGGGGTGTGAAACAGCCCTACGAATCTGAAATTAAATAGAACGAAAATTAGTAATTCATTAATTGACCATGACAAAACACTTATTGATGTTAAAGAAATTTGCTTTGCCTATACACTAGCTGTTGCCCACGAAGCAGATGGGATTAAAATCACACACAGAGAGTCAGCTCTTCTGGATTTATATCCAGTTTTGGATGACATCCATTACATGTAATAGAAGTAATTTGATCCCAAAGCTCATTGTCTTCTTAACCACAGCCAATTAACAACAATTACAGGATTTTTGCTAATTTCTGCTTGATGCAAACAAGCACCTTCCTTCCTTCCTTTTCCAACACTGACTCCATCTTAAGAAGAGGAGGAAGAAAGTGAGAAGTGCTCAAAACATTTAGTGCTTTATTTACAAATAATTTTATAACTAGGCTACTCGACACTATCTGTTGATCAAATTTGTCTCAGTCTCTTTTCATTTCTCTTAGCTCTTTTAAGGTCCCTTGCAGGAAAGCGGACATCTTGTTATCCATGTTTCTGTACTACACAGTGCAGTGAAGCCCTGTTTTTCAGTAGTAATTTTGACACCCATAACAGTTATTTAAAAGCAATAAATAGACAGTTTTTAATACTAAGTACCATATTTCACAAGAAATAACCATTGGGAATTTCACAGTTCTTATCACAATCGGAGTTTGTAACCTTCACAGAATCACTGAATCACTGAATGGTTAACCTCAGCCAATCTCAGAACAGACCTTTCTTCCTCTGCCTGGAAATGGTTTCCAGGGTTAGCTGCTCCATCACCTTCTCAAGGATTGAGGTGAGGCTGACCAGCCCGTAGTTCCCCGGGTCATCCTTCTTGCCCTTCTTGAACATTGGGGTGGTATTTGGTTTTCTCCAGTCTTCAGGCATTTCTCCCAGTCACCACGATCAGTCAAAGATTATCAAGACTAGCCTCACAATGACATCCGCCAGTTCCCTCAGCACTCATGGGTGCATCCCATCAAGGCTCATGGACTTAATGTACGTGCAGTTTGCTTAAGTGTTCCATAACCTAATCTTCTTCCACCAAGAGTATATCTTCCTTACCCCAGCCTTTCCCCCAGTGTCTGGGACCTGTGCTTCCCAAAAGCCTGTCTTGCTAGTAAAATGTGAAGCAAAGGCAGCTTTCAGTACTTCCACCTTTTCCATGTTCTGTGTGCCTAGGTCCTCCATCTCACTGAGCAATGGTCCCACATTTTCCCTGGTCTTCCTTTTGTCTCCTATGTACTTATAAAAACTCTTCTTGTTGTCTTTAACACCCCTAGCCAGACTCAAGTCCATTTCGGCTTTAGTTTCCCTAACTTCTTTCCTAAATTCTCAGACAATGCTTCTGTATCCTTGATTCCACCCTCTGTATACTTCCCTTTTCTGTTTGAGTTTTGTCAGGAACTTTTTTTTCATCTACTCAGCCCTCCTGGCAGTTTTGTCTGGTTCCTTATTCTTTGGGCAGAGCTCTCTTTAACTTGGACAAGCTGATCCTTGAAAATTAAGCAGCTTTCTTGGGCTCCTCTTCCCTCCAGGGCTTCCAAGCAGACCTTTGAACAGGCCAAAGTCTGGTCTCCTGAAGTTCACAGCTGTGAGCTTGCTTTTAATTTTCCTTCAGCCCTCAGAATCCCTCAGCCCTCAGAATCCTGAATTCCACTATCTCATGGCCGCTGCTGCCAAGGATGCCTTTTACCGTAACATCCCAAATGAACTGCTCCTTTTCGGTGAGGATGAGGTGTACTGAGGTGTACTTGTTGGCTCCTCAATCATGTTGAAGAGGCAGTTATCATCAGTGCATTCCAGGAACCTCCTAGACTACTTATGTCCTGCTGTTTGTCCCTCCAGCAGGTTGAAGTCCCCCATATATACCAGGGCCTGCAAAAGTGAGGCAGCGCCTACTGTTTGTAGAGGGCGTCACCAACTAGTGGGTTATAACTGACACCAGTTATAATGTCACCTTTACCTGTCCTCTCTTTCATACAAAACCACAAACTCTCTGTTGGCTCCCCATCTGTCTCCAGGGAAAGCTCCATGCATTCCAGCTGCTCTCTCACATTAAGGGCAACTTCCCTACTCATCTTCCCTCTCTGCCCCCCCTAAAGAGCCTATATGTCTCCATTGCAAAACTCCAGTCATGGAAGCCATCCTACCATGTGTCCATGATCCCAACAAGATCATAGTCCTGCAACTGTAAGCAGATATCTAACTCATAATGTTTATTCCTCTTACTGTGTGCATACATGCACACATGGCACCCCAGTCATGTTGAGCTCCTGGAAAGGGTTTGGGGAATTTATTCACAATGGTGCCTTGAAAGCACATCCTTGCTGACATGCAGGTGCTGGAGATGACCCCACTAAAGCTCCATTTTGTTGACTATGTGACCCCTTCCCATCAAACTACTCCATGCCCTTTGTTCAGCAATCCCGTCCATCACTCCCTCAAAGGACTGCTGTTCACCCTCTCCCTGACACTCCTAGTTTAAAGACCTTATAATGAGTCAGACATCCTCTTGGTGAAAATAGATTTTCCCTGCTTAGTAAAATGGTTCCCATGTTTCCCAAGCAGACACTGGTCTGCAAACTAGATCCCATAGAAACCAAAACTCTGCCACCAACACCAGTTCTGCAGCAAATTATTAACTTGTTCTATTAGTGCTATTCTCCTAACATCCTTTCTCCTCTCAAGCAGGATTGAGGAAAACACCACCTGGACTGCCATTCACTTCACTGTTGGTCTCAGCATTTTTAATCTCTTTTGATACTGTCCAGATTTCCCCTAGCAGCATCACTTTTGCCCACATGGAATACGAGCAGCAGGCAGTAGTCAGAGGGCCTGGCAACGTTCAGCAATCCTTCCACAACATCCCAGATACTGGATCCCAGGCAGGAAACAAACTTCTATAGATGGTTAATCAGACTGACAAATGGGTGCCATCGTCCCCTGGATCAGGGAATCACCCATTATGCTGACTCAACATTTCTTCCTGATAATCTTGCATGGTTTGGGGTTAGAGGGACCAGGCCATTTGCTTGTAGGCACTTATGGCTCCTCTTTGACTTTGAGGGTGGTGAATGTATTTTGGAATTATAAGCTCTTGGACATGGCAGGAGCCTTCCTTTTCATGCCAGAAGTCACCAACTTCCAACATTCCCCTTCTCCAGAAGTTTCACTTACCTTGATAGTGGGGCAGAGATGGCCCAAGGGAAGTCTAAGTAGGTATCTGGGCCCCTAACACCCTTGGACTCTGTGTGTAAAAGGACCAGGCAGCAGCAAGGATGACCATTTGCTGAAGGACACCAAGATACTGTGGGACTGCAGCTTCACAGACTCTCCACTCCCAGATCCTCATCAACACTCATAATCTCCCCACCAGGGGGCTCAAGCAAACAGCGACCACCCAACAGGAGGCTACATCTACTGCATCCCCTGTGGTATTAGCACCCGCTGGGACCAAAGCAGCTACTCAGACAGAGCTCCCAAGGGAACATGCAACCTTCCAGATCTCTGGATACAAGGCATGCCCAAGGTTTCTACCGGTGTCTGAGGAGAGTAGTAAGAATGCACGTGGAAGGTACACTCAGGCAAAAGAACTGCTCAGCTTCAGGAGGAAGCGGACAGGTTGAGGAGCACCTTGGAGTCCGAGAAGGTGACTGACTACTGGAGCCATATTCTGCCCTTAGTGGAATGGAAATGTCAACTAGACCTAACAAATGACAGCGGGGATCCTGCACGCTCTCTCTGCTAATCTGAAGGCAGTGACTTAGGGGATACAGGTGAATGGAAACAAAACTCTGTTCAAGGCAGTGGAGAAGCTCCTTCTTGTGTACCTTGACTTCCCAGGTACCCTTACACAACAGATATGAGTCTCTAGCATTAGAAGGACAGGGACAATCCATCTATGCTAGAGGAGCCACTAAGGTAAGGTCAGCCTATCCTTTTCATCATGACCATATCCATGAACAATAACCCAAACAGTGGGTTATTGTCACAGGTGAGTCCCTTCTAAAGGGAAACAGACAGCATATTCTGCTGACCAGACCTATCTTTTAGGGAAGCTTGCTGCCTCCCTGGGGCTTGGGTTAAAGATATTACCAGTCTATTATAGATCATATAACCAAGACGGTGACATTGATGTATTAGTCTGTAAGAAATTCAAGGGAAATCTCTAGATCAACTGCCCTTGTCCTTATAGGCAACTTCTGCTCCCGAGATATCAACTGGGACTATTAGACAGCAGACACAAACAGGTCCAGGAAATTCCTGAAGCATGTTGAAAGTAACTTTTTGAAACAGGTATGAAGGGAGCTGACTCAGAAAGGTGGCCTCCTAAATCTGTTGTCTGTAAATAGGGATGGTCTCATGGGTGATGTGGTGATTGGCGGTTGTCTTGGCCACAGTGACCATTAAATGGTTGAGTTTAAAGTCTTTGGCAACATGAGAAAAACTGTCAGCAGATCTACTATCCTGGATTTTGGAACACTGGACTTTATGCTGCTCGAGAAACTAGTGAGTATGGTCCCCTAGGAATTTGCTTTTGAGGTTATTGGAGTCCATAAAAGCTGGTCACTTTTTAAGAACAGCACATGAGCAGGCAGGGGTCAAGCAAGTGAGCCAGAAGGCTACCTTGGCTGAACAGGGATCTCTTCTGGAATTTAGGAGCAAAAAGAAAGCATATGGTCTTTGGAAGCAAGGTCAGGCTACACAGGAGGACTAGAGAGAAGCTGTTCACTACTGTAGGGACAAAATTCATATGGCCAAAGCCCAACTGGAGTTGAAGCTGGCCAGTACAGTGGCAGATAACAAAATAGACTTTTTCAAGACTGTTAACAGCAAAAGGAGGACTAAAGAAAACATTGCTCTCTTCCTCGTTGAGGTTGCTCACAAATAGGGATGACAATAAAAGAAAGACATTTCATGCCATCTTTGCCTCTGTCTTTAACCACAATGACAGGCCCAGGGATTTCCAGAGCCCAGAGTTGGAGGACTGCAACTGAGGGACTGATAAGCTTCCAGTTGACTTTGAACTTGTATGGGATTTGCTGCTGCAACTGAATGCACATAAATATATGGAGACCAATGGGATTCATCCCAGAGTTCTGAAAACATTTGCCAATCTTATTGTGAGATTTATCTCAGTTATTTATCAAAGGTTTTGGGAATCTGGAGGGGTGTCTGTCAACTGGAAGCTAGTAAATGTTATTCCAATTTGAAAGAAGGGCAAGCAAGAAGACCTGGGTAATTATAGGCCTGCCAGTCTCACTTTGCTGTCTGGTAAAATTACGGAGCAGATTATTCCAGGAGTTACTGAGAAGCACTAGAAATACAATGCAGTCATCGGTCATGGCAGCATGAGTTCATGAAGGGAAAGTCATATCTTGCTAACTGAATATCCTTCTTTAACAAGGTTAGTGGACAAAGGGAAGATAATGGATGTGGGTTTTTTGTTTAAACAAAGCTTTTGATGCTGTCTCTCACAGTATCCTTCTGGACAAAATGTCCAGCATACAGCTAGACATGTACACAATACAAGTGGATAATTGGCTGAAGGGTTGGGCTCGAGGAGTTATAATAAACAGGGTAACATCTGGCTGGTAGTCAGTCACTGACTGAGTTCCCCAAGGGCTCAATTTTAGCACCAGTTCTCTTCAATCTTGTTATCAATGATCTTGACGAAGGAGTTGAATGCCAACAGTAACAGTTTGCCAACACTACTAAATTAGGAGGAGCTTTTAATTCTCTTGATAGTAAATAGGGTAAAGAGGCCTTACAGAGGGATCTTGATAGATTAGAACACTGAGCAATAATCAACCATGTGAAATATAGGAAGGACAAATGCCAAATTCTACACCTGCAAAGTATAATCCTGCATGTATGTACAGATTGGAGGACAAGAGCTAGAAAACTAGGAGACAAAATTTAACTGCTAGCTATTGGTCTGAAGGTTATTTTTCTCTGTTTTTCTGGTGAAGTAGTTACAGCAACAAGCAAAAAATAAAATATAGAAGCTAAAGGGGAATTGTTTTCAGTGTTTTGGAACAGTCCTCCCTATTTCTTTATTCTGATGCAAGAGAACTAGCACAACTTAGAATATTATGGGAGTATTATGGGAGAGGTAGCTGCCATGGAAATCTCACACTGAAAAACTCTATATATTCTGCATAGGGCAGAAATCTGGCCTAGGTTTGTTTAACACATCAGCACACAAATGAATAATAACAGTACGCACTGAATGCAAAGATCTAATCTCTGATTCTACAAAGAGCTTAAGTGGGCCCCCAGCCAAAAACAGTAGAAAAGCTTCACATTCGTTCATATTTCAGAATAGCACTGAAATGAGCCATGTGCATAAAGAGAACAATCTAGTTTTGATTGATGGAAATCCATCCCACAACTCCCATATCCATCATCTCTCTTTGATGTAACCTGGTTTCCAGGATTTAATGACATAAACTGAGAAACTAGAGAGAAACTCAACTGATTCTGCCCCTGTGATTATACAGTAATAACTACAGTAAATACTTCTGGGAGAATAAAAGATCAGTATTAACTTACTTTACTTACTTAGTAATTAATCCTGTGCTTAGTAAAGACTGCAGAACTGTAATGCAAAGAAAGAAATCATAAGCCAAAGAACTACATTCTGCTTTTCTAGGATGTTTCTTACATGTTTTATATACATGCTCTAATGCCAAAAATAATACTGAACTTGAAAATTTGGCATGTCATGTTATTATGCTCGTACTACATCCCAAGTGAAATGAAAATGCAAGCAGGATGTTTCTTACATGTTTTATATACATGCTCTAATGCCAAAAATAATACTGAACTTGAAAATTTGGCATGTCATGTTATTATGCTCGTACTACATCCCAAGTGAAATGAAAATGCAAGCATCAAAACTGTTACTCTTCTAGCTAGGTGAACAGGGCAGCCAAGGACTTTCACAGCGTAGGCCTCTCCAAAAAGAGGGATCACTGGAAAAGTACCATTAAGAACAACCGTAGCTGTTTGCTATGCAGTTTTCCACAAGCTGAAAGTAATCTGGGTCCTTTTCCTTTTCCTTTTCCTTTTCCTTTCCCTTTCCCTTTCCCTTTCCCTTTCCCTTTCCCTTTTCCCTTTTCCCTTTTCCCTTTTCATTTTCCTTCAATAAAAGATGTTTGAACATAACTGTATTTTTTTTCCTTTAACTGTGTGAATTTTCCTGTGTATGTTTTTGCATGTTGTGGTCCAAACATAGATTCCTGGTGCTCTTTCAGAAGGTGAAATTCAGTTTAAAATTCAGACACCATAGTAGATGGCTGACCTTTTACTACCAGCTTTACAACCTGAGTAGTTCAGGCGGGTGAATGATTAACATGGAAGTGCATATGTATGGCAAAACATGGGTTTCCATCCACTATGCCAGCTGCTATATATATATAGGAAAGCACTACGGTAGCATATGAGAGTAAGAATTACAGATGCAGGGGGGAAATTTTTCACTGACTGTAACTACTGCTTAAGCAGTACAGAGGCAGGTGAATGGAAGATTAGTGAAATACAGGTCAGCACTGGTTTTGCACTAAACTAACTTCATATTGTAGTAGTACAACACATCCAAAATCTCATCTGAGAACTATCCTGAAAACACTGTAGGCTAAATAATTTCTGAAGGTTTTACAGTTGCGTCACACTCTAATTCTTTTTTTGTTGTCTCTTGACAACTTTAACAGCACTTCTGGAAGAAACACGTGCAGCAGGAAGTATTTCATATTCAGAGCTGTGACAGCCTTTAAGGAATTTCACATTCTCCCTTGAGGCCATTTTTCATCCTCAATCCAGGAAACCTAAAGTTTCTGGCAGTCATTTACTTTTACCATCTTGGTCCCCTGTGGACTCATGTAATTACCATCATAGTACTGGGCACTAGGAAAGAGCATCCTTTACCTTTTCTGTATTTTCCTCCTTCCTTTTCAACTTTAAAACCATCTGACTTTTTCTTATAGGCTGACACTTCCAATTACACAAAAGCAAAGCAAAAATAAACCCCCTCACAATTTTCTACAGCCACTAGACAGCCAGCTTTTGTACATTGATCAACAGCAATAAAAAAAAAAAAAAAAAGTTCTTGCACAGGAAACAAAGGACAAGACCACTGTGGAAACCAAAATGAGTAACTAGTCTATTTTTACCAAGAAAAGGAACAACACAGGACCTGCAGTGTAAAGAAGTATCACTATTTAATTAGAAGAAAAACTAAATTGAATGCCTTCATTTGTTACATTTTCTTTGACAGCATGAGTAGAACAGTGCTTATAAAGTTCAATCACTCAAAAACTCTGATCAGTCACAGTGGGAAGGATGCTCTTTGATTGTGGAGCTGTTTGTTTTTTCCCCTCTTCAGTGGTTTCAACAGATTCTGAGGTGATGGTGTGATTGGAAAGCAGATCTTGAGAGATGAAATAGCTATGGTTTCTTGTGAATTAAAACCATTTGGCTTTCTGAGATAAAAGGACGTTGCTTGGAAAAAAAGGAGAAAAAAAAAACCAAAACCAAACAATAACTTCTCAGATCCTGAAAATCACCCTTGTTCGTTCATTGTTCGTTCATAATGAAGGAGGTCTTTAGGGTGAAAATAAACATGAGTTCGTACTCATTCACATCCCTACAGAAATATGACCACAAATCAGAAAAGGTATACGAGTCACTCCTTTACTTGGGGCACGTGATGTGTGCTGCTGATTCGCTAGGACTAAATAATTTGCCTAAAGTTAGGCGTGGTAAAACGTCTTGCCAAATCAGAATGAAACATAGTATCCAAGAAGGAAGTTTATATTTGAGTCTATGGCAATTACCTTGCTTGATGTTGTGTCCTGCTCTCATCACAGGTCCATTTGAAGTTTGTTTGTAATGCAGGCTACAGAATATTATTGAGATAATCAAGAAGGAAGGCATGAATACATGAGAAGGTGTTGTAAAAGACATTAAAGTCATAAAGACATCTCATATTATTTCTTTGTCTAAATAGAAGTCTCATGAATTCAGAACAATAACAGGATACTAAATTATTTCCAAATTACAACTTCAAATCTGACCATCATGCTTTTTCGTTTTGTCAGTCATATATTTAATTAGCTAGCTATTTTTTCCTTCTCTTTTCTTCTTTCTCTTCATCCTCATCTTGGTTGGATTCACTCCTTTTCAAAAAACACATACACACAGAAACACAGAAAAAGAATACTTCACCTACTTATTTCTGATGTTCAATTCCTTCACTTTTAAATTATTCTTTACTCACACACAGTTTTCCAGGCTCCATCTCCCATGTATTCTCTGTGTTTCTTTTCATGTGTGTTTCATAGTGTGCTCAGTCTTCTTCTTTCATTTTACTCACTTAGGATATTGGTCCTACAACATGATTTCTTTTTTTGCTCCAACACATCATATTGCTGGCCCAGATGCCTCGTGTGGCTCAGTAAGCTTAGTCCACATCCTCTTCTTCTGTCACCTGCAGCCTATTTTCCTGGGAAATTCCATTCTTTAAACCCTCTCCTTGCATGCAAGTAGGGACAATGGCTTCTTCAGGTTCACACTGAACTTTTTATCATATCAGCTCTGTAGTCAAAGTGCAGCTATTATACTGAAGTAGGTCCCCTATAGTCTTTAGACTATAGTCTTATAGTCTTTGTCAGTGGAAAGGGAGAATTCAAGGCACTTCATGATTTAAATATTTTCAAAATAAACTCTTGCATAGTCATCCACAATTCTGAACATACACAGATACCCCGTCAGGTATAACAAAGTATTGTATTTGGCTATACTTTTTATACAGATATCTTTAACATAACATTACATTTCAACTGTAAATAGAATTTGTGTTCATATTACAAAAAAAATATTATCCATTATCTTAATTAACTTACTTCATTTATTTGTGATTTGGGTTTTCATACTTTCTTATAATTCAATATTTTAAAAGCTTATGAATCCTTTTTTCTTTTTTCTTTTTTTTTAAGTTTCAAAAGATTGGATTTTTCTGTTTATATATTTTGACACTAAGCAAGCTACAAAAAACTTATATTGTTGGGTACACTGAATTTTTCTTCAGGTTTTCCAGTTAGGTAAAACTCAGAAAACAGGGAATATGTCAGTGAAACAGATGTTACACAAACACTCACAAGCATTCCCTATAAGAACAGCAAACAGCATAATATTTTTCTAACATAGAGTTGTGTTGATAGATGAATAGCACATGTATCACTAGAAGAAGACTACTGAAGTCTTCTGCTAGTAACAACAAGGATCCACTGTCCCTACTTTATTATATCTAGAACTAACCTGATAGACAGCTCATGACAAACTGGTGTTTTGTCTTCAGACTTTTTACAATGAAAAGGCAATGATAGGACAAATGACCACGTTGTTCTTCTATCTCTTAGATCTGAAGTCAGGCTAAGACATATAAATTTTGATGCTTTGAGATCCTTTATACATGACTTAAGGATTCTGCTTTTCTTATATTTCTGACACTGTTTATATCTACATTCTACTTAACCTCCTCCTGTACCATTACACCATGCCAATAATCACACGCATCCTTTGTTGTAAAGCTGGAAACTCATCTCCTCTCTACATTTTTTGGCACGGGGAAGTTGTATAGAGAAAAAAGGCTGCCTCTGGCTTGCTGAGCTTCTCAGTAAGTTGAATGTGACATTTATGACCAGAAGGAAGCTACTAAAGTGTTGGACTCAGGCAGTTTCATTAGCTGCCTTAAACATTGCCTAGATGGATTGTTTTAAACTCTCACATGCTCTGAGGCATGGTACTTGACCACTAATGAACTAAGAAAGCAACCAACCACTTTTCTCAATGTATAACCTTGTCAATCAGCAACGACTGTAATCACCTAAGAAATTTTAAATATTTTGCTTTGTTTGGGTTGTTTCTTGTTTTCATCCACAGTGCTAATTGCTTCCATAATCCTGCCTTGTTCCCATAAACCATACACAGAAGCCTCCATAGTGTATTTTCCATACAGCAAGTTTCTCGTAAGCTCTTGTCTGCACAGAGTAAAAGATTTAGGTTTTTTTTATCCGCTTTTCACCTCTCCAGCCACACTGATAGTCCCCAAGGTCAAAATTTGATTCCAGTGCTGCCTGTGGTCATATGCAGCTGGACCCTATCTCAAATGGGTTAAGTCTCTCCCCACAGGCCAACATCCAGGGTCAGATATTGGACTCTTAAATGCATGTGGACAAAAAAAAAGCAACTATAAAAATAAAACAAGTAACAAAGTGTTGGATGTGGTAGTGTTGTGGTTTAAACCTGATGGGTAGATAAGCACCACATAGCCTTTCACTTGATCCCTCCCGTGGGAAGGGGGAGAAGCTCAGAAGCCTAAAAATGAAAAAATGTGTGGATTGAGATAAAGACAGTTTAATAGGGAAGGCAAAAGCCACACACATAAACAAAGCAAAACAAGGAATTCATTCACTGATTCCAATCAGCAGGCAGGTGTTCAGCCAACTCCAGGAAAGCAGGGCTTTATCACACCTAACATTTATTTGGGAATACAAATGCATGACTCTGAATTACCATTCTTTCCTTCTTCTTCTTCCCACACCTTTTATTGCTAAGCGTGATGTCGTATGGCATGGGATATCTCTTTGGTCAGTTGCAGTCAGCTGTCTCTCCTCCCAGCTTCTTGTGCACCCATCTGCTTGCTCGCTGGCAGAGCAGTGTGAGAAGCAGAGAAGGCTCCGGTGCTGTGTAAGCACTGCTCAGCAAGAAATAAAACATCCCAGTGTTATCAATACCGTTTTCATCACAAATCCAAAACACAGCACCATACAAGCTACTATGAAGAAATGTAGCTCTCTTCCAGCCAAAACAAGTAGAGATAGACAGTTAGGGAATTGATCATTACTACAGCCTCGTGTTGTAATGTGATGTCGTTTTCATTGTTGGTAGTCCATCCATAGGCTTAGAAAATCGGCACAATTGTCAAGCTAAATCTAAGTATGAAGAGGAACATGAGAAAATGAATTAAATTTAAATACAGTCAACAACAATGAGAGAGACAACCAACACATTAAAAAATACATAATTATTTAACCTTTCTCTGTTGTTTTTTTTTTGTTTTTTGGTTGTTTTTTTTTTAATAAACTCTAATATAATAAGTATGAATCCCACTGTGTTATTGCTGTTTTGCAGACTCAGGCCATAGCTGCTTCCATCCACTCCTTTCCCAAGGTAGACAGTAATGTATTGTGAACACCAGACTGCTGCTGATCTGTATTGCAGTGGGAAGAATCAACAGAGGAAGTGCAGTTTGTCCGTCTTGCTGATCTATATCACATTAACAATGCAGGGACATATGAAATATAGAGCTTTTCATGTAAACCCTCCTCTATTTATCCGTTATTTGCACATGTAACAACCACAGATTCTCATAAATTAAAAGATTGTTTCTAGACTGCCTCCCTGAAGAGTGTATATTTTCCCACTATTAATTTGTTTATCACAAGAAGTGTTCCTTTTCCCACAGGTCACACTATTGACTAATGGACTTGAAGTCAAAATAGCTCTGATAGAAAAAGTAGAAAAACTTTATTCATGTGATTTAAAGTATTTTTAAAAACAAAAACTAATCTTTGTGCTCAAACTGTGAACTTGTATGTACTTTTAATCTTGCTATACACATGGACTACACAGATTTCTACCTGGTTAGAGGGATAAAATATACATAGATCTCATGTGAGCTCACTTGTAATCATTTAGGTGCTTAGTTTTGTACAAGTACCTCTCCTTATTTCAACTAATCCCCAAATGAAGACTTCTCAGAGTCTCTTTCTATGAAGCCAGCTGCCATTGACTGTTTAGAAAGTTCAAATACAGATTAAAATATTTAGTAAGCAAGTATTAGTGAAATGCAATTACAAGTTACAGAAACAATGAATTTTGGGAGAGGTGACAAGTATGAGAAAAGATAATGAGTTTCTGAACAAAATAATTTCTTCTAATGATTTTATTATTCTTACTTATGGAACAAGAACTTAAAAAGAGCAGCAATATGTTCAGCATTCATCCTAGCCCAAACAGCAGAATTTATTTATGAAATCTTTGCACAGTAATAACAAAACGTCATAAATGCCTCCATTGTAACTGCAACAACAGTTCTACTATATATCACTAGACAAATTATCACATAATGGAGTGAAAAGTGACAAAAGGATGATATGATATGCTATTTAAAGCTGACATGAGCTGCTCAATAATGCATATGCTACAGTTCATCTTTGTCCTACTATATGATACCTTAGAGTGGCTCAATACGTATTCATCAGAAGATTTCTTACCTTATTTGCTAGGTTTTAAACTATCCCACTGTCAGTCAGACACTTTCATGGCAAATATAACAGTTTGTTTATGCCTGCGGCAGATAAGAGTTTAGCAACAATTTCTTCAAAAGCTGGAAAAAATCATAATGCACAGGTCTTCAAATTATTTTATTAATTTTAAAATAGGTTCTTGTCTTAAGGAAAATAAAACACAGGACTATGGTAACTGCGCAACTGTACCTGTGGTTTCACTCCCCAGCCTGGCAAGCCCTCTTTCACGACCTCTGTTTTTCCACTAAGCCAGCAGTTTCCTGTCTTTTACAAAAGTCATAGGTATCCAAGCAAGACTTGCAAATGCCAAAAGTGGAAAAGTTGGATTTTGATACTGTCTGTGCATTCTTACATCATAATATTCTGCAAAACAAATGATAAAACTGAAAAAGGCTGCTTTGTCTTCTTTGTCTTTAAGAGATTTCCTTACCTAAGTCCTCCTGACATGACAATTTTCCAATCAGCTCTTTCTTTTTTTAGCATTTGCTCCAAGTGCTATTTAATAATTAATGTAAGACTGCACTTCCATCATTCTCCACACCTAGATTACCTTCCCTTTCCCACTAAAGAGACAGCTACTCATACAGCAGGATCAAGGGAACTAGAAAAACTTAAATGTTCCTGAGTACAAAAAAGATAATGCATGATAAATGATAACAAATGATCACCTGCACCACTACCTTCTGTTAAAGCCATTTCTATTTATTGGTCCCTTAGGACTAACTTTGTCTCTGATTCCTGATAAATACATCATCTGATATTCATGGAAACCTACAAAATTTAATTCCCAGCATTTTCCATTGTAGTTCTAGTGAAGTACTTCTCTGCATTAACTATATGTGCATGTAAATATTTTGCTATTTTAGCATCCCAAACTGAAGTCAAGACTATGTCATCGTGGAAGGAATACTGTTAGCACATCAGCACAGAACAAGGGCTGAAAGAGGAATTCTCAAACCAAAAACCAAGTCTCCCAATTGCTAGTCCTAGTAGAATCCCAAGGTCTGTAAAAGGAATACAGAAAGTTAGTTTAGTAACTGCAGGACCTCTGTCTTTTTATTAATTAGGTTACCTTTATTTATCTATTTAATTCATCCTTTCCTAATATAGCCAAGTAGTCAATGAAAATAATTGCTTTCCCTTCTGCTTTTTCATGTAACACCAAGAGGAAAATGGGAAAAAGGTCAGTTATACCTTATCAAGGTGAAACCCAAATAATAGTTCATTACATTTCTGCAGAAATAATATGGTCAGGAAATTATTTTGTTCAAGAGAAAAGTTTCTCACAGCTCAATTAGGCTGGACTTCACTACACAGACTTCAGAACCAGAGGCTGTGCTCAGTGTGGTGTCTTCAACAATATAGCAGAACTAATGAAGACTCTGATCCAGCTAAGGCTTGATCCTTGATGGTAATCATTTTTTTTTATGTCAGTGGGATCATGCTACACTAATGTTAATAACACTTCTTGTAATAAAAAAATATGGATGAGAGTTAGTGCATGTGAGTGTGTAGTCTTCTGCTTTCCTGCCCAGCACATCTGCGTCTAGCCTGTGAAGTAGCATATGCAGAATCTCTCCCTTTTCCCATTTACTCCCACTGCAGAATTATCCTTTTTTTGGAACAGCTCCTGCAACAGCATCCAACTTTGCACCTTTTGCCTTAATGAGACTTGACAGTGATGGCATTAATTCTAGATGGCTTTCAAACAAAAAAAATACCATGCTATTGTTCAAATACTACTAGATACGCTATATGAAAACACATCAAGAAGCTTCAACTCTTTATCTTTACTTTTGGACCATTAAACACACCTAAACCTAATGTCAGTGACTCCCTCCTCTCTACCGCAGTGTCTATAATCTGTTTTACCCCATTAAAGCAGACTATTTTCTACTTGTATATAGCACCTTTAGAACCAAGCAACATCACTTGTTCTAAACTCAGATGTGACAATCTATGCCTCTGTTACAAGGCAGTGCAACAACTTGTATTTATATTATTCAAGCTTGACTGCCTAACTCAACTTGGGAAGCTGACAGTGATGTCTATATTAAACAGAGAAAAAACAGGTAATGTTAACTTTGCCTTCACAAATATCTTTTCTGTAGAAGCAACAACTTGATTGGAGAAGAGCCTAAAATGTCTTGCCCAATGTAGGGGACCTGTTTCTGACTAAATACATTTTAGTCTCACTATACCTCAGAAGGGTAAAAAAAATTCTATTTACTCTCAAACGGGTTCAATGCCTATAGAATAGAAAGGACATTGCCTTACAAAATTTTCTAAAGGTGAGGTTATTCACCACTGTCCATGAAATTGCCCCTGAAAACCTTCTAATTATTAAACTTTCAGATCTTTCCAGCTGTGCCTACAAGTCATATTTTAAATTCCAACCACAGTAAAGAAAAAAGCTTAAAAATTACACTGCTTACTCCCTCCCACCTGGAGCTAGGTTACATACCTGGTTTGTGCACTTTTGAGTAATAAAATACAAATTGAAGTTGAGACTAACAAACTGACTGACAAACCTTCTTCAATTATGTTGATCTCTGTCCTCCTACACTGAAAGGAAAGTCACATTTCTGTGTTATTTAGAACACATTAACAAATTATCTTCATTTTCTATTAAAAAAAAAAAAAGTAAAACCCATGTTGGAAGCTACTGGAATTATATCACAACTGAAACCCATGAACACCGGTTAAAAGTAAGACATTCTTACTCTCTTTCAGGAGACAGAAAGACAGGTGAGGTAGGAGACACACGTCTTTGGGAAGCTTCAGGAACTGTTTCTGTTTGGAGTTCAGATTTCCTCATTACTAGTTTTACTCCTAGCAGTTTACATTTTTTCATGAGTACTTGTGACAATCCTACTGGCATATCTTTTTGTTTCTCCCTTTCAGTTATCTTCAATGACTGTAGTAGAACCCCAGAAGATGAGTTTTTACAAAAAGATACAGAATAATTCTTTTGACTAACATCTTTATTAAATTTTTAGTCTACTTAAATCAATAATTTAATTTAAAGCTTCTGAAAGTATATAATCATGGGATGGTAACTAAGAAGAGCTAATGCTGAGCTGTGTTTGGTTTGCTCAGATTTTCTAACATGCATCTGCTGGACAGGGTGGGGATGTGAAAAAGACCAGTCTATTTCTATCCACTAATGTCTTATTTCTAAAGAGATCAAGGCAACAATTTATTTCAAATGTTAATGTCTTGCATAGCAATTCTAAGTATTTAGAAAGTAATGGGAAAAAAGTCTCTAAGAATTCAAAGTCCTTGCATGGTACTTTCTGATGGCATCAAATCAAGGAACAAAAATCTTAGTATGTACATACTCTAAGTGGCAACTGTCCCTCAGTTGGGCTATGCAAAGCAATCTCTGCTGTAATAGGCTGAATTACTAGTTGAACTGGTGTAATTCAAGCCACAGTCACATTGCCAAACAGCAGACACAGCTACCAGTGACAGAATGTTACCTCCCTCCTTCTCCAGACCTGCCGATTTGCATCCTATTTAACAGGACTCACTTCTCAGACTCTTCTGTAACTGTGATCAGTATGGTCTTAAAAACATTAATGTTCCTGGATTTCCTGCTAGACACATGTCAAGAACCATGCTATTACATTTGCAGATCTGCACACAAAACTTCCTAGCAATACTTCAAATGCGTACATTTCTTGCCTGTGTGATAGAAACATATATATACCGGATAAAGGAAAATGAGCTGAACTTAACCTGCAAGATAGCTTCGAGTTTCTTAGCAAAGTAAGTAAAATTTATCAATATCATTTAAGGGACAAACCACTGGGAATTTGTAGCTACTACTGTGAGAACAAGGACAAGAAAAGAATGCAGTCAGTGCTGAAATAGAGTTGTCTTAAAGTCCTACGCACATCAAGAGCAGAAATATCAAGCAAAGTTCAGACCTAGCTTCAGGATTGTTCACAAGTTGATCACTCACTAATAATGAAGTCTCTCTTTTCTGCCTTTTAACTTATCACATTGACTTTGTTGACTCCTTTCAAAAGCAGACCAAAGAAATACATGTTATATAGGGGTATGGCAGCAGGAAGTTCAATAAAACACAGAATATTGCAGTTGATGTGTCACCTGCTGGTAACCTATTTCTTTCACTGGGTAGAGTCTTCACATTTAAGCAGAAGCTTAATATGGTCTATGAATAGAGATTGTAATATGGTACTTCATGCAGAAGCTTTTATTATCTGCAAGTAATACAACTTAGAAAGGGAGAAGTAAGGTAATAAGTGCACTTATCAAATGTTTATTCTAAAGTTATTTCCAAGTTTCAGTTAAAACCATTATACATTTTCAGGAGGATACTGAGTTTGAATCCGAACCTTTATGGAAGTACCAGTGATCCTCAAAGACTAGATGGCTCACCACAGATTTGGCACATTTGCAATGTAAGAGTTTTAACAACATTATACACTTTCCAAGTCAACATCATAGTCATTAAAGTATAAGACATAATGATATGTAATGATAAATAGTCCTTGAATGGTTAAAAGCAATAGCATGCTGTTGAACTTCCAGATAATCACATAAAAACTATGCAACCTTTTATCATCGATCACTGTGTTGTGTTGATATGGTCAAGGTTGCATTATTTTGTAACACTTCTTTCTTTTTAAGAAATAAAGCCATTTAGTTACAGAGATGAACCCTTGATATAAAAACCCTTACTACTAGCAAAGTTGAAAAATTACTCAAAGAAGCATTTCAAAACCAAAAGATATACTGACAGTTGGAAGCTGCTGTTCTAAAAGGAAATAACTGGTTGCTGAACAACTCATGTGTAACAGAATACTCTGTTGTGGTGCACTATCATATACTAGCATCTCAATAGTTTAACAAGAACAATGCCATTCGAGAATAGGAATTCAACAATAAGAATTCAATAATATACTTAAAAGAGGATTCGTTAGAGAGCAAGATAATGCATAAGGTAAAAGCAGCACATGTAATTGTAATTCACATATCCATGCAGACCAAATTTTTCTGCTTGTCAAAAAAAAGTTACATAAAGTTACACTCAAGAATGCAATTGAAAACAGTTCCTTTTGTATTAAAACAAATAGGGTTTGAATTCGTGGTATATTCTACGAACTGAAAAATTTGGGGCTTTCAGCCTTGATAATATTTGAACATAAATCATATTAGCACTCCACATAAATAAAGTCACTGATTTCAGGGTTGCTAAATATGAAAAACACTAAAAGAAAGCCAATGCTATTACATCATCACACAAGTTAAATCTTAAAATTCAAATACATTGCTTGTGATGTAAAAAGAGTGCTCAACAAGATTTATGCTTATTTTCTCCAGAGGAGTGGGAAGCACTTTAAAAAGTAGACACTTTGGTGTGTTGTCTCCTAACACAAGCTGTTTCTCTCTGTCTTCATCAATGCAGTGTATTTAAAGCAGGCTTTCAACTGTTTCCTTTCTGAGAGAAGACTATCCGGCAGTTTTGGTTCATTTCTATTACCAGACTAAATGAATCTCCTTTCTTTCTTTCTTTCTACTTCTTTATTGTTAAGGGATTTGAGGAAAAAATAAAGTTATATGGTCCTGAAATATTTTTTAAATCACTTCAATACTTCTGTTACATATTTGATTTTGAATTTTTTTATGCGTTCCCCTGGGAAACAGAGATCGGCCTGTACGAAAGAATTGTACTGCCTGTCCCCTGGGTGGGAGAACAGAAGAAAATGCATACTTCTGTAAAACAAATGACACATTATAATGAAACAAGTGTTAGAGCCAGAGTGTTTTCACCGCTCTGCTCAAACATATTCCTTTACTTTTGTTTTTGGAGCAAAAGTTCTTCATACCAAATGCACATAAATTACATTTGTAGCATTACAGGGACAAGAACATTGTCCAGGACACTTACTGAAGATTAGCAAATAGTAAGTAAAGCTGAATGAAAAATGATTTTTATATAACATGAAAAGATAGCTCTATGAGATCACTTTTAAAACATTATGCTTACTTGCTTTATGAGAAAACAGACATAACACTTTCAACAATATGAAGTAAGCATTCAGCACATTTAGTAGAAAATCAAATGCCCCATAATTGGTTCATTTTATTTTCCTAGAAGATGAATTCTCCATGGTCCCTAATGGATATTGCAAGGCTCTGTTTCAAGTAAATAAATGCTTTTGAGCTCAGAAGGACAGCTAGTTAAAACTCAAAAGCTCATCATAAGGAAAAGATTACATTAGATTGCATTATGGTCTCTTTCAGCCTAAAATTGTATCTACCAAATAAGTGAAAATAGCCAAATATTGACATCCCCTGTTTCAGATAATTCATATGTTTGTACTGTGTATTTGCATGCAACGAGTTTTCAATTAATAAATTTAATCACTGAAGATATGTTTCTGATTATATGCATGTAATAGATAATTAAGCTTGGGAAGCCTTAAAAACTTTATGGAGTCCTACAGAAATCACCTAGTAAAGACAGTCACAAAAAAGGGAATTACTGCTGTTATCTCTTAATAGATAGAATTAAAACTTTTCTTTGTTTAACTACATGCCGTGAACCATGTGGAAGATCTGCCTTAAATAAAAAGTATTGAAAGTCACAATTGATCGTATCTGAGAGAGACAAAAGGAAAAATAAACAGTAGCAAAAAGAATTCCATTCAACTTAAGGTATAGCATATGTCTTTGAGGAAAAATTATGTGCCTTAGGGCAGATGCTAGATTATCTCTTTATAGTAGCTGTTAAACTGTTAAGAAATAAGTGAAGAAAAGACTCTTTTTCTTAGCATTGAAATAAATTGAAAATGTAAAGTATCCTACACTATTTTCTTAACAAGTTTCAATGATGCATTCAACCACGTGAAAACTCATACTGGAAAGGCTGCTGGGAATGTTTTCCATCTGTAGATTTGTTTGCTTGCAGCTGGCAGGTAGAAATATATTTTCAACCTACATCCTAGACTATATTTAGTCCCTTCACAATAATCAAATATTTCAATATCTTTTGAGAACGTGAAAGTTATTTTAGAACAGAACTATTTACATCAGTGGAAAATGCACAATTATAACCAGACTTTACACAAAACAACTTTGCTATAGCATAACAAAAACATTGATAAGTTATTTTCCTGAAAAATAAAAAAAAAACAAACCACCAACAAAAGATTAAGGTAACAAATAGGAAAAGGACTGTATCATAACTACAAATATATTATTCTCCTGATAAGAAGAATCTATTTCATCTTTAAGTACAAGTGAACTGGAAGAGCATTTGAAGAGCCTGAATTCTTCAGACGAGTGACCAATATCTCATAATTTATTCAAACACTGAAAAGAATGGGCTTTTTACCAGTCCCAAGATCTCCTTTCTAACTATGTTATCATTACATATTCACCAAAAAAGGTTAGGAACAAACCAACTCAGGTATCTGGAGGCAATAAATATTTTTGCAATGTTCTGAAAAATATCAGGAGTTAAAACCATGTAACTGGAAAAGAGAATCTCTTACTGTGTCTCAGTAGTAAAGCGAGGGAATTTCTTTGGGAAAAGGTAGGCCATTTTTCCACTAAAGAAAATGGAATGTCATGAACTTCATAATACAATAAAAGAATTCTGCCATTCATCGCTTAGGCGGTGTCACCAAAATACATGGAATCAGGTGAGTTATCAGTACAAACTCACATGCAAACTCATTCTAAAACTTTATTTTAAAACTTTTTAGCTGAAGTTATATGAATTAGTTGAAGCAAAATGTGTACCAATTTTCACCAATTTTCCTAAATTCATTTATACCAGAAATAGAGGACTACAAAGAAACCCTTGCATTAACAAATTATCATTTGGATTCAGATTTTTCATTCATCTCCTGCAACTTCTTCATGCAAATAAAATTTAGAGATTATTAGCTCTCTAGATGTAATGAGGAAAGTTGAATAGTCTATTAGGTTAAAACACATCCATTAAAGCATGTGAAAATACTCATTTACAATGCAAAAAAAAAAATCTTGACTGAAATTATCTTCTTAGTGATGGAGATGTGCTATCATTTAAGTGATGAATTGAATTTTATGAATCAAAGTTTATAACTAATGAAACAAACTGGCAGCAGGAGAAGAAATGCAAAAGCACCCTTCTTGCACACTTGTAAATAAGAGATACAGTTTTGAAGATCGAATTTATTATAATATAGTAGCTGCCCCATAAAATGTTGCAATAATATCACATTGATACAAAGCATTTTGGTTTAAAATAAGAAGAATTACACAACTTTAAAGGAGATATCATTGTAGCTTTCTCCTCAGTCTATTGATATGTACATTTAAAACTAGGCATTTCATATTCCTGTGAGAAGAACTCATCAAACAACAACACAAAAGAAAAATAAAGAAAAAGAATACACAATAGTTTTGAATAGAAATACTAGTTTGAAAAAGTTCTTGATTCACATATTTCACCAGGGAGCTGGAACTCATGACAGAAGTCTCCTTCTCTGGAGATAGTCAAAACCTGCCTTGATGGGTCCCTGTCCAGCCTGCTCTAGGTAAACCTGCTTTGGCAGGAGGGTTGGTCCAGATGATCTTTGAAGGTCCCTTCCAACCCCTACAATTCTGTGATTCTGTGATTTCTCAATCCTATAAGCATTGTGAATTTTAACAGTTATTTATTGGGGAAAAAAAATATTCAGAAGTACTTTGTTATTCATTGTTCTCACTGACTTGAAGTCACTACTGTAGCAATATATTTAGAATTAATAACAACTGGCACTGTTCAAGAAATGAGTAACAATGTAGGCAGTTCAAAAATACCGCATATGCACCAAACATACATTAGTAGCAATAGGCATTAATACTTCTGGTAGTGAGCTCAAAGAACTTTCAGACTTGGGATGATTTGACCATATTGTTTTGCTAATAGAAGTGATGCAACCATTAAAAGAAAGTCAGTGCCAACTAATGACAAATATGTTAAAGAAGAAAACCAAACAAGTGAATCTAAGCAGCTACAACTCTCACTATGGGAAAGAAGGAGGAGGTAATCTGTTTGAAAAGCTGACCAATTTAATAAAAAAGAGACTTTTATATGTTGCCTCAATTCATATAGTTCACAGAACAAAATCAGGTTGTAGATGGGCTCCAAAAGGCTAAAGTATCTGTCTACTACATACAAAAACCCTGGCATGAGACTTTACAGTATATGCTTCAATTATGTGCCTTTAAAAATAATTTCGACATCAAGAAAGTCTAGTATATTCTGCAATTATATTGTTTTTCTAATTATTTTGACATGGACCTTACCAAGCATCTGATCTCTGGCCAACTGAAGTGTAGTTAATGTAATAGTTAGTGTAATACACTAACAAAGTAAATTTACTTCTAAAAGGGAAAACAACTATCCCTTAAAGGCATTTGGAAAGGATAAAATTCTTATTCTGGTGCACAATGCACTGCTGAGAATGCACTGATAGTTCTTTCAAGATGCAGTGCAGTATTTTTTCCAGGGCACAAGCTCATTAATTATGTATAAAGATCAATTTTGCATTACATAGGCAAAACTTTCAGTTTCTCACAGAGAAAAAAAAAAAAGAAAAAGACATTGATGAGAAGTGAAAAATCAAAATGTTTATTAGATAATCCAAAGCAAGTTCACTTAAATGTTGCACTGCTGATTTTGATACTACACCTTTTGGCAATGAACTCTGGCCTTTTTCTTTTAACTCATATTGTCAAGTCTCTGGCACATGCCAAATCAGACATATAGCAGCCACAACTGTTGATACAGCTTCTTTCCTCTTTTTCTTTCCAATTTTAATCAAATTATAGAAAATAGAAAAGGATAAACAGAATATATACAAAACTGTAAGGAAACAACACTGAACATGGGGTGGGGGACGGAGAAGTAAGTTCTGCTGTCCTTTGCCCAATTTTGAAATCTTTATTCCATTATTTTGTCTAGTTGGGTAAACTGATTAAATGAAAGCATGAACACACATAAAGCATAATAATTCTGGCTGGAAAAGACTTTTAGAGGCCATCTAGCCCAAGTTTCTGCAAGAATAAGGAGGACTATTGCCAAAACTACGTATTGATAATTGGATCATGTCCTTTCATCATGATTGCTATTCTGGTGTAATTTCACTGTAATTTACTTACTTAAATAAGTAAAGTCTGTGCCAAGGAATGTGATCCTGGAATCACAGAATGGTTTGGGTTGGAAGGGACCGTTAAAGATCACAAAAGCCAACCCCCTATCATAGCCAGGGGCATCTTTCACTTGATCAATTTGCTCAAAACCCCATCCAACCTGACCTTGAACATCCCCAATAATGGGGCATCCACAACTTCTCTGGGCAACCTATTCCACCACTCACATCATAAAAAATATCTTCCTTAAGTCCAATCTAAATCTACCATCTTTTAGTTCAAAATCATTGTCTGTTGTCACTGCAGGCCTTGATGAAAAGCCTTTGTCTGCACAACCACAACTCTCTCAGTCTTTCTTCCTAGAAGAGATGTTCCAGGCCTCTGTTCGTTTTTGTGGCTCTCCTCTGGAGCCACCCGAACACGTCTTTCTTATTCTGTGGACCACAGGGCTGCACACAGTACTCCAGACGAGATCTCACTAGAGTGGAGTAGAGGGAGAGAATCAACCACCTTGATCTGCTGGCCACGCTTCTTTTGATGCAGCTTAGGATATGGTTGGCTTTCTGGGCTGAAAGTGCACATTGCCATCTTGTGTCCAATTTTTTGACCACCAGTGTCCTTAGATACTTCTCTGAAGGGCTGCTCTGATAATGCAGCCTATACTGATGTTGGTGTTTGCCCTGACTCAGACACAAGACTTTGTAATGTCATGAAGATCATTATGACCATCTGTTTTTACCTTTTCACCACGAGTAATGCAACTGAAGGATATTTGGTAGGACTAAAGTCACAATTTTTCCTGCTTTTGATGTCTGAAGTACAGACACATACATAGGATTTTTCTTACCAGCAGGTCCTTAAATCCATGAAAGTCACACAGATGTCCCAAATCAATGCCAGAGAGTTTCTAGAACTGCAAAAGAGTGACAAACTATCTATATTCCTGCCCTGGAATGAACAGGGGTGCAAAGCAGGAACGTGCTTCATGCCAAACTACATTCTATTGAACTAGAACGTCTTTTCTTTGTCCGAACAGAAACAAAGAAACACGGTTAAGAAGTAAATATAGCTGTGAAATAGAGATGGTAAATTAGAAATGTAAGGCAGAAAGGATAGTAAGGAGCAGATATTAGCATATTTCTTCTATTTAAAGTGTACATGAAAATATTTATGCTGAATAAGGGGAGGCATTCCTGCTTAGCTGTACTTGAAAAAACACGTTTTCTGTTGAGTGATGCATATGTGTAGCTTTGAACTTGAAATGACATTATTATTGTGGCATGTCCATGGCAGATGGGAGAGAAGACATTGTATTTGTCTTACCATGAAATCAAATGGAGGATTTGACCTACACTGTAGTAGCATACTAAAAGGACAGGGCAAGACATTATAGCTGAATTTCTAAATAAATATTTTCAAAACAAACATAAAGGTTTTTTTTCACCAAACAGTTATCTAAAAATTATGATTATACTAAGTCAATGAAGTGTGAATCTCTCGCTCTGAGATTTATCTAACTAAATAACACAATAATAGTAACAGCATGACCCTTCCAGATTATTTTAACTTTTAATGCAATAAAAGCTTAAATGATATCAATCTTTGCACATACAATGTGCTAGCTCAGAAAACTTGCATTCTGCTCTTGTAACTCCTATAGCACCTCTAGAACTACCCTGTTATTTTAAGTTATTCTAGATTCATAGTATATTGTACGATTGTAGTTATCACCCCATCTCTTTTCTGTATATAAAAGTTACTATTCAGATTAACATTCCCACGGTAAACCATTACTCATCTACAACTAGGTAAAACGATACAACATTTGGGTACACAACTGCAGGACAGGATGGCTTTCCTCATCGAGACATTCCTAAGGTATCTGGGACCAGAGAGGCAAAGACACAGCAGCCTGACTGTGATGCAAGTGGGGTACCCAGAACTGAGTAGGCTACAGAAGAGGCCATGACTCCAAATTGCTGTTATTAACCAATACAGCTAAGGCAGCACAGCCACCTTCAGAGTTGTAACGCACATTGAGGCACATGGCACTGGAGATGTATACTCGACTGCAGAAAATGGAAAGTTGCTGTTTCTCTCTCTAGTTTCCTATTTCTAGAATGAAAAAAAAAAAAAAAAAGTACATACCTTATTTTTTCCAAGCACAAAATAAATTAGTGTTTACAAACATTTCAAAGTTTAAGCATTATTAACTACTTTTTAAAAATAAGTATTATGTGTGAGATAGGTAGTTCAGAAGCTAAACTGAGAAGCATAGTCCCACAGCTACAGGTTTATCCTTAATTTCTAATCCTTTTCATTACAGAAAGGACAATTATCTTTCCATTAGAACACATCACGTCCATGGGAAAAATCAGGTTGTATTCTGGGCTCCAAAGGGAGGTTGCCTTGTGAGATGCTTGCAACGTGTAAATTACTACTTGTAAATTACCACTACTTGTAGATACTACATCATCTCTATCTCAGCACCACCTATTTGCATTAGACTGACATGACTTTTGGGTGAAACCATCAGACAGGTTAATCAGGTTTGCATAGAATAAGAAGAAACTTCTGGCGTAAGACATTACCACCCTAAGCATGAGTTGCCCTATACCAGAAGACAGAGTGAAAATCTCCGTCACAAAATATAATTCATTCCAGTGCCAGATTTTAAGAAACAGATGAAACCACACTTCAGGAGAGAGCATAACAAACAGTAATCCGCACAGCTTTCTCAATTATCTGGCAAAAGCTCTCATTGCATGAAAAGCCCTCAGCTGAAATCTATTTGGAGACATTCTTTACAAAATTCACTTCTTTTTAACAACTTGCAGTTAAGTTTGTCATTTGCCTCTTAGGCAATATTGTAACTTATGGACTCTGGTGACAAAAAAGGAATAATTTCCTTAATAATAAAGAAAGCAATTCCAGCCACACTGTGTAATATTTTAATATTACAGAACTAGAAGAGAATAACATGACATTAGAAATTTTTGGCATAATTGCCATGATCTCACCCCTACATATTACCTATGGAAGACATGGGGTTTTTTAAATTTAACCACCATTTACAATTTGTCAAGAACCTTCCCAAACAAAAACAGCAGCAAAACCAGCCCTCCACTCAAGTAACTCTCTGAAAAAGTAGGCATATATACTTCTTTTTTGGGGGGTTAAGTTTCCTATTGTATAAGATTAGACTATTTGCACTTAAATTAAAGTAGTAAGAGTAGTCCTTTAATTGTCTTCTACTCTATAAAAATCACCAACTTCTCACCAATATTTCTAGTTCTATTCCACAGTTCTCTGAATTTCACAATTGCTACATTTCAGACAGTACTGACAACTTTTCTTGGCACAAAGGAGAAACATGTGTCATTGTCAAGACAGCCACAAATCACAAAAAAAAAATATTGTATTAAATATTGTATTAAAATAAAAATACAAAATTTAGTACAAATATTGTATTAAAAGAACTGGCAGTCTGAAGCCTAGAAAGCAGCATAGCATGTCAACAGTTATTAGAAAGGTATACAACTGAGTTACAGATGATTTTCAGTGTGGAAAGGAAAAGCATACTGGAAATCAAAAAACTGAGAAAAACGTGATTTTATCACTTCTTTTGCTTGTGTTAAAAAATCTCTTTGATTGGTTCTGTATTATTGATAGCTTGCATCTTTTGGTTCCTTTTTCTTATTTGAAGAATTGGGAGTGCACTTCTAATCATAGATCCATTCTCTAGTGGTCTGTACCTTAGAAAAGAAACACACGTACATCTAGCCTAACGCCAAGTGCATGAGGAGAGGGATTTGCTTGGTCATTCAATAGTGATTCAATTGCACTAACAAATTCTCATTTCATATCACCTTAATTTTAAAACCAGATACAATTGATTCTCCTTTCAAACTGATGCAACCAAAGCTAAACCGAAGACAATAAAAACAGAGCTATTCTGATGGATGTTGCCAGGGAAACAATTTGCCTTGTCACTAGCTCTTCAAAATGACCATCTTTATTTAAACTGGGCTCTAACACAATGGAAAAACTAACAGCATTTGCAGGAGGTGCAAAGGACGAGAAGCACGCAAGTAAGATTAAACCCCAATCTGTCAGTAAACCTCAGTAAGTCACTACATTCTGCAAAATGACTAAAAATTAAATCTCTTCCTCTCTTGCATTCTGATCCTCTTTTCTCTATAGAGGAGACAAATAAAATATTGAACTAACATTTCTTCCTTCATGTATTAACTGAAATAAGCTTAAAGCAATTGCAATTTAATATGTTTTTCTTCATCATGTTTTCTCTTAGAGACAAAGAAAGTAAAACCCAAACATTTAATTTAAGTGCTCCTCTACCTATGTATTCAGAAAAGATCAGTAATTGCTTTTTAAACTAGTGGTACCAGTGACACTTTTTTCTCCATTCTTTGGATTCTCTCTGCTTGTCCATTTAAATGGCCACAGGAGAAGAAGCAAAGCCAATAGCACAGTACAACAGAAAACATGATGGTTAGAAACCTGAACAGCTTCCTAGTCCCAGTGCACCAGTCCCAAGACAAGGGTGAATTATAATTTATCCAAGCCGACAAACATGTGTCTAGCATGTTCTTGAGACTCTCCAGCAACAGAAATTCCTTAGTCTGCTCAACTAGCTCTACTGTCCATTTCAGTACTTAATTACACTATCATCAGAATTTTTTTTCCTAATATCTAAGCTAAATTTACCTTGCTGCAATTTAAGCCCATTGAAAGTATATTAACATGACCTTTTCACTGTAGATCAACACTGCAGGCTTAAGCCCTGACCCTCCACCCATTCATACCTTGAAAATACCTGTCCCAGAACTAAACATTCTGTAGACTCTGGGACTAATCAGCCGCCATGATTCAGGAAACCAGCCAGAGCCTATGATCTGCAGCACTGCATAGTTAACTGACCTACCTTCGTAATAAGTTATTTCAGGTCATTATAAACTTGTTTTGAGTTTTCCCAGTCTAGTGCTGCTGCATCTGTACTTACTCCTGGAAACCATTGGTCAGCCTTACCAGGACTCACAACAATCACTCTACAAGTAAAAATTGTAAAATCTTTATTACACCTAAATTAGTTATTATTAGCCATGGTTAAGTAGCCTGTTAACAGCCATAGAAAGAAAAAAAAAAATTTGCACTTTACTGATTTCTAAAATCCCTAAAATGGAAAGGTTACATTAAATGTAATGAGATAAACAATAATCAGATTAATAACATATAACCCCTGAGTTCTTTCTCCTGTCCTCCTTTCTTTATTTGGCAATTTTAATAAAATCTGCTCATTTTCCACATGGCCTGGCCATTTATTACTGGTTGCATTTTACCAACATTTTCAACATGGCTTAATTACTTAAACTCTGAAAGAATGAGGCAAACACAGCAGCTTTGCAGCAGAGCACTATCACTATTTACCTTAATTTTTTCATTATGTTGTAAATATCCACATCAAGTTTATGTATCTCTTTTCTAGGTAAATACCAAGGAATTGAACTTATAATCATCCAAGACAAAAAAGGCTCATGCCTAGGGCTTTGACACTTACCAAGCACGTGTTATACACCAAGTCAACTTCTCTATATTTCTAAGGACTTTTTATCTTCCACAGTTCTGGAAATTTTCACCCTTCATACTTTTTCAAACATGTATATCTCTTATTTTTTTCCCCTCTTCAACAGTGTGAAAATGAGGCTGTTGGACAGTGTAACTACAGTTTCTCTTCAATTTTCTGTAAGTTTTAGGGCACCTCCAGAGGCATTTGAAGAGCTGTGCTGTTGCAGGATCATGAGACAGGAAGCTCCTCTACCCCCAGCAGGCCTTTAGTGTGCACATATACATCACAGAACACTGGAAGTAGCAAAAATGCTGGATCAGGCCTGTGGCCAACTGTGCTAGATCTCTAGTGCAGAGAACAAGGTACTTCTTTCCTTTGGAATGCAAAACAATACCATCAGGGATGAAAACATTGATTCAAAGCATTTTTTTTGCTTTCCAATAATGTCAATAACATACACAGTAAAATGAGAGAACAAACATAAATGTATTTATTGTGTCTAATTAAAAATTGAGAATAAATTAATTGGATGACAAAAAGACCAGCTCATATGTAAGTTGTGTTAGGAAGCCTCATTTTCAGTTACATGAGGCCTGATTCATGAGTGCAACTTAAGGCAAAGTAAAATGTCAGCTGTAACATATACAGCACTGGGAACTTTAGGCAAGCTGATTGAATCATGGGCATTTGGGTAAACAGGAAACCTTGATTCAAATTCCATTAATGTCTACATAAGAATAATGCAGAGAGACTTCAGGGCACTCTGCCTAAGGACTGAACAGACATGAGACCCCTTTTGCCCAAGCTCCAGACAAAAGGTCAGATGACAGAGCTGCTAAGTTCTTTTAAGGAGGCAAGATCGGCACTGCAGAGCAAGCATACAACAGACCCTATCCTACTATTTATTTCCTACTGGACCTTCTACTCCTAAGGCCTTTGTGGAAGCAGACCCTAACTTATCTGACCAGTAATCAGCAGACATCACCACTCTTTCCTATCTAGGAAATAGGAATTTTTCAGGCAGAGCACTAAAAAGTAGCAGAAACTCAAAGTCTTTGTTAAAATTAAACATTGGTTTACTATGAAAAAACAAAACAAAACCCAAAACAAACAAAAAACCAAACCAAGCCAAACCAAAAAATCCCAAATCCCCAGACAATTGCAAACCCCAAATTTTCATGTTATTTACCTACTTACCCAACTTTAACAATATCCTGTTCTTATCTTGCATTTTTCTGAATAACAGCAAAGGAATATAAGAGCAAATGTTTCCACAACAGGCAGAAAAAAATTAAAAACAGATACATTTTCCAGTCAGTTAGTCAATGAAAATGGTGTATTAGGTCCCTTCTTCTTTATTCCTTAGGTAAGATTGTTTTGCTCTGATTTGTAGACAAAAGTTATAGTTTTTGACCACTTGTTTGAGTTACTTTCTGTAAACTCTATTTTAAATAATACTCACTCTAATGTAAGGTCATGAACTTTAGACTTTCTCTGATGAATATGAAATTAATTTAAAAGGACAAGAATAGGCATCATCCCACATAAATTTAGTAACTCCTTTAAAGGACAACATCAGTCCACAGCTAGACCTGTAAGTAATGTACTTCTCTGTTTATTGCCACCGGTTTTATTCTGTATTCCTTACCCTAGATTTTACTAACGAATTAATGCTGATTCTAATTCCAAGAAAAGCCTTCTGCAACATCAAACTGTTTTGTGCTTCCCCTAAAAGTATTGCTAGAAAACAAAATGGGATACAGCTGGGAAAAGGAAAAGACAAGATCCAGGATTACATAATAATACCTTAATGGTTGGATCTCCTCATTACAACCATACTGTTCATACCTGCAGCTACTTACTGGGGTTTTTTGCTGGTAGAAGCTTTTTGTTGCTTTAAACGTTACCAGCGCTAACTCTCAGAAGTCTATTGTTTTGCCATCCAAAGTTCAAAATTGCAAAACAGATGGGAAAAAAGGTAGTTGGCATAGCATAAAAAAACCCACCACCAGTGCACAGATAATTTTGGCATAAAGCCATATTGCACAAGTAGATAATTATCAAGAATGACAGGGCCTGAATATGAAAATAATTGAGAATGCATGGAGGATGGGGCAGTGTAGGATTTATTGTGCTTGATTCCACATAACTTACCAAGGCACTCAGATTTACTCCTCCTTTAACCTATGCTACATCTCTGATCTTCTGGTACCTTTTACTGCTTCTGTGTAAGTCACGAAACACAAATTTTACTCTCTGACATTTACATTAGAAGTCAAAGGCAGATGCTTCTAGGACACTAAATGGAGGAAATGTAATTTTAAAATTACATGAACTGGTCCCAGCATGTTAATCCAGGCTGTGTCAGTAACACTGTGGCAGTTGAATTTAACTTTACCTGAATACCACACAGTCCAGGAAGAAACAACAGTGGAAATCTGAGTGGACATAACATTTTACTTATTCAAAGGACCACAAGCTATTTTCCTAAATGACCTTTATTAGGTCCATTGTGTCAGAAAGGTCTTTCTTTTTGACATACGTTTCTTGAGTATTTGCTTGATTTCCAACTAAAAGACAATTCCGAAGAAATGTCCTTGAATTCTTGTCCCCTCTTACCGGTTTCCCTTGGTATCTGTGGCGTTGACAAGGACAGGAAAATGGTCAAAGATCTATCACCGGTCTGGCTTTTCTTCTCATAAAAGCTTTCATGTCACCTTAATGAGAAGAGACACAGTAATTGTGAGAACCTCTGTCAAATTAAAACCAACTCCAAGTCCAGGAAAAAGCAAACCTCTCAGTTTGCCAAAATTCCAGTATTTGAAAATCCATGTTCCCCATCGCATGGCAAGGAGCAGCAGCACAGATAAAGGCTCCCCTGCACTCTACACAGAGGACATGTCAGGCCATGCAAGTTGTGGGGTGCCAGTTGAGCCCCCCTGGGAAGTCTGAGGCACTTCCGTGAAAACATATTAAAGGAAGGGCAGAAAACACTGGAGAGGGGAGGAGGGAAAACAAAGGTAATGAGGGGGCATAGAGAGGAGGAAGGAACAAAAAAAAAAAGGAGTGGAAAATAAAGATGGGAACACCAAGGTCAGAGGAGGAGGAGGTGCTTCCTGGCATAACAAATATTCATGAAGAGATTGTGGCCCATGGAGGACCAACACCAGAGCAGAGGAATAGAGTGAGGAAGAAGAAGGAGCAGGGAGAAACTGCTATGCCCTAATGTGAGCAGTGAGAAACTGCTATGCTTCCATGTGTTGCTCGTTGTCTCACTGAAGGCACTGAGTGTAAACTGTGGAGACTGTGGCAGGGGAAGAGGAGTCTGAAGGAGTGAAGTTGAGCTTGGGAGTGAAGATGAGTCCAGGAAAGGAGGAAGGGTGTGTTTTCCCTGAGTGTTTTAATGTTTCTTTTCTTTTTGTTTTGTTTCCCAGTACTGAAATCAGTAATTAAATATTTTTACTAATCAGCAATAAGTTAAGTTAAATTCTCCAGTCAAATCTGTGTTTCTGGTGATAATAATTAGTAAAAGACATCCATGTCTATCTCAGCCTAGGAACTTTCTCAGTCTTGTTGATCCTATTTGCTCCTTGATGTTGCACAGGGCGGAGGCACAGTGAGAGAGCAAGTGGCTGGCTGGGTGCTTGGCTGCAGAATTTTTGGTGCTATAAGAAATATTGAAGACATGAGAGGTCTGAACAGGAGCCTCCTAACTACTGTTTTACCACGACTGGATGCAAGCTAACTTGTTTTATCATCACTTGTAAGCTAAGGCATTTTAGTCTATGTGAAAACAACATAGCCCTAAACAGATGTGTGAGGAGCTGAAGGACACAACAGCACCAAGAAAGAGCCCATCAGGCAACAAGGAAGAAGGAAAAAGAAAACCAGAAAAAAAAAACAAAAACAAAGTCCATCATGAGCAAGAAAGCTGTATTTTTTTTATCTTTATCCCTGGCCTCCTCTCCCAGTTATCCTAATTACAGTTGCAGCAGCACCAGCAGCAGTTTTATCAGGCACACTCCCAAAAGTACTGTGGCAAGCTGCTGAACTGGTTTAGTGCAGGCCATATGGAGTGCTTCAATTACCTCAAAGTGATTCTGGAAAATTTCCCAGAGCATGCATATGCCCCTTCAACATTGTTCCCTGCAGTGCAAATTAAAGGAGGAGTATGACGATGAATTGCAATCTCTGGGTCAGGGCTCACAAAGCCAGAATCTATACCATAATAGGACAGTGATATGTATAAATTTAATAGCATCTTGTGCATGTGTATCGTCGTGTATGTCAATAGCACATTCAACAAGTAGAGCGTAGGACTGGAGGAATCAGATTTACATCACAAATAAAAAAGAGCAGAGACACAGAAGGGAGCAGTGGAATAATATTCTCCACAGCAAATAGTCCTACTTAGCAGATTTCCTCCTGTTTGATTAATAGGAAAGGGTAACTTTGCAGAGACTAGATGCTGGCACAAAAATTACATGCTTTATTTTTATTGTTAAAAATAAAAATCTAGATGCTGGCACATAAATTACATGCTTTATTTTTATTGTTAAAAATAAAAATCAGCTTTGCCTAATATTTGCTGGAATATATGTCTCCCAAAGAGGCATTTCTTAGGTACTTTGAAAAAAAAATTACGAAGACTCTTTATCTGCAGGTTTTCCACTACAAATAATTCTACAAATCTTTGTATCTTTCTCTACAACATCAGTTTCCATCAAGCAGCAGAGAGCACATACTTTGCTGTGCATGTTATGTACTTTATTACAGAAAGAAGTCTCTACAGAACTTCTGCAAATACGGCTGTCCAAATTGGAGCATAGTATTCACATTTAAGATTTTACTTTCCATTTTTAGAGTCAGTGGACCTGAACTGACTTCAGAAATATTGGCAGTGAGCTAGTCCAACCCTTCTATAGGGCATGGGCACTTTCATCTATTAGGAGCTGTGACACGGTTGCATGTTAGATGAAAGGCATATAATTTAGGCAGCTATAGATAAAACATCCTATCTGCTGCATCCTCTCTCAACAATCAGGTCCAGCTCCCAGTTATTTGAAAGTCCTGTTGACTTTAACAGGAGACGGACCGCCTCCTGGAAACAGTATAAAGCACATACCAACTAATAACACTTAAGTTGTATCTGGAAGCTTTAGAAAGTCATTGATTCATATAGGTAGAAGAGAATGAAAAGCACACTCTCCTGACATTTTATGAAAAGTAAAGGACAGAATGGTATGCTAAAAATTCCCCAAAACTTCTCCCTACCTTTTAAATGATGGCACTTTGTCTCATACTTTCTCAAACATTTGTAGACATGAGTGACAAAAACTTATTAAAGTGTATCAAGATTTCTATTTCCTTGACTTATGAAACATTAATAGGTAAATTAGCATAGAATTCTAGATCTGTTATTGTTTTTCGCACTCTAATGTATGAAGATTTTTAAAGAATAAGAGAATCATTCAAAACCATAAACTAGACTCTCTTCTTGAATTCCCACCACCTTCTTGTAAGAGCTGTTCCTTGAACATTTCAACCAATTCTTCTCCAAGCAAACTGGCAAAAAGATTCTCTAACAGAACATTCAAGTGTTCTTCCGAATTATTCTCTTGGATTTAAATGATTAGCACCAAACTACTCCCACCAATGAGAAAATATATGAAGGTTAGCGTAAAAAAAATTTACAGCTTATACAATCATTGTCAAAGTGGTAAAAAATGAGAACAAACTGATCAAGAAGAGTTTGGTCTGCCTGACAAGTTGAGCCTATTTAGACACTGGTTTATCATCATTAAACGTCTCTGAGGTGTTTAAATAATGTTTATGAATGATAGTGCTCAATATGATTATTTCAGCTGTTAAGTTTATAACTGTAAACCTAATATAAACCAGAGAACAGTGAGAAGAATAAGAAACTGATTTTTCTTCTTTTTCATTCTGTTGGCAGGCATTATATGATTCTGTATCTGTTTCTGCTGCCATACTAAAAAATAAATCTGTAATTTTTTTAAAAAATACCAAAATTACTCATAGAACAGAAAGAGAGAGAGAGACGAAAAAAACTCTGGCACTGGTCAGAAACACTAAAAGATCTGGATATCTAACAATACCTTCTTCCCAAGTGAATCCTAGAATCTTATACACTGGGTACCTCAGGACATATCTCAACCCAGTAAAAAACACAGACAGAAAGACACCCAAGGTAATCTTCCACCTTGCTGGAGCAAACCCACAATACAGAACACAGGCATTAGAAAGATGGAGGAGAAGGAGAAATATGATCTCCAGTTTTTGTTCCCAGAAAAAAATTCTGTGTTTCATTTAAATTATTGTTTAAGCTTTAAAAAAAAAAAAAAAAAAATTAAAAAAATCAGTTCATCGTCGACTAAAATAGATAGTGGTTAACTTGACTTTTTACCTCATTGGCTATTTCTTGGTAGAAAAGCAGCCAGTTTTTATGCAAAGCCTTATCTGCCCATGTTGATGCCTTAAGAAAATCTAGAGCATCAGGCACCTCTGAAGACACAACATGAGGAATAGCTAGTTCTTGAATTCTGATCAAGCTTCAGAATGATGCAAGTATCAAGCACATTAGCTCAGTCAAGGCTATGGTCAGCTTTGGGTACGGCAGAATTGCCTGGCTCGACATGGTTGCAGAAAAATAAAAGAGAAGATGTGTGTGGAGTACAAGCACTCCAATAATCAAAGCTGACCATGTTTTTTCAAGTATACAGTTTTGAACTTAGATTCCTAAGTCCACTAAGACCTCAAGGTTAGATTGAGTAACTAGTTTTCTCCATTTGAAGCATGAGCGGATTTATGGATAAGAAAATATAATGGACAGGACTGCATATATGTTCACGTATTTTGCTTATGAGCATGCCATGTGCCACCCTGTCTAAAGCTGTCAAAGTTTGTTTCACCTATTTCAATTTCCTATCCATAGCCCAGTTACACTGTCAAAATAATCTAATATCCCCATCTGAAATGATTTACTCCTGACAAATTCATGCTGGCTGTTCCTGGCTGAGCCTACTGTCTGGTTGACAGTAGGCTCAACATGAGCCAACAGTGTGCCCCAGCAGCCAAGAGGGCAAATGGCATTCTGGGGTGCATCAAACACAGCATAACCAGCTGGTCAAAAGAGGTGATTATTATGATGTGTTTAATGACATACTTAATACTTTGAGTATTGTGTGCAGTTCTGGGTCTCAAAATCTAAGGGTGTTAAGCTATTTGACTGTGTCTAGAGGACGGCAACAAAGCTGGTGAAAGTGATGGAAGGCATGCCCTGTGAGAAGTGGCTGAGAACTCTGGGTTTGTCTAGTTCAGAGAAAAGGAGGCTGAGGGGTAACTTCATTGTTCTCTGCAGCTTCCTGAGAAGGAGAGGTGGAGAGGGAAGTGCTGAGCTCTTCTCCTTGGGATCCAGTGGTATGATGTGTTTAATGACATACTTAATACTTTGAGTATTGTGTGCAGTTCTGGGTCTCAAAATCTAAGGGTGTTAAGCTATTTGACTGTGTCTAGAGGACGGCAACAAAGCTGGTGAAAGTGATGGAAGGCATGCCCTGTGAGAAGTGGCTGAGAACTCTGGGTTTGTCTAGTTCAGAGAAAAGGAGGCTGAGGGGTAACTTCATTGTTCTCTGCAGCTTCCTGAGAAGGAGAGGTGGAGAGGGAAGTGCTGAGCTCTTCTCCTTGGGATCCAGTGGCAGGACGCATTGGGAATGGTTCAAAGCTATCTCAGGGAAGGTTCAGACTTGGCATTAGGAAACATTTTTCCAATGAGAGGGAGGTCAAAAACCGGAACAGGATTTCCAGAGAGCTGGTCGATGCCCCAAGTCTGTCAGCGTTTAAGATGCATGTGAACAATGTCCTTAATAACATGCATTGACTTTTGGTCAGCTCTGAATTGGTCAGTCAGCTGGACTAGATGATCATTATAGGTCCCTTCCAACAGAATTGTTCTATTCTGTTACTACCTTCTGGTCCTATGTGACCTTCCTTTCCCCTCCCTCCACTCCTAACCTCTTACAGTGAGGTATTGCTGCTTCAAAGTGGCTTAGAATTTCCCTTCCAGTGCAGCAAGAGGAACAGCCAACACCACAAGTCAGAAATTTCTGGGGAATTTGCTTTCCAGCAAAAATATCTCTTTGCAAGAACTCCATCCTCACACCACCCTCTTTTTGAATCTAGGTCTTGATCAATCTTTCTGTTGAAAATAATGCCATGTCAAAAGAAAACACAGCTCTTCTGCTGTCTTAAAATAAGCAAGAGCTCAGTGGTAATGAGTGATAGTTATGGGATGTGTCCTTCACATTTTGGAGATGCTACTTCTTAGCTCTCAGTTCCCCGTAACTCACATCAAAACCTTGAATTTGTGCTCCTCCTCCACTCAGCTTTCATCTTCATCTGTAGGTTCTGGGGTGTTTTAAAAAATTTATTCCAAGATTCTCTCTCCCTTATTCCCTCTCTCCACTTTTTCCACTTCTTCCCTTTCCTTTATCTCCCTTTGTTCAGCAAAAACACCAAAAAAGCCTCTAGAGAAGCTTCATGTGAAAGGTTCAAAAGACAAGAAAACCAGTTCTCATACTGTTCTAATTGCAAGTATGGTATTAATAGTATCAATTTACACCCAAAAAGATCCATTTCCTTTAAGGGCAAAGGAATTTCACCTTTTTCACATGAGGGAAATAGAACCCAAAATAATTCCATTCAAGCGTTTCTCTTCTGGGAGACCAAGTTAGAAGCAAATCACTTGCTATATGTTCCTGTTCTCTGATCTATTGATATAATTATTTTGCCGCACCATATATGTGACTTTTTAACTATTGGAAACCTTTCTACCAATCCAATTATTCCTGACAGAGCTTTATAGACATACCTGAACGGCAAAAGTTTTACTTAAAATGCAGCATCACAAGACTATTCATTTGTTCCATGGTATCTTACAGAACATATATTTTAAGACTGTGATAGGGAAGAATCCACATAGTACAGGTTCCCCATCCTTATTGCATTTTGTGAAAATATTTGTAGTCCTGTATTCACCAACTTTAAAATGTAGTTCTGGACCTACCTGATGGCTGTCTTCTATTCTGCCCTATTCAATTACTTTGCTACATGTCTCATATACAAAGCTTAAAAACCAAAAAAAATGAAACCTGAACTAAATCATATTTTTCATTACTTATATTGTAGCATATTAGGAATAGCATAATATACCCTATGAGGCTAAAGAAAAAAAAACTTTTCCCCTAGTGAAAAACACTGCAGCAAAGTTGAACCACAACAACTACTGGAAGTATTTTTAAGAATTAGTAAGCAACCTGGCAAAAATACATTTCATCTTTTATTTTTAGATGGTAAAAAATTATTTAATTTGAAAACAGGTTACCCCCAAGACATAACATATGGATATGAAGTCACAAATAAAAACATTTCTCTTCTACATAAAATTGAATCATACAATCATAGAATGGTTAGAGTTGGAAGGGACCTTAAAGATCATGTAGTTCCAACCCCCCCTGCCATGGGCAGCGACACCTCCCACAAGACTATGTTGCTCAAAGCCCCATCCAGCCTGGTCTTGAAGACTTCCAAGGAAGGGGCAACCACAACTTCTCTGGCCAACCTGTTCCAGTGCCTCACCACCCTCACAGTAAAGAATTCCTTTCTAATGTCTAATCTGAATCTCTCCTGTTTCAATTTAAAACCAGTACCCCTCATCCTATCACTACATTTACTGATAAAGAGTGTGTCCCCCTCCCTGATCTCTCCTGTGGGCTCCCTTCAGGTATATACTGGCAGGCTGTTATAAGGTTTCCCCGGAGCCTTCTCTTATCCAGGCTAAACAACCCCAACTCTCTCAGCCTGTCTTCATAGGAGATTGTGCATTTTCAACCGAAATCTCCATGGTGATGTACCTTTTCTCATTTACAACTGCCTGTCTGTTCTGCTTACACATAATAGGTGTTTCGTAAAATATTTCTTCATTTTTGTTGATAAATAGGATTTCATCCAGATTGGATGAGAGTTACCATTGAACATAATAAAAACATTTTGCTGAATAGATGCCTTTTTTTTTTAATTACTTGCCACGATAGCCAGTGTTTGAATTGTTGGTGTGTAGAAGGAGTTATAGTTGGTAAATTATTTTTTTAAAACTATGCTGGTAAGAACCTTTCTCTTTTCATAATTTAGTGCCTTTTTGACAAATGTATGACACATAGTATTTATTTTGTAAGTCTCGTACATTACAAACACTTTCTGAATTGCAGAGAAACATATTTGCATAATGGATCAGGCATCTACCAAGCAGGAGCAGCCCAGCTGCTTTTCTGCTAGAGTCTCCCCATACCATCTGGTTGGCATCTGACCCATAGTTATCATGCCAACAAATACTCCTGGACAATAAAATAACATAGCATAGTATCATTTGGAATCCACAAGAAGTAAGCCTCTCAGGCACAGCGCACTGTTTATGAAACCAGACTGTTAGAACACACATGTCATACACAGGACCCTTTAGTAATCAAAATAATTCATTATACAATCCACAATCTAGAGAAAATCTCTCTTATTTTTATCTATTCCAAAGAATTATGAAAATATTTTTGAGAAATACATATTGTTAAAAAAAAAAAAAAAAAAAACAAAAGACAAAAAACAACCACGCAAACAGATAGTGTTAGTGGAAGGGCATGTCTGAAAACATGACCCAACTAAGAAGGTTTAATGCTAGTAAAAAATATTACATACACCTGAAATTGCTCAGCATTGGAGACGGAGTCCTTGATACCAGTCATAACCCATTCTGCACACTTACATGTCAATACACCTCTTCCTAGCAGTTCACTTTTTATCCACTGCACAGTAATTCTAGTGGGAAAATATAGAATTTATATAGAACTAATCAATAGGTATTGCAGTGTTGAATAGTATGTTAATTTCCTTTAGGACTTCAAACACCTACTATGTTATCTGCTTGTGAATCAAAATATCACATTTATCCTTTGGCCAGAGTCTTCAAGCTGAGGGACTCCTCTTCATGCTGTAGCATAGCCTAAATGTTTTTTCTTTAGACATGAGAGCTGACCATATTAAAATACATTAAATCTGTATGGATGCATCTTGCTCTAGAGATCTAGTTCCTTTCATTGTGTACTACTTCTCTCTTCTAGATTTTCAGTTTCTGGATCTGAACACTTTATCAGTATTGGTTGTTCTCCAATATCTATAAAAATTAAATCCTCAAGATGTTAAAGACAATGAGTTGAAAATTTGAGCTAGGCATCTGCACCTTTATGTCATAACAAGCTTTAAAACAATTACATCTTGCATTTGTTTAGAAAAAAAAGAGTTTGTTTAATTTGGTGGACAGACATTCGTGATCTAGACCCCAGCATGGTGTCTCAATACGTTATGAAGACTGCTACAGAAAATCATGATGGCATATGAACAAGGGTGCAGGAACTGAAAATCAGTCTTGACCAGAAATATGTAGCCAGAACCATTCAAATCTGAAGGATATACAGCCTGCTTCCAGTTCTCCAGAAGTATTTCAAAGTGCAAGTTCAAGTTCACACTAATAGTGGTAAGGGAAAAAGGCTCATCAACTGTTGCTGTCTCTGAAAGGTAGCTTCCCAATGAGGCACTTGAGAATAAAAGCACAGAAAAGATCAAAGTTCCAGAAATCTCATTCAACAAACGATTCAATCAAAATTTCTCAGCTACACAGATTTGTGTGAGCTTTAAACAAACTAAAGATACTGAGGGTTTTTTTTATAGCATTCCTTGGTGCCAGAGCTTCTTCATAATTTTAATTTATTTATGAGCACTAACTTAGTTGCATTAGTAAATTCAGAAGTCACAGGAGTTGGTATCTTTAATATTTAGAGGTCTCTTTTTTTAACAAAGCAACTTATTTGCTCCAGGTGACACTGTAAAAACACTTTATAAATTGTCTAGAGAACAAGATGGTAAATTAATGAAGTTATGAATGATAAGTATTCATTAAAACAATCTTCTCTAAGTTGAGTCCAGATTTTAAACTGTTTGGAAACTGAACTGATTACCACATGAAAATCATCCCCTTTTAAAATAGATCAGGGCACTCATATTTGGCACAATTTCTCTGGCAGAATGTGTACATACCCTAAAACCCAAGCCAAATTCCATAGAATGAAGAAATGTAGATAACACAAGTTATCCACACACAAACAGGTGAAAGTTTCCTTTTTAAAGTTGCTTTACATAGTGCACAGTTAGTGCTTTCTGACTATAGTCCAAAAAGCACAGAAATAGTGGGGGTTGAGGGTGGGAAATTAGGAAAGGAAAAACATAGAAACTTTATATCATACAAAAAGTCAATACATTTTACAATAGCCCCATATTGCGATTGTCGCTTAGGAATTCAAAAAGTCCCAACGGAGAGAAACTGCCAACAAAAGATACAAGGGGCATAGTTTTTACTTCCAGGATTTTGTAGAATAATTCTCAGAATTTCAGTGAATAACACATCAGAACAACATAAGAGACAGTTCCTCACACTGGTGTTCTCTATAAGATCCCATGAAATTGTCTTGAATTATCTGATAAGGACAGATGGGTGCTTACACTTACACTGTGCAAGTGCCCACCCAGCTGTATTTACTAGCCACAGTACAATCGCTGTGTATACAGGGAAAGGCACCCACGGGCTATCTCATGGGAAACACAGATGACTAGCAATAGTAAGCCCATAGTAAGATAGAGAAGGGAAAAAAAGGATAGACATACAAAAAGAGAAAGAATTCTTCTTACACAATTCTCTCTTCATTGTTCTATAAACCCTTAAATGATAAAAATACTGTTTCTATCTAGAAACTGAGAAAAAAAGATGTAGGACCTATGTTTACTTTCATTACCACCCTAGTTTTGTCTACCAGTATGTTCCACTAAAATGAAGTGGAGCACCAGCGTCACCAACAAATGTCACTACAGAATACACTATTGAGTTACAACTTTCGTATTTAGCCCTCTTCTCCCATAAAAAAACATTGTAGTAGGTTTCCTAAAGAACTTTATTTCTATTAACTGTACAAAGTACTATTTGGTGATAGTCCTTATAAAACAGAAAGCAAATTGTATCTCAACACACTCACACATTCCCCCCCCCCCCCCCCCCGCAAAAAATAACCCACCACAAAATAAAAAAACAAAGCAAAATGTGCAAAAGACAAATCTTTTCTATGCAACTGACAATAAGAAATCTAACAACATCACCAATGTTCAAGGATGAAAAGAATAAAACTGGGAAAACAAAAATACAGAGGGGAAAACTGTCCCAGTTAGAGTGAAAATTTTCAAAAAAATAGTGAAAATAGCTGTGTAAATGGCTATCCATTTAAATTGCCCTCCATCCTCTCCATCCTCTCCATCCAATAAAAATTGCCCTTATCAAATGCTTAACATGACATATTAAGACCTGAATATAAAGTAAGTCAAAGCTCATGGCTCTAAATGATAGATCAGCACCATTGTGCAATATTTGGGCAATTGTATTATCTCATGTCTCTTTCTCATGGCAACTGAAAAGACATGGGACATTTCTGGAATGACAACTGAACATTTCCCCGATGATGCTAGAGAGATACTTTGGATGAAGGACCTACATCCTTCACCATGTATACATACCCACATGTATAAATCACTCATTCAATTCCATTTCTCAATGCCACCTTGCTTTTGTTTGCTTGCTGTGGCATCACTGACAGCAAGCTTATAGTGGATCAGTATACATGCAATACCACCACAGTAAACAGACTGGTGATTCTTCCCCAGTTATGTGAATTTGCTCAAGAGCAACTGCTGCACCTAACCCAGAAAGTGCTCTCAGGATTGGTGAGTGCAATGTACTAAAACAGTTTTGAGGACCGTTCCCTTGAACATCCTGGTAATCCAGAAGGTAGTGTCAGAAATAACAGAACTCCAGTGCAAGCATCAGTCTTGAAACCAAGACAGGACTCATCTGTATGAAATGGTAATGTCACAACTGTTTTCCATAGAGCTTACAAAAAAATCTCAGTTAAAAAGGATTGCCAGTTGCCAAGAGAAATGCCAAATGAAGCATCCTAACACTGCTGTTGTAATAATTTAGTGGGATGTTGAAAGGCCTAATTGTTAGTCATTTCTAAAAAAGAAAACCATTGAGGCATTAGACATCTCATAACAAGTGTATTATGTATGCTTTGAATTACATTTGCTTTTAGTTTTTGCTTTTCTGAATCTGATCACATCACTGCTGAGATCTGATTTTACATGTATTCTATAGAAAAAGTCAGGAGTAAAAGCACTCCTTGGCTATATACTCAATATGTTTAGGTCTTGAATATTATAAGAGAGCAAAGGTCATATCATATATAGAACTATCAAAAATAAGTTTATCTTGACAGGAAAGCTGGACAAGGTAGAATAAAGTAATTTGCAGCACAGAAAAGAATAGTCCTATCCTTTAAGGTATTGTGCTATTTTGTTTTACCTTGCTTGCTACACTAGTAGTTGTTATCAGAAGGCATTGGGATGTCATGAAATATCTTGAATGCTACAGCTTAGTTGCTGTAGCCTTCTACTTGAGAATTAAGACTGAGATCCTGGATTACTCTTCATTTATGCTAGCTAATTAATTATAACTTCATACGGTCATTTGACTCAACTGGCTTGTAGTAATTACAGTGTAAATGTGAATAGCACATTTCTGCAGAAGTTAACAGTTTTCTCTATTGAAGTTGGTGGGCAAATTCTGTCTCCCCTTTGAATAGCAGTACCATATTTACACTTCTGTTGGTGGGAAGACATTCAGAATTAAAAAAAAAAAAAAGGAAGAAGGTCATTTGTTCCTGTTGACTATATTTGGTAGACAACCTTATTAAGTCACTTAACATATTCAACAAGTCTGAAGTTTCTCAAACTCTACTATAATTTCTACATTATGTCCTTTTGACACTTCAGAACAAAAAAATTTATTTGTTTATGCTTTTTAGTGAGTAGATTAGGCACAAGAATTTCTACAGTAATTTATCTTCTCTGAGAATCTACACACGCTCATTTTTACTACAACCTTACATTAACCTTCTCCCTTTTCTTTGCTCAGCCTTGGAGAGTTTCAGAGAGCTTTGCTGTAACGGATCAACATTACAGAATCTGAGTTTCAACAAAACTTAATAGCTAGTTTCGGCTGGATCATGTAAAAATCTCTTAAAAGTTATAAAACCAAAAAGTTTTACAGAAACTTTATAGAAACTTTTATAGAAACTCTAGAAATTATAGAAAAGTTTACCAACTCCAAGACTCTTCTTAAGACTTATTGCTGTCTAGCATGCAAGTTTTTCTCTCTCTTACTGCAGAAAGCGAGCACACCTACACCAACACATTCAGCCAGGCCTACTCTTACTCCACCTGTACTCTAATTTAATTCAAAAGAAGCATGATCCGAGAGACACATACCTCTGCTATCATAGCACCTTGCTGTCCACAAGGCATTCAGCACAAGCCCAACAAAGCTAGTGCTACATCCATATAGGAACTTGCTTGCTAGCATGGAAAACAGACATAGCAAGTACATGCCTGCTGATGTAAAGTCAAACAAAACACCAATACTCGTATTCAGACAACACAAAACTGATTTTAAATGCCACTAAAACAAAAAAGGTACTACTCATACTAGAAGTAAAATAAGACAGACGCATCCATTGGTATTGCAAATAAGCATTAAGTGTGGTAGCTAGATGACACTGGGATATTTTATTCAGTCTTGCAATTGCAAAGTGAAGAGCTAATAGTCAGTACTGTCCAAAACGAGGCAGCTCCCAGTGCCACTCAAGTTACTTAATATTCCAGCAGCCATGAAACTTTTCAGCGGCAACAGAAAGGGCCAAGTCTCACAGTGTTCCCATCTACCACATGCTACTGCTGATTTCATCTTGAAGTGCCTGGTTGGAGTTTTGTGTGCATGTGTGTTTGGGGTTTTGTGGTGAGGTTGGGCTGTTCACTGAGAAGTAAAAGAAAAAAGATACCTTTAATAACCGAACACCAAAAGGTTGCAGCCAAACCAAACCATTCATGCTTGTTTTCCTCAGAATGAGCAGCATCTGACGGCAACAAAAAGGCTTGACAGTGAGCAATGATTTCAGCAAACCTTCTTACTGTAATGGTCCGGTTCAATGAACCAGACAAAAAAGAAAACTGAAGCACACCAAATTATCTATATATGTCAAGCAATTCCAAGAAAACCTGAAATGCAGCTTGAGCTTTGGGGCAGTATTAAACATGGAGGGGTTTGGCGGCCTGGTTGGTTTTTATGGTGTTTTTTTTTCAAAAATAAAACCCTCATTCACAAGCAATTTTAAAGAATTACTAAAGGTTCATGTCAGAGAGGGAACAAAAGGTCTTTTCTAGTTAAGGTAAAATGTTAAAACAAAGGCTTATGACTGCAGTTCAAGTGACCATGTAAGAAAACATGTAAAGAGTGACAGCAATGGGCCCTCACAAGTCCCTGCTTACCCGTCTCGAATAACCAAGACGACACCCTTTAGCAGTCTTAGAAATGTTATTATTTGATCAAAGAGAGTTAACTAGCTGAAGATGAAAAGTTGCAAGCAGAAAGTAATAGTTTTTCCTTCAAGGAGAGAGTGTGTAAGATGACAAATACATCTAAAAAATCCTGACAGGACAGAAAACAACAGCAAAAATAGTAAACCTATTGAATGATTGAATCTAAGCATTCTGTCACTCTTTCCTCTGGTTAATAAATAGATTAAGGGCATAATACCAAGCATCGCAGCCTTTTGTATGACAGTGTCAGATTGTTAGCTTGATGAATTAGCTTCAGAGCTGATTTTTTTTTTTTTTGAGATGCATTTTATTTCTGGCTTCATCATTACAGTATGCAGTAGTTCAGTACAGACATATCTCTCTGCTTCTGTTTCTTCTCCTGGTCTATCCTTCTCTATTATGTTTTCCTATACTTTTATTTGCAATAAACTTTCACCTCCAGTACCTCCATTGTCACAGCTTTCATCCATGTGTGATCCAAACATTAAAGGCCATTGTCTTCCAAAATTACTCACTTCATCAGAGTTGATTCTAAGAGCATTTATTGCTGCCTTGTTTTGATATGTCAGTGCAGTTCAACAGCCAGGAAAAGAATCATCAATAATATTTAAATTAAGTGACATATTTTTACATTCTCTTACTAGATCCACTTTTTAATCACAAAGTTCTATTTGGTAAATGGTTTTCATGGCTACGTATGCAAAGCAACAGAAAATTGTAACAGTTTACAGATGACTGGTAACTTCAGCTATATTTTTGTGAAACCATTCTGGCAGGGTGCCTGTAAACTTTTCTCTTATGTGGACTTGTCCTCTATGATTTGCTTTGACTTTCAAGTTTGAGTAAGCTTCAATGTATAATACAACTTAGTCAAAAAACTTTAATCTGTTTTCTAAGAAATTGCCTGTGGTACACACGCAATTAGGTGCAGCTGAAACTTCATTGTCTTTCTGTGAGCCTGCAATGCCTCCTGAATTTTCAATGAAACCTGAAATCATTTGAGTCTGATTTGTCGTGAGTATTTCTAACATGTATCTCCAGCTATTGCCCTTAGCAGCCACACTTCTTAACATTCAGTTCAGCTTGAACGCCTGCAAATGATAAACAGGCCTAGAAAAGCCTATTAAATGCAAATTTACTCCAAAAAGAGCTAACAGACATAAAAAATGCTGAAAAGGTGAAATTCTGCTATATATGTTGTAAGAAATGCTAATGAGACTAAAAAGTTCGCATGTTCAGGGCAGGCTGAAAGCCATGTTGCCAGATACTCAGTGGTCTATACAAAGAGTTGACAAGCTCACTCCTCTGAAAAACAGAAATGATTTACCTCAACACTGAGAACACCACCACTGAAATACACAATCTTAGTTGAGACTTCAGGAAGAGGAGGAAAAACAAGATTTTGCAAACACTGCTGTAAGGTAAAAGATCAAAAAGGCATAGAATGATCTGTTCTGCCTCACGGTGAAGAGGTCTGCCCTCTATGTGACTATGATGACCAGATTTGTGAGAACATGAGAAGAAAAAAAAAACCTGTTTCTTTTTCTTCCTAAACAGCATTGTGAAGAGAGCCCAATGGTTGGACCATCACAATTTGTGTTGCAAAGTTGCATACTGCCATGCTGTTCGTGCTTCCCTCATCATCCAGAACAGAGGGAATTCCCTGCTAGTGTTGAGTGCCCTTCTCCCAGCCTGCAGTGCAACAGGCAATCAGCAAAGCAGATGTCCATAGTCCCTGTTGTCTAATTATTAGAACAGATGCAATGAATTGTAGACAACAAAGTGCAGACACTTTTCCAAATTTTGTATGAACCAAATTGAGCCCAAAGGACAAAGAATACATGGAGGTACCTTAAAACAATCCACACCTGATAAACTGGAGCAAGTCCAGCGGAGGACCACTGAGATGGTTTGGGGCTGTGGAGGACCACTGAGATGGTTTGGGGCTGGAGCACTTGCCCATACATTAAGACAGACAGTTTGCTTTATTTAGCCAGGAGAACAGACAGCTTTGGGAATGGTAGTATCCATGAGCTGGTTACTGAAAAGACAGCCAAGTTTTTCACAGCAGTGCATGGCAGAAGGATGAAGGACAATCAACATAAACTGAATCTAGAGTGATTCCAAATGAACAGAAGACGTGTTTTTTTTATCAGACAGTCTAGCAGTGGTATCCATGGATGTGGTGCTGCCTGTCTCCTTTCTTGGAGGTTCTCAAGACCTGATTGAACAAAGTCCTGAGCTCATGCCTGAGCTCACATTGCTGTGAGAAGGGGTTGAACTAGAGACTTCCTGAGATCCCTTTAAGCCTGTATTACTCTGTGATCCTACAAATTTCTGAGCAACAGTAGCTTCAGAAGTTTCATTCATCAATTATAAAGTTGCTCATCTCCATTCACCATTTCTTCTTTGACTGCAGTATACTCTTATTATTTATCCTGAGCAGAACAATGTACTTTCTTGTATTATTCTACCAAAATCTCATTTTCATCTGTCACAAAACCAAAGTGAGGTCAGGCCAGACTGAAAGAAATCTTTTCAAAATCACTTTTCTCTAAAGGTTAGTTGCCAAGGATTTTGTAGTGCCCTTATTATTTTTTTCCATTATACAGAAAAGGCTTGAAAGATTTGAAGAGGATTTTTATTTAACTTTCCAAAGATTAATGGCAGAGGAGAACTGCAATAGAAGAGTATACAATTCCAAGCTAGTGATAAAGGAAGAATCAATAGGAAATTACAGAGAAGCTTAAAGAGTAAACATATATTTGAGAAAAAAATTAAAGAAATCCTGAAATGCTTTTAAAGGAATCCCTGCATATCATACAGTGGAGTGCTGGGCAGTCTGTACCATAAAATCAAGGAATGTGTATGCATAGCAGGAGAGTTCCTTGGTAGTATATGATGTGGCTTGAAATAAAATAAGACAGGTATTTGGAGAACCTTCCCCCCACCCATCCCTTCTTCCCAGGTTCAACTTCACCTTGCACTTCTCTACCTCCCCGTACTAAGTGGCACAGGGTGACAGGGAATGGGAATTGCAGTCAGCTCATCAGACATTGTCTCTGCCACTCCTCCCTTTTTGTATTCTTCCCCTGCTCCAGCATGGGGTGCCACCCATGGGAGGCAGTCCTTCATGAACTGTGCCAGTATGGGTCCCTTTCACAGAGTGCAGTCCTTCAGGAATGGACTACTCACTGCAGTATGGGTTCCCTGCAGGGCCACAAGTCCTGCCGGAAGACCTGCTCCAGTGCAGGCTCTCCATGGGGTCATAGCCTCATTTGGAGTACCTCCACCTTCTGGTGTGGGTTCCTCCACAGGCTGCGTAGCAGATATTTGCTCTACCATGGACCTCCACAGGCTGCAGGAGAACAATCTGTATCACCAAGATATTCACTGCAGGCTGCAAGGAAACCTCTGGCATGTGGAGCACCTCCTCCCCCTTCTTTATTACTGGCCTCTGTGTCTGCAGAGTTGTTTGTCCCTCACTCCTCTCCCAGCTTCTGCAGTGTAGCTTTTTCTTGCCTGTAAGTTTTCACAGAGGTGTTTACATAAGTTTTCACAGAGATGCTACCACCATCTTTGGTTGGCTTAGCTTAGGACAGAAGCAGGTCCATCGTTGAGCCGACTGGAACTGGCTTTATCAGACATTGGAGAAGCTTCTGGTGTCTTCTCACAGAAACCACATCAGTAGGCCCCCTACTACCAAAACCTTGGTAAGTAAACCAAATACAGCTGTATGTGTGTGCTTTGTGTATGCATGTGCACACTCGCAATAGATTTTCAGTCTTGCTACTGTTTGGACCAGTAGGCACAGAGCTGAGGCAGCCTCAACTGTCTTGGGCTGTCATTTCCAGTCTGATATTTCTCATGCGAGTTTCCATTTATGTGTCTATCTTTTATGAGCTATTTCACCAGCTATGCTCCAGCCCATGCTTTACAGAAGCTCAAAAGTAAGACCCTGAAGGAAAACCACAGAATTGTTGCTTCTACATCTAAATGTAATCCAAATGCAGTTTCAGTTCCTCTCTCAGTGTTAAAATAGGGTTTACTGTTGCAATTTTACGATGATAAACCAAGACAAATTAAAAATGAAGTTCAAAGTGTTTAATATGGAGTCCCAGATCTAAGATGCTTGGGAGATTCTGTGTCAGAGTACTGAATATTGCAAGTCACTTTGTGTCTTCCTAATCAAAGTATATCTCCTATTCACCTCAGCAGCAGCTGAATACTCAATATTTACCCAAGAGAAATTGTGGGTGTCCCAGCAAATGAGGAACACAGTTACTGTCCTATTTGAGAGACGAGGTACAAGTATCTTGCTCACTGTGCCACATACCTTGCTACCTACCACCAACAGTCACTCACCAAGGAACAGCTATGGTGCAGGTACGTCCACAAGGGAGTGGGGGTTCACGGCAAAAAAGGGGGCTTTTCCTGAGCTTTCTGGAGCCAGGAAAAGGCCGGGAGAGCACAGCCAGCCTGTGAGAGCCAGCAGCTCACATCAGGTTTGCTGATGAGATGGGCGCAGGACCAGCGGCAACGGGGGTCCCCCCCACTCCCACAAAAGGTGGCCCCAGGGAGCTCAGCGACCACAGAGTGGCACGTCAGCCAGAGAGTGGCACCCCAGTTTATGCAGAAGGGCACCGAAGGGCTGCATCAGCTTGACCAGGGAGCCATGATAACTACCCATCGGAAAGCCTTGGCCTCCCCAGGCTCTACAACTTGAGGCAGCTTTCCAGACAGAGCTCTCCTGGGAGCACGCTGCCACTCAGGTGTCAGGCTGCAGGGTGGACCCTACCCTTATGCCAGTATCAGGCAGCAGCAGTGAGCGTGTCTGTGGGAGGTGCGCACGGATAGAGCAACTCCTCTGTCTAGTGACAGAGCTCTGTCAAGGAGCTCCTAGCCTAGCTGAACAAGGTAGCTTCGAGGACAGGGGGCTAGGAGAATGTGTTCCTGCCTGGCGGAGCAGGCATGTCTCCCCAGTAACTCCCAGGTACCCTTAAAAAAATAGGTACGAGGCTCTACAAAGGGAACCTAATCATGACAAGAAAGATGATTCAATGTCCAGGGAGGTGTCACCAAGGTGAAGTCAAACTGCACCCCACATCAAAACATCTTCAGTTAAGAAAAAAAGATATTGTCCTATGTGACTCCATCCTGAAGGGCCTGATCTGCAGACCAGACCCACTACTCTGTGAAGCCTGATGCCTCCCTGAGGCCCCGGTTAAAGATATAAAAAGAAAACTTCCCTCCCTGCTAAGCGCTTCAGACTACTACCCACTACTAATTTCTCAGACAGTTGGAAATGGAACTGTTAACAAGAAATCCAAGGGCAATCAAAAGAGACTTCCGGGCCTTGGGACAACTGGTGAAGGGGTCAGGAGCACAAGTAGTGTTCTCTGTCATTCCCGTCACAGGGAAGAATGAGGGAATCAATATGAAGAGCCAGCAGATCAATACCTGGCTCCAAGGCTGGTATCAGAAGCAGTACTTTGGTTTTTTGATCACAGGATCAAGATTTACATGACAGCGGTCTGCTGGAGACAGACAGGAAAAGGGGGAAAGGGAACCTTGCACAGGAGTTGGCAAGAATTATTAAAAGTGCTTTAAACTAGATTTGAAGGGGGAAGGGAATGTAACCAGCAGCAGAGACACAAGGGTCATGGGTGGGCTAGAAACTACAGACCTGGCTGTCCCCAGGTGCTGAAAAACGAGTCATCAAGGGAAAAAGCCAGCCTGGCTTAACAAGGAGATATGGTTACATTTTAGGGAAAAAAGGAGAGTTTATGGTCTCTGGTGGAGAGAGCAGGTCACTTAGGAAGGACACAGAGATGTTCTTAAGGCTATGTAGGGAAAAAACTGGAAGGGTCAAGGCCCAACTAGAACTTTATCTGACCTTGCCATTATGCAAACCAGCTTCCTTTCCTGAACAGACTGGCATTGAAGGAAGGCATCTTTTCAAACCACTAAAATAATATTGGGTAAACCCAACCATGTAGAACTCTGATATTTCCTCAGAATTGACTGTATCACAGAGCAAACTTAAACGTCACTAGCATGCTGCTAAAACTCATCACTAGGTAAGCTTTCCAGGTTTAAATGGTGAAGACCTTCAGTTTCTAGGACAGTCTTCCCAAAAATAAAAATTCTGACCTTTAAAAGACTGTGACCTATACTCTTTGCTGTCCCAGAACAGCAAGCTTGTCACCTGTGAAGTATTTTTAGCCTTTTCTATATGGTAGTTTTAAGGCTGGTGAGCCGTTTTGTTTCCTTGTGATACAGAACAGAGACAAGACACTGAGTTATGGATTTAATTTTCTTTTCAAATACATGGAGTGTTTCTAGGACAGTCTTGATAGCTGAAATGTTAGAATGTAAATAAAAGCAAAGTATGAGTGGAAATATCTTTATGCTCCTTTAAGTCAATAAATAAATTTTCACTCTTAAAGACTTTGAAAATCTAGTTGCATTCATGCACAAATAGTTGGCTTTTCTAGCCTTGATGATTTTTCCCTGTTTAATGCCTCTTACTTGCATAGAGACTTCAAATGTCTCATATCATTCTTAAGCATCAAAGTGATGTGATAGGATTAGGTTTTGCCCTGTAGCTTTAAGATTTTAGGCCAAAGTCTTTCAGCTGTTTCCACATGATACAGAGGCAGAATTGTGGTGGAAATCTCTGCAGCAAAGAAATCCACCCAAAGGCACAGTCACTTGCAGATTGGTGTTTCATATCTTATCAGTATCTAGTATAAATTAAAGGTAAAAAGTCATTGGGGAAATCACTGTTAAGTGGAAAATGGAAACTGTGAAGTGTTCTGAGGGATTACAGTAAATTTAGTGATTACAGATTTAAGTCTGAGGAGTCTTTTCTACTTCAGAACTCCACAGTCAATTGATTATCTATATTTTTAAAAATGCATTAACCAGCAAGTATAAAAAGAAAAAAGGGTTACTGGAGTAACTAGTCACATGGGTAAACTAAAAGCAACCAATATATTCAATAATAAAAGCATTATGGTATTGGTTTAGCAAACCAAAGTGTATGCAAGAGGTAAAAGTTCTGAAAACTTATGAATCTATATTTGTCCACTGCTGAAAAAGTGCATTTTAAAAGTCTGAATGAACTAAAAATTCCTGATAGATATTTTTCTACAGCCGTGGATTCATAACATTCCCAAACCAGAAAATTATGCCATAAGAATAAAGTTTAGCCTCTGATTCAACTGCTTTTAACAATGTGTTAAGTGCTGAATCAAAACTTCAATGAAGTATGCCTGTGCAGAAAGTGACTGAGCAGTCCATGCTGTATAAAAAGCAAAATAATAGGACTCTAGCACAGTTGTGTAGAGACCTCTATATTGTTTAAGATAGAAATAATGAGTTCTATTCTTGCCAGTTCTGTTAAAAGCATAACTGCATACAGCTATGTCTCAAAATACAATTTTCAATTCAACAGTGGATGATAGAAAGTAAGTGCTGCCTGAAGGGTTTTGCAAAAGGTAAACATGATGCTTTTAAAAATAGATATATTCCTGACTGAGGCAGTAGCAGCAATAGGCAACTGTCCAAAGATTTTTTAAAAATCAATTTGGATGACCATTCAAAGCTCTACAGAAACACTGCATTTCTTTGATGTGAAAAACAAACTAAAATCCTCAAAAGAGCTTTTGCAAGTGTCACGTTGATTTTTACTTCCAATTCAATCAAATATTTTTTTTAAATATCTTCTCCTATGATATTTTAAATTTTTCCTTTCCAGTCCCCAATAAAGACACAAACAACACAGAAGTTAACAAGTGCTGTTTATTGTCCATTTTAGTCTAATTAATTGGAACTGCCACTCAATTACGTTAATGTGGTGATTAGGCTTTCTGACTCCATCATAGGAAAAGTTTTCAAATGACAAGAAAAGTCGTTCAAATGATTCATAGGCTAAATTTAAGATATAAACTACCTTACACTCTTCTACTTACTAACATTCGGAGAACCAGACTAAACAAGAAGATTACTAATTAGACTTTGCTGATATGAGAGCACATAACAAAAGAAAGGATGGGTCAGTAGCTGCAGTACCAAAATGGAGATTAGAAAGACAGAGTTTCATTCTCTCCCTCAGCTATTTTTAATAAGCCATTTAATTTCCCTGTCCTTCAGTTACCTTTTGGAAGAATTAGCATTCCTTTACTGCCAACCTTTCTTTACCTCCAAAAGACTTGAGAAATGAGCTGAGACTAAGATCTCTGGAACAAGAAATACTCTTCATTTTGCTATTTAACTGAAGAGGTCGACCCAGGAAAATGGATTCCTAGCCACTAAGTATATTGATACAAAAAACAGTATAAAGACATTCCAAAATGAAACAATAAGGAACGGGGGGGAGGGGCGGGAGGCTTGTAACTCTTCTGATTTAGAAGATCATTCAATTTAAAATAATCCAAGCAAACAAAATAGAATGAGTAAAGCAGATCTATGCACAAGGAAAAGCATGTCATAATGGACCTTTTCAAAGCCAACTGATTATCACAGGAGTGCCATTGACAGGTCGTCCTTCTCAATAACCCTACTCACAGAACTCGTGGCAAGTTTTGATTAGTGATTACAGATGTTGATAGAAGTCACTTGATCCAGGCCTTCCTGCTCACCAAAATACTTCACAAAAAAACTGTTGTGTTTGGTTGTTGCTTTTTTTTTAATGGTTGAAAACTCTGGCTAAATGTAGATACATGGAATCCTAAATATGTGTTGATCTGTTAGCTTTTAGCTAACCGAGCAAAAAAGAAAGAAAAAATGCAACTAATTTCAAAACCATTAAGTGCTTTGACATAGCTCTTGGCAAGACTCAAGAAAGCAAAAGCTAACAGGAATTTCTCAGTTTCGGCTATAAGCCAAATTTTAAGTTTCACATTATTTATGCATCTTCCACAGCAGTTAAGATATAAAGGAGTCATTTCTATATATCAGTCATAATCATTTCACTGTACAAGCCTGAGAAGGAAAGTCTTAGACTCATACTATTAAAATACAGTAATCTGGTATTTTTTCCAGTTTGTGTGTACATAAAATGAAAGAGAGTTAATCATCACCATTTGAAAGTTATTGCTGTGGTGAAAATACAGACTCCCATTGATAAAGAAAAGATTTCCATTAGAATGGTAACTCTACAGTATTTCATTGTTAGTGCCACCAGAACCAGACAATAGTCTTTTGGAGCTTCATCTTTTTTTGTATGCTATAATAGCTTGAATTGACTGGCAACAACGTAATTAAATTGAAGCTATAAACCCTGCCGCAATGGCATAATAAGGATTCTTCTCTCTAGTGGCCTTTTGGCCACAGAGAGCTTTCAATCACCAAATTGGAGTGTTTGAAACCCAGGAAATGTTAGCCACTTTATATTTAACCTTTCATTTATCTTTTGACATTAAAAGTCTCAAGAAGAATGATATTAAGAACAGCAACAGGCATTCCAGAGCATTCCAGTCCTCATGCCAGTATCTACATCATGTTTTTAATTGTGAACATTTGCATAAGTTTCAAGAAGCCAACTGGAAAACCTTCCACTAGAGATCAAGAGCTCACAGCGTGCAGTTCAGTGTTGTCAGTCGACAGCAATTCCTATAAATACCAAAGGTCTGTTGAATCATATAAAAACTGTCATGATTTATTATGAGCATAAAAGGAAGTTGCCTCTCTATCAGGGCAACAAAACAGTGCAGTACTGCCAGTTTTGGAAACAAATATTTGAGGATTTATGGTGTAGTTGTAAAGTCATACTCCTCAAAGATAAGACCAGTACTGATCTTTTTTTTCTTTTCTTTCCCATATTACCTCATTCGTAAGTCTGTGCTCCTTCTTCAAAGTGAGGGTCCTTAGAAAGTGAAAGGGAATTGTAGAAAAATGATTATTTGCCATCAGTAAAGAAATTCTTCCCCGTTAAGACTGTCAGATGCTGGAACAGGTGCTCTGAGAGGTTGTGGACTCCAGCTCTGGGCATTTTCGACACTTGATTGAACAAGGCGCTGAGCAGCATGATCAAACTTCAGACTTTGAAGTTAGATCAGCTTTGAACACGTGGGGATTACAGGACTCCAATATGTCAGGTTACATGAGAAAAGGCTCATCTGCACGTGCTCAAGGGAGCACTGTGGAACACACCCTAGAGACGGGGAGGAGTAATTGCCTTACTGTTTGGGACACATTATAGGATGCAGGGGAAGCACATATTGTGTGCATCTGTTTGTGTTGCCGTGTGTAAGGGGAGTCTGCACCAGCAGCTGCAGTGGGCCTGCAACCTGGAGGCTCCTGTGCCCATGTCCCAGCAGCTGGAGAGATCTGAGATCCAGGGTCCGCCACTGGGCATACTGCACACTTGAGTAATTTCTTGGGGAATCCAGGCTTGTGCAAGTGTATTTCCCACTTACAGAGGTTTATCCACCAGAGAAGAGAACAGGACGAGATCATTGCCGTGGTTTTTTGCATTTCCAAAGTGCTGTCGCTTCTGTCTGTGATCTGTGTGGCCTCCTGCCTGTATGTGGATCATATACGTGTATTTGTGTGTAGCTGTTGGGAATACACATACAGCGTTGCTAATGGTTGGGCCTAGGGCACGCAGCAGCAGCATGCTATTGGATTCAACAACCCCTAACACAGAGAGTCCCTCCAAGACAATTCTTCTGTGATTTTATGAGTTCTGAAAGAATCTGGAGGAAAACTAGGTGTCTGAAGCAAATGTCAGGGAAAGTGATAGAGACTGAAGCTAAAAACGGCAGTTTCCCCTTCTGGGATGAACATAGTGATCTCCACAGAATTTCATACTCTTGTAATGATGTCTAGATTTTCGGCACAAAATGTTGAAGCTCAAGGAACAGGAAGTATGACCTTTAAGATCAAGCACAATGCAAGACGTTGTGCAACCATTTTTACTTTCATTCTTTTGGATAGCAATAATTAAACTTGGCCTGTATGCATGTCTTTGCCTCCCGTGCTCTGATTCAGCAGTGAAAGTTAGCCTTGTTAACAACTAGTACCTGACTTCTTTTACCTAGAGACCTAAAAAGCAGCATTTAGTTCAAAATCATTTTAAAGGTCCAAACTTTAAAGCCACAAGTACTAACCAAGACAAGACAATATTCTACAGGGAAATTAACCAAGAGCTCACTGCAATATATGAAGCTGGCATGGAAACAGGAATTTTTCAGTAAATTATGTTGCTCATTAAATAACTTTTCTGCTGTAGCTTCATACACCTCACATTGCATTAAAGCTTTCTAGAAGAAAAAGAAAAAAGACACAAGGGTCTCTTTAGACTTTTCTCACATAAATTTAATAAACGTTTTGCTAACACTCTTATTCTCATTAAGCACTTTGGTAACTTTTAATAGCTCTACATTCATTAATGAATAAATAAAATTTCTCTGATTTATTAGCAGCAAAGTTACCTTCTAATTCCAGGGGAATCTAAAAAAAAGCTACAGCTCCTTTAGGGGAAAATATCATGACTTTGATACTAGGAAAGGAACAGACAACAAAACAGACAAGCCTGTCATACCACAGTATAAAATAATGTTTTTTCCAAACTTCAAATCTTATATAAATATCTTCCCTCAACTAAAAAAGGGTATATTGGAACAAGTAAAAGAAGAGGGTAACAAGATGCACATATAGGCTATATGTGAGATCTGCTTGACTAGGCTAAGACTAGTGGACTATCTGTAAAAGCGATAACGTAGAGATAAAATGATGGAAGTGTCTAAACAAGCAGTGGTATCATGAGACAAAAAAAGTCAGTGTCTTCCTGTACAGGTTCCAGGGAACTTCAAGCAAAACAACCGAGGCCCAGATTTAAAGGAAATTAAAAGGAAAGGGATCTAGAGTGCAGAAAAGCATAGAGGGTGCTGTGGATACAAGAAGTTTTTATGGGATCAAAGGGGGACTGAATAACTATTTAGGGTTATTAAGTAGATTGCCCATAGAGCTGGAAATGCTCAGAGGCTGAAGATTACTGAGAAGAAGCATCACACATGCTTTCTTTCTTGTTGCTCTTCCATGAGCGGTTTCCGATTGCCTCTGCTGGAAAAAGATTCTGAGGAAGATCAACTTGTCTGAATTCATACACCCACTCTTAGATTTTCCCACGGTGGGCTAAATTTTTATTCAGTGCCTTGCCTTGAGCAATTTTGTCTAAACATTTCAATACCTTTCTGGTAGGTCTGGTAGCGCAGTCTGGTAGCCCTGCTAGAAATGCCATATGTAGCGTTTTGGGCACTTAACAACTTTCAATCCTGACCCATTGCGTGTTAGCATGAAACTATCATCAGTGACCTTAAGGTCTAGTGCTACACCAAACATAAAAAAGCCAAGCCTTGTACAATGATTCCCCTCAATAAATGCTCAGAAGGTCAGCATGTATTAAAACATAGGTTGCTTTGTCTACCCAGACAGTGGTACCCGTAAGATTAAAATTAGCTCATACACACGTACTAACTACAGCTTCCTCCTCAGCTGGGACAGAAGCTCTGTCCTAACTTCAATCTCTGAAAACATTATATCTATCTTTCCAGTTCAGCCCAGCTGGCTATTATCCTGTCCTCTCTCCTATCTGGGATCAGTCATAGTGACTAAGTAGCCATGCAGCAAGTCAAATCAGTGTACTTTTCTTTTTTGCTCAGTTCATTCTCAGCCAACTGACACCTCCCCAGACACAATGTGCCCACATACTCACTAAAGCTGATGCAAAGCAGGGAACACCGCTGGCCCTGCCAGTGACAGAATGGCCTTCTGACTGTAGGTGTGCACATACACTTAATGTAAGTTTAATGTAGATATCCCCTTATTAATGTGGTGGAAGGAATTCAGTTATTCCTCCAAATTAAACTTTACAGAGCATAAAAATCCTTTGTCAATGAGGTTGGGTCACTAATTTATTCTTCTCCTGGAAGTCTGGAAAACAGGAAGGAAAAATGGTAATTAAGAATACTGCTATGCCCATTTGAAGGGGGAACAGCATTCAATCAGCCTAACAAAGAAAGTTGCATTTCATGTGCTGCTTCTCTGAAATAATGAAACAGCCTGAAATTGTAGATGACTGAAACACCTGTGGTGCTATTAGAAAGATTTGCTAGAAGAAAGAGAGACAGCAGTTTCCATATATGCTGAATGGCATGGAGATAATTTTGTTAGAAGATCTATAGATACGGAAAATGTAATCAAACATAAAGGCATTTTAAAGTCCCTAAAATTGAAAAATGCTAGGGAAAAAAGCTTTCAATTATCATTTCAGCATTTATATGATATCTTTTCCCAGTACTCTGGCACTTATCTCCACTAGTTTATTCAAATTCTGCATGTTACAACAACAACAACAACAACAAAAATCTGATCAGGCATGGAAAGCTCAATACCATAGATAAGATTTTAAAGTTAAAATGTGGTTGGATACAGAACAAAATAAAGACAAAAACAAACAGATGAAACCTAAAGTTAATTTAAGTCATTAAACCACTGTAATTAAAAGTGTGAGCTTTTTTTATTCATGTCATGCATGGGTAATTCAGAAAAATTTCAGCACAGTATGGAAGTATTCAGCGTGTAGAAATGGGAAACATTACTTTTTGGTCTGTAAAAGTCTGATAACAGATGGTGTTTTAGAAGGGTTGAGAGCTAGAAAAAGGAGAAAATTCTCCCTGAAACAAAATAATCCTATAAGAGGCAGCCTGTAATGTGTGCTTTTATTTGCTGGATGTTACACAAGTAATATGTTTTCTTAAATATCAGAACAAAGCTAGTGTTTCAATAGGGAGCACTAATTTCAGAGTACAGAAAAAGAAATACAATCAAATAGAATATTCATCAGAAAGAAACTACTTGGCTGGAAAATTTAATACCTAACTAAATGTACAGTTCTTTCTAACTTCATCACAGCCAAGAGGTATGTTTGCAAGGCATCTTTTTATAACTAGTTTTAGATCCATCCTCCAGTGATGGAGCTTGTAGCATAAGCCTATTGCCCATTACTCCATCACTTATCTATTTAGGTAACAACTTACTCGTTAGAGCAGCTCTGAGCAAGCTGAAGCATGTAGTGTTTTGTAAATATGGTGCAGACTCACTGTGTAAGACATTCACATGGTCTTACAGCCCTACACCATCACATTGGGCCTTCACTGAGCTTGCTCCTAAGACTGTTGTGGGAGCAGTGCATGGATTCTTCCTAGTCTGGGTTTCTTCTAGGCTGAAAAATGCTTTTTAATAGCTAGTACTTTACAGTTTGAGATATTTGCTGCTTCTTCCGTATCTTATTATCTTGTTCCTCCTTATTCCTTTTGCTTTTATACATAACAATATCCCCTTGCACCTTACTGGTTGATTTAGTTAGCCTTTGCCACATATTCACAGAATCACAGAATCTTCTAGGTTGGAAGGGACCTTAAAGATCATCTTGTCCAACCGTCAACCTAATTTTGACAAAAATAGACACCCACACGACAAACAAAAAGCAACACCATGACTAAACCATATCTCCCAGCACTACCTCAACCTGTCTTTTGAACACCTCCAGGGATGGTGCCTCAACCACCTCCATGGGCAGCCTGTTCCAATGTCTGAAAACCCTTTTGGTGATAAAATATTTCCTAATATCCAGCCTGAACATCCTCTGGCGTAACTTGAGGCCATTTCCTCTTGTCCTGTCGCCTGTGACTTGGGAGACCAACCCCCACCTTTCTACAACCTCCTTTCAGGAGATAATTTAAAATTTCACTGGTTTTGGAAAATTAACAAGCTGTTTGAATTTCCTGATTATTATGAGTTGGAAACATGACATTCAGAAGTCAAGTATTTGTATGCGGTATGATCCCCTCCCATTCTCCATGTTATCTTCCATTTAAGTAACACATTTATTATTTAATCTAAGCTCTGTGGTTAAACTCTACTTGGTTTTGATCACAAAGGAAAATCACAGCATATGTTTGTGTTTTAGTATATATGGTTTTTTTATTTAATTAAATAACCCAGGCCATAATATAAAAGTTGACTCTTGTTAAACATGTTTATGTATTTTTAACTAGATAGTTATATGTCAGAAGTAAAGATTCAAAGTCTTAGTAAACACAAAGCAGAAATCTGCCTTTCTCCTCTGAGAAATATCAATGGATAAAACTCAATGGATAAAACACTGATACGCCCTAAGGCTGTGACAACATAGAAAATGTAAGTTGTAGGAAACAAGTACTGAAGTCTGTTGCCATGACAACAAAATCCTAACTCCATTTTCAGGAGTGTCATGGTTTCAGCTGGGATGGAGTTAACTTTCTTGCTAGCAGCTGGTGTGGGGCTATGTTTTGGATTCAGGATGAGAGTGGTGTTGGTAGTGAGGAGAATCAACAGCATTACTGACATGAAAAAAACCTAACACACTAAAGACATTGCAGAACATAATTTCTTTCAGTTTGGTCTCTGTGAATTTGACAGTGCAGTCTATAATTTTGTGCCTTTACTAGCCAAAAACTTCCGGCTAGATAAGTCCACCTACATAAATATAAGAAAACACATGTATTTTCTTGGGCTTTCCAATACTACTGGAAATTCAGCTGATCTTACATACAAGTACTGCCAGATTCTTTTCTAAAAGCAGTTCTCATGATGCCAACTAGGCTAGTACTAAAAAGATTCCTGCTGCGTTGAGCTGTAATTCAGTGGCAAACAGTAACATCTGTCCCTTGAAAAATATCACATCTTTCCTCTCCTTCAGAAAACTAATGATACAAATAAAAGCTTGACTTCTGATATTTGCCAGTCAAAAATCAAAATATTTGATCAAGGTCTGCAATGAAATGGCTGTTACAGTAACTGGACTCTCAGAGCATAACTAGAGCCAAGAGTATCAGTAAAACATGTTATCAGTACCTTCAGATACGTTCAGCAAGCCTAATAAAGGTAGACACCCTTAAGGGGAAGCTTTAAGTATTCAAATGAAGAGAGCAGCTAAGTTCAGGCAAAAGGCAATTGAACAAAAAAATCTTTACCTTCCCATTGTATCAAAGACATATCCTCACCCTTCCCCACAAACTCTACGAAACAAGAAACCTTTGCGATATTCTGGAAAGCTCATTAAATCTAATTGATACTGGATGGAGAGCTAGTAAACTCTAGGGACTGCACAGGAACATCCTTCCCTAAGCACTTCCACAAACCATCATTGTGCAATATATCATAGAGGAAAAAATAACTCAACACACCTTTAAACAAATACACAAAGCAACTTTAGGCAGAAGACACAGACGTAACACACAAACCTGTGTTGCTTTTATTCTGCCTCTTCTTGTTAAGGAGAGAAACAACTTTTCTTACTCCAATCTTTCTTTAACCATAACTTCAATGTTATTTTTTTAAACAGGTTCTAGATTACAAACACATCTATAAGGAATCATTTAGCGCTCATGAGTGTTTCTGCAATCTACTAAAGTACTTCAGTTGCTAACTGTTGATCCTCGCATTTGGAGTCTCTTCGAATAATGGTTAAACAGAAGTCTCCAGCTCAGATAACGAATGGCAAATCTTTCTGTAACAGAAGCACCTGAATATTGCAACCAAAGTTCTGGTGATGTTTTTAAATCTTTGTCTTAGCTGGCCACAGATTCATTCAACTACCTACCAACTACCAGTTCTGTTTATCAGGTACTAATAACATTTAGATTTGAGACACTCATCATTCCTGAATAGGTCTTGAACAATACTTGATTCAATTTTAATCTGTCAAAACTTGAATCCATCATTCCTGCAATTTCCCTCCACTGCCTCCTAACACTAACTTTTTTAGGTCTGGATGTTTTTCAAAGCTTTCAGCCCTAACCGAATGCAGTAAGAGCAGAATTAGGAGGTAATTTTCAATTATTTTTCAGTATTCAATTTATAAAGCCTTTATTGACAAGAAAAAAATATATCTTTAACTGAGACAATAAAGGCTGAAGTAATAATTTTCTGAAGAGAAATAGAACAGGAGCTTGCTCTTAGAAGGTGCTTATGGGTTTTTTTCTGGTTGACACTCGGTCTTCACAAGCAGCTTCACATTATTTTAAGCCACACAGTGGGTTCACCTGCATTTCTAATAATATCACATCATTATTTAGTGAACGTAATTAACTGAACACGCATATCTTCTTTAGCTGTCAGTCTTCATCTGAATCATTACTTTTTTCCCTTGTGCCTGGCCTATTACAGACAACATTCATTTTTGAACAATGAAGCACATAAAAGGATGGAAAAAGCATGTGATGCTATCTTCCCTCTGTTCCATGTCTCATAGTAATTATAATTATTAAAGAACCTCACAGATTGACAAAGAAGTGTACGTGTTTTGAGAGCTCAGAATGGTGGTGTATTACAGAAGTCAGAAATTCTACCAAAACCTCAATTTGTTTTAGCATTTAATAAAAGGTTGGGGGGGGGGTGTTGTTGTTTGGTTGGTTGTGTTTTTTTTAAATTGTGCATTGCAATTGATAGAGCTTGTGTCATGCTTTAACCCCAGATGGCAACTAGGTCCACGCTGCTGCTTGCTCACAGTCCCCTGCAACATCTGCCCTGTGCAGTAGGAAGAGTTGTGAGAAAAGGAACGGGGGGAAATAACCCTCATGGGCTGAGATAAAGACAGTTTAATAGAACAATAATGAAAGAGGGGAAAGAATAATAATAATAATAATAATAATAGTAGTAGTAGTAGTAGTAGTAGTAAAAGAATATACAAAATAAAGTGATAATACTCAAGTTACTTTCACCACTCAAATGATTCGTTGTCCAGCCCGTCCCAAGCCGTGACTGTGGATTCCTGCACCCTGGCCAAAAACCATTTTTACACTGAGCATGATGTCTTTGGCCAACTTGTGCTTTTATGCTCCCTCTCAGCTTCTATGGGAGGCTGAAAAGTCCTTGACTAATGTAAAGTTCACTTAGCAACAACTGAAACAATATGTGTTCTCAACAGTATTCTCATACACAATCCAAAACACAGCAGTTACTAGAAGAAAAAAAAAACAAAAAAAACCAAACAAAAACCAACCAAACACCAAAACAACATCAGCTTAAACCAGGAAAGCTTGTTATACCACCATTTTTAAAGACTCTAGTTAAGCACAGTTTGTTCTTTGATCCAGAATTTGGTGTGAAGAAAAAATGCATGCTTAGATGAATAAAACATAGGGGACACTAAATTAACTTTTTTCAAAAATATCAGTCAAACAATTTTATCTGTGTTATATCTTGCACTGAAGCAGCTACACATCACTACTTTCACTGAGTTTTTTGAGCATGTAAAGCCAATAAAAACAGAAGGATTATTGTGTGTGTGTGTGTAACACTTTCTCTGGATTGATGTTTAAGAACTGAAACACTTTAAAATTACATAAAAACATCCTTTACCCAACATTTTTCTTTTCACAGTTAAACAGACACTGCTGAGAAGTAAATCTTGCAGTATGCTAAACTATTGTTAAACCTACCGCTGTGTGCGTTCTTCAGGTGAATGTTTTGCATCTACATGTGCGCTAGAGAAATATGGAGAAAATACAGTGCTTGGGCTTCCGTTTCAATAAAATCTAGGCGGTCTTTTGCTAGTTTATTTATTTAAGAGTTTCCAGTTCCCTCCCCTATACTCACTTGGGTTTTTTTTCCCCCCGGGGCGGGGGGACGGGACGGCCGCCCCGCGGGGACCAGCGCGGTCCGTGGGCGACACCTGGTGGCGGCGGGGCGCAATCGCGCTTGTGGCGGGCGGCGAAAGCGGCGGGGCGGTTGGTGTCCTGGGCTGGGTGACGCGGAGCCGTCCCGCACTTCGCTCCCTGCGTTTGGGCGCTCCGAATCCACCTCCGAGTACAAAACTACACATTCCCTTTTTCTCAGCGATTTTGCTGGAGTTTGGAGTTTCGGTTTTTTTTGTTAGCTTCGCCTTGAAAAAGCAGATGAAGTCTAAACTAAGGGGCGACCTATACTGTCTCAAGGGACACCTTGTCCGAAGGACTGGACTGTTTTTGAACAGAAAATAGTCGCAGTTCAAGCACAATCACTATTGCTCTGTTCTGCTTTACAGCTCCGATTTTGCAACATGTGAGTTACACAAAGCCTCAAGCACAAATCAGTCATAATTGAGGGGAAAAAAAAAATCAATTCCTAGTCATTTGTACATAAAGCGGCATACCTGATTTTGATAAAATGCTAGAGAAAACGCATGCGATGATGGATAGGGAAGAAAATGTAATTATGTATGACTATATTTCATTTGAGACAGCACTATTGACAATTATAACAACTTTGAGTAGACACTACAAACTAAGCAATTAGGAAGGACTAAGCAAATTAGGAAGGACTAAGCAAAAAGGAAGCTGTAGAGAGGCGGGGGTCGGTCTCTTCTTCCAAGCTATAGGAAGGGGTAATGGCTTCAAGTTGCACCAGGGGAAGTTCAGGTTGGATATTAGGAAACATTTCTTTTCTGAAAGGGTTGCCAGGCACTGGAACAGCCTGCCCAGGGAGGTGGTGGAGTCACCATCCCTGGAGGTATTTAAGAAACGTGTAGACATGGCTCTTCAGGGCATGCTCTAGTGCCCAATGTTATTGGTTTATGGTGGGATGTTGTGTGGGTGGGTGATAGTTTTGGTTTGGTTGTTGTTGTTGTGTGTTTAGGGGGTGGGTGGTGGTGGTGGGGTTTTTGTTTGTTTGTTTTTTGGTTTTTTTTGTGGTTGGACTCAATGATCTCTGAGGTCCCTTCCAACCACTACGATTCTGTGATTCTGTGATAATAAGGCTCACGTTAGCCAAAGATTTACAGGGTTCTGAGTGGGCAGGGGACAGAGCTGGCAGCAGGAGTGGCTGAATGACCAGCAGAAGAGAAGGCAGCTCTAATGATCTATCAGTACAAAAACATCTGTAGAAGCAGATGCAACATTCTGTTATCAGCAGAACAACACAACTTTGAAAGCTTGACATGGAAAATGGTAAAATTTTGTTCACATTTATTTTGCTCTGACACAAAATATATCCACAGCAATGGCCCAAAAAAGTACTTATCATCAAAAACCAGGGATGTTCGAAACTACAGAGGGACACCAGCAACAAGGATTAAGATCAGCAACACAAAACTCAATGAAACAATTCATTTTGAATCACCATTTCAATGCTTTAGAATGTAATTTCTAAACTGAACTACCTGGAAGGATCCTATGACTTCTCATTCATAAATTTATTAATTTTTAAAGCTTAAGAGCAAATGTTAGCATACTACTAAAGGTAATCCAAGTGAATATATAATTCCATTTTAAATACCAATTTTGATTAATAACCAATTTTTATACAGTCTGGTAAATTATATTAAGAATTAGTGTACACATTTCCATTTTACACTTTTGTAGTTCTAAGAAAGTTAAGATTAAAATTACAAAACTGATTTATATGTAATACCTGATTCCAAAGAGATTATTAGTCTTCAGAAATATGAGCTACACATGAAAACTGTGAATTGATGTTCCCTGATGTTCCCCTATTAGATTTACTTAATAAATTCACATCAGTGGTACTGCTGTTATAAAAATTGTATTAACAGACTCACAGGGTGCAATGGGAATAGATTTGAAAAGTTTCCCAAAGTTCTGAGCTCTGTAAATTAAGTCAAATGTCACTTAGTGACAGCAAGTTTTTTGTTTGTATGAAGTGCATCATTGTCCTATTGTATCACGCGGAGTATCTCAAAAGAAAATCCACTAATTCTTCAGACAATTTCTCCAAAGTGAGAAGTACTAGATTTTATTTTCATTCAACATCAAACAAACATCATATTTAAAACAGCAGCTACCAGCAAGGGTGTAGGAAGTGGGGTTGTGAAGGAGAGCAGGAAACAAACCTATATCACAGTTTTAACAACAGTTTTAAAAATATAATAACTACTTGTACTGAGCTCTCATTTTTAAGTACCATGAAAATAAACCATGAAAAGTTTGTCAGCACTGTAGAGATTCACTCACAAGTTTCTCTACTCAGGTTACAGATGGACCTTGCGTGATTTATACAGATCAGTTTTCATAAACGTCTTTTTACAGGCTCTTGTTAGCATTTTACAAATGCGAATCTTGCTCCAGTGGTTTAAAACATAATCCTGAGCTGTTTATACTGTCTTTCTGCCAGGCCTTATACGTCTGTAAAACAAAAAGCACAGATGTCTGCCTGCACTTCAGCCACGCTGATTCACAGCCCAGAAATGTCACTAAACCCTGTCACTGCTGCCCCCCGAAGGATGCATGCTCACACATAGCGGGCATCACTGGCTGTATAAATCCTGAAGATCAGCTGCCTGTAAATCAAGGGGTCTCTCATTTATATGAACAGAATTGTGTTCTACTCTACCGGGGGTGTTCCCGGCTCTGACTGTGCTTTTCTTCAAATCTCTGTGTCAGTTATTCCACAATGTCTACGAGTACCAAGAAGAACCCAATCCAGCTTCATGTGACAGGGAAAAGAAAAAACAAAAAAACAAAAAAAACCCAAACCACCACGGAGCAAGGAATGTCCTGCTTACAAATAGGAGGAATGGACTGTAGATGATAAAAAATAAATAGCAGAGATAGTAGAAAGCAAACCTGCATTTTCACACACTTTCCCTAACATGTCCCAGGTTCACCTACCGCCAATTCTGTTTCCTGACGTTGCAGAAGAATCTATCAAGTGGGTTAGGCACCTGCTCAAGGTTTTCCTTAGTCACCCGTGTTACTTCTGAGCAGACGACACAAGCCAAATACCAAATAAGTACGAAGCACGCAAAAGGAGCAGCGTCACTGGCAAAGTGGTAATCAGAAGAGAATAGAAAGAAATTCAATGGAAAACAAGTACGTTGAAGTACATGCAAGAATAAATGAGTCCCTACAAAAGCATAGAGTTTATTAAGGATGTGCATAGTGGCCCATCTTGTCCAGCTCTCACTGACAGCAGAAAAAAACAGTTGTTATTTGGAGTATATCCTTACCTTTCCCTCTTCATATTCATTTACAGACCATTATCAGTGATTTTTTCAAATCCCTTTTGAACCTGTTGACACTGTGTGTCTCATCTACCACAGCAAAGGTTCACTGCCGGTTTTGTAGAAAAAACTGCTTTGTTTTGTACGTTTTAAATAATTTTCTTACTAGCTGTTCCCTACTAGTTCAGTGAGTGTCTCTAATTCTAGTCTTGTAGAACTTGACAAAAATAGTACTTATGTATTTGCCTTATTCACCACATTCATAATTTTGTAAGCCTTTCCCCTTGTCTTCTATTCCACATTAGCTATTCTACCAGCTCTTTCAGTCTCTTCTTGCAGGGCAGTGGCTCCATCCCCTAAATTATATGACAACAGCTTGATACACTGGAAAGAGAGACAGAAATCAAGTAAAATGCATCATTTCAGGGTTTTAAAAATTAATTTCACTGAATTTTCACTGAATCTTTAGAGTTGGAAAGGACCATAGAGATCTAGTCCAACTCCCCTGCTAAAGCATAATGTTTTATAATGTTTTCATATTCCTTAAGAAGAGGGGGTACTTCAGTCCAAATTGGGGGAACAAGGGGAGTTTCTGTTTTGAGGAAGCAGAAGAGACTGTTTCAGAAAGTTTAGTTGTCTTGAAGTGTTCCTTTAATAATAAATTTTATTAAAATGTTGCATTGAATCCATTTACTGAAAAAAGAGTGCCAACGCATCTGCAAACAAAAATAACTTTATATAAAAATGCAAATTACAGAAATTTTAATGTACTGTTTCCTGCAGCTGTAGAAGTTATTTTAGTGTGCAACAGAAATCACATAGAAATCACAATATGGCTTTAAGTTCCCTCGTCGCAAACGCAACACTTGAATTAGAAAAAGAACATGGTGATATGGATACTCCTCAATTAAGCATTATCCATTCTCTTCTACTCCCAAACTCTATGAATTATTCTTATGACAGCAAATGGAGATGTACTTAAATTGCACTGAATTCAAAGATTTTTCCTGTATGAATCTATCAGTCTACTGGTATTGGTCATAACAAAAAGGGAAAGAGAAGAAAAAGAGTCTTCCTATGAAATGGTGCAGGGATTAAATTAATTACAGCACCATACTTCCAGATATATGTCCAGTCCTGTTCTGTGAATACAAAGAGCTCACTAGATGACGTTTATACAGAAAACCACACAGGAAAGTTCACGGCTGGAGATTGTCCAGAGAGGCAACCTAGAGTGAAGACAGGTCTGAATGGGAAAATGGAGGAACATTGGGTCTTTCCAGATTCAAGGAAAGGGTTAAGATAAGACAGTTTTTCATATAGCATATGATTTGAGATGAGTTCTCTCTTACTTGCTTTCAGAACTGGAGTAGGCCGTCTGATCACTGGTCACTGCTATCACAGGTCCTAGAGGAAAGGATTAGAGGAAAGCAATCAGCCCTGGTGAGGTAGTCTTAATTGATTACTGGAGCTCAGGACCTGCCCAATTAGTAGGTCAATTACATAATTCCACCCCAGAGAGGGGAGATGGCATAAAGCCAGCACCAAAAGGAAAAGTGTGTTCCAGACTTATCTGGTGGGGTCAGAAGTGCAGTTTGCTCTAACTGCAAAAGCACTACATTTGGCAACAAGCTTAAGTGAAAAGGCCAATGATGTTTATTCACTGGATGATTTGTAAATTTCCTGGGGCACTTAGATTAAGTTATTGATTTACCTACCTACACATGTCAATCATGTAAAAACCTAATACTTACAACATCTTTGATTCATAATACTCCTTAAAACAAAAAACACTTGCCCTTCACTTCAACTAGATGCCTTTTCCTGCTTCCATTAAATTATATGTTAGGTTTAACCATATGTGGCTTCTATGAAGTGTCAGGGTTTTAAACATCACTGCATTGTTTAATTTTATGTCTCCTCCAGTCTTTATTTTTCTTATTCCTCAGGCACTATTATTTCATCACCACCACCAACTCAGCTGACAGGTAACATTAAGACTTTCTGCACATTCCCTGCCTACCAGCTGACATTGGTACACAAATTAGAAATATTCCATTTGTTTCAAGTCATAGGAACAAAAATAGCACAGAATTTACTAAAATTTATAATTAGACCATCTGTATTTTTATTTACTCTGGTTAGTTACAGGAAGGATACTACCCATGTGGCTCAAGTCAACAACAATTCAGAGCTGTTATCTTTGTCCAATTACTATTTAATTGGAGGCGATAGAAACACCAGTAATGTTTGTGATGTGATTCTCTAATTCTTGGAAACAGCAGTTGTTAATATAATCTGGGTCTTATTTTCTGAATGAATGGAGAATTTATATGTAAGGTTAACTACTGATAATATTCCAGCCAGACCCTGGATTATTACAGTGTGCAAAAGTTCTGTATTTTTGGTTACTCAGCATGGCCAATGTTTTTTTGGTTTTTTTCAGGGGTTTTTTTGGTGTTTTTTTTTGTTTTATTCTGATCTGAACTGCCTTTGGTGTTTCTCTCACAAACTCCACTTTTAGTTTCCTTGAGATTATTTTGGTCCCTCGATTATGGAGAAACTTAATAATCCAGGTGCACCACTGAAGCTTAGAAACAACAGAGAAAAATCCATTTTAATTTTGGTAATGTTTAGCAGGCAATTAAGGATCTTGGACAAGTTGCTTTATGAAAGTTCTAAATGTTATTAAAATTATTATAATACTACTCTATATAAAGCACATCAGAACAGGCTTAATTAGTTTAAAATACGGTATAACATTTACTGAATTATTTGCAATCTAGCTTCAGTATGATACACAAAGATTCAATCATCTTCCCTGATCTCTATTAATTCTGAAAAATCTCATAGAACAAGCTTTTTTTGTTGCGTGTTTATAATCACTGGCTACAGTTAAACAAAACTGAAACATGATTTTAGTTTTCAACTTTCTCCTGTTGTATACTACCCTTGAGAACTATTACAGATTGCTGAGCAGAAAGTATAAATTGATACTCTTTTCAGGCAAAGTTTTCAATCAGGCTACCTTTTATTTCTTACAAAATTCATTTCCTTGTATTGCATTCATTCCTACTCATACAGCAGGAAAACCTAGCACTGTCATTCTGTCTCTGAAGTTTTACATATCCCAGGTCTGCTCTTGCACCTTTATCTAAAGGGGCTGTCTTGTCATTTACAGCTCCCCATCTGAGCTCACATTGCAACAGTCTTATACGCCCTTCCCAAGTTCCTAGTAGAAGTAACAATCAAATTTTCCTCTTTTTCAAAAAATGCAGCTCCAACCACAGGTAAACTGCAACACAAACTCTTTCTTACAGACAACTTCATTTGTGGATAGTAAGTTTCCTGAGACAAAGTAACTAGTTTTCTGATAAACCCAGATTAAACTTTTCTCTCACTTGAAAACAATCCTACCCAGCTATTTCTTTTTGTTCACTCTTAGACCTGTTTGGTGCAGGAGAAAAGATAATAACTTTCCTGGAAGCAGTTCCATGTGTTCTGCAAACACATATAGGTAAGTTAGCACAATAAGTTTTTCTCAGCTTTTCTCCTTGATACACCTTTCTATGGACTTGTGGGAAACACAGCTTAATTATCCGACTGTCACTCTGTTGTTTGGGGTTTTTTTGTGGTTTTTGTTTTTAATTAGCAAACTCACAATCTTCCTTCCCTCAGTGACACAGAAGTTACACCACTAACATGTTGTATAAAAAGGGTTGTTGGGGTTCTTTCCCTTCACCTTGGAGAAGAGTAAAAGAGAGTGTAACCATTTATAAGGAAATTAATTAACGATGTTCCCATTCCTTCAGCTCACATTCACTGGTGCACAGGGACTCTCCAATGTTGAAAAGACACTGTGAAGTAAAAGGCTTCATTATGCTTATGAAGGAATAAAATAGCGGTCTTAAGCCTTTCTGTTACTCATAGTTGTCTACCAGAAAGAGGCTGAGAAAGCAACAGAGCATTCAGAAACCTTATCCCCACCTTTCTTGAGAGAAACAAGAGACTGTCATCATTCTTTGCTTTTGTCTTGGAAAAGCTGGTGAAGAGCAATTGCACACATTTTATTCCAGCATTTACTTTCCCCTTTTGTCCTCTGAACTCTTAAGTGTTCAAACTCAAGCTAGGTTACTGAACTCTAATGTAGGTATGGTACAAAGGAATCCAAATTAGAGAGCAGTTTATCTGAATAATGCACACAAATTCCAGTAACTTCACAATTAAAGAAAAACCTGAGCACCTACCCAGAAAATAACCATAGCCTTCCAACTTTCAAGCAGTCATCTGTTAGAATAGATATATGCCTTTGTGACAAATTACAGTAAATTACAGAGACCGAGTTTACTAGAGATGCATCTAAAGGAAAATAAAAAGGAATATTCAGACAAGCAATTAATTTAGTCCCCCTTGCTGAACTGATGTTTGTTAATAATACAATGAAAGCTATATTGGAGATGGCTAATAATCATGTCTTAAAACAAAGCTTATTTAGGAAAAATTACATTTGCTCAAAGTGTTCCTTTATTAAGTTCTGAATTGCTTGGAGTGAAAAGAACAAAAACCCTGACAGTCTGTTTTCTCTTTATCTTTGCAGAAAATTGGAAGTGAAGTTTTACTTTCCATGCCTTGATTTCACTCAGACAACATGAACTCTACCTTCTTATGCTTCTGCCATTTTGACTAGCTAGTAGGAAGTTTTGAAAGGTTGTTATAATTACTTAAAGAGAAGCTGTTCCATCTAGGAGAAATAAATAATTTAAACCACACAAACAGAGCTGGAGATCTGACAAGCTGTTCTTCATCGGAACATTTGACAACAGTAGTCATTATCTTGTTCCATTTTCAGTGTTATTGTTCACTCTTTAGAAATGTTCTTTTGCTATATCCCTTGATTTTTTCTCTCACTTGGCTTTCCTATTTTCCTCTTTAAAAAAAAAAAAAAATAATAAAAAAAAAAAGTTAATTTAAGGATAACTGGTAACAGAATAGGCATACTCAGACTCCTTTTCTATCCAGAAGTGGATCTATCTTTTTAAAAATTCTGCCTTCTTTTCCACACTTCAGCTAATTCTCTTCTCATAATTCTTTTTATTATTTTGAGAATTCACATGTACTTTAATACAAAGTTAAAAACTTTTGAAAATAATAAACTCAATTAAGTGCTTAAAAGTAGCTTTTCATTCTATTTATTTATACAGAAATTAAAAAAAAAAAAAAAAAGAAACAAAACAAAACAAAACTCTTATGGAAAATTTAGAAAGAGATGTGTTGTGTTGCAGATCAAGCTGCTACAATGCATTAGGCAAATGTCCTGGAATGATTTTCCATTTCATGTCTGAATGGGCAAGTCAATGCATCACTTGAATGTTTATGCATTTTTTCACTAGAGGGAGCCAAAATCTCTAAATATGTAGTTTTTAAGTACCAGCATTTACAAAGTTTTCAGTCCAGTCCTGTTAGCAGCTACTGTGGTAAAGCTAATTGTGCTACTTCAGGAATATTATCATTGATGTATGTTATATGTGTTATATATTATTGCAGGATTAAAAGGAGGAAGTTAAAAAAATACTGCTTTAGTCCTGGATGGACAAGTTTACAGGAATTTAGGCAGCTCAACATAGAGTCTTGGTATATAGCAACAAGTTGTACATTTGCATCTTAGTACTACTAAGGAAGTTACTTTACATCTAGTCATCTCATGTACTAATTCATGCCCAGAACAGAGCTGTCTCAGTGTCACTGTTCTCAGGGACAGGATAATCCAGAACACATGCTAACCTGATGGCACATTCCTACTGGATATGTGTATTTGTGACTCAGTCTCTCTGAGGAACCAAGGCAAAGCAGAGGGAGTGATTATTTGGCAGAAAAAAGCTGCAAGGAACAGTATGACAAACTAAAAGTTTGGGTCAGTCTTTCCTGATTCAACATTTGCATTCCTTCTCACAGAGAGGTCTTTTAGGACTTCAGAGCAGATGAAGATTTTAGAACAGGATCAGCCATGCTGCAATGGTAGGGCAGCTTGGCCGAGATTTACATTTTGTAGTAACACAAAAGGAGTATTTACCAAGCAAATATACAGCAAACTACAGAACAAAACCTGGCTTAACAACGTACGTAAGATTACTCATACAGAACATAGTACTCATTTAAGTGTAACAAGGAGAATGCTCAAGTATGCATTTAGACTTAATAACTGATCTTCTTCAACATTTTGATAGTTGAAAAAGGAAAAATTTTTTTCATATAGATATATGATGATTCCAGTGATGTTGTAATATTAAATTGAATTTCTGTTTGACAAAAGATTTCATGCAGATACTGAAGGAAATGGATTTGGGGACTTGAGATCTCGGGATTTTTTTCAGTTGTGGTTTTGTTTTGTTTTTTAATAAATTCCTAGTACTAAGGCCTTTAAGTTACTGAAAATAAAATTTACTTTTTCTTAGCTATATATTTCCCTTTATCCCTCTAAAATATTTGATACAGGAGAGTTTTTATTTGTTACAGAGATTGCTATATTTTTCTGTTTCCTATTTAGCTTTGACTATTTATCTAGGACTAAGAACAGCTCAAATCAACCTTGAAAACAGCACCACGCATTGCTGTTTCTTTGGATGATTTACCATATGAAAGAGACATAAGGGACATCAGGAAAAAGGAAAAAGGAGACAGAATCTGAGCACTGGTTAATCTTGAATGCAACTTGTCCTTCTTGGCTTCTAATAGAGAGGGAAATTACCATTACCAGGGGAAATGTTAATTGCCCACATCAAAATATCTTTTAGATGCTCCTTATTGGAGTGTTGTTTTATTTATTTTTTTTTGTCAATTAATATTTTTTTTTACCTAAATGATTTTTTCATTTCGTCCAATCTCATCATCTAGGAGGGGGAAAATGCAAGAGAATAGGGAAAGTAACTACTGTTTACCAGTGGAAAGTAACTCTTATAGATTTGCTGGTGTTGCAGAAGGAGAATATAGTCATAACTAAGGTAATTTAAATTTAGATAGAGTTCCTCAAAAACCGAAAGCAGACTTTGATGTCTAAATTTCACCACATTTGTGCTTTGAACTTACAGACACACATCTGTAAAGTTTTGATGAGATTTTAGCTGATTTCAAGAAATGCCGTGAATAATCTGGACGTAAAAATGCAAATTTCCCACAGGTAATAGGAGTTAATGGGCAGGTAACATTTGTTTAAAGTATTTTAAAAAGTTCCCCAACTCTAAACATAGCACAAACAACCCCAAAAGATAAATACATAATGTTGGTTTCAGTATCTAAAATGCCCTCAATATTCAGACCTAGACAATGTTGGATTGTGAATCCATAATCAATGTCTGCATATTAAGTAACTACTAATGCCAGCTTCAGTTCCTCTACACTAACGATTTGTGACAGTCCTTCTAGCCCTTCCAATCTATTAAAGTTAAGAGCACTTTCTAACTGTCTCTGCGGTTTATACAATTTCCTTATCTAGACTGTCTCTCCAAGGCACGACTGCAAAAGCACCTTTGCACTGCAGAAGTCTCAGTATAAACGCAATGCAGCTGGGGATAATTTCAAAGGAAGCTGTCTCAGTGAACCGTGCACAAACTGCAACATACTTTGCATAACAGAACTGTGCTTGAAAGCACTTTAGGTATCTAATAAAGCTCTATGCATACAGAAAATAGGAAGTAGCAACTAGCAGTAAAGATGTTAAGGCTCTCTAATAAGTTGCAGCATAATAATAGAGTTATGCATGATAGTCTAAAAACATTGTGTGGGGGGTAAATGGAAATTTGTTCTGGCTCTGGCTGGGATAGTGTTACATTTCTTCATATCAGCCCGTATTGTGCTGTACTCAGCATTTGTGACAAAAACAGTGCTGAAAACACACCAGTGTTTTGGATATAGCCAAATTCATCAGTGGTTTTGACTTCGCACAGGGTCAAGGCCCTTTCTGTTTCTCACTCCGTGTCCCCAGGGACAGGGGGTGACCAAGAGTCTGGGACAGAGGCACACTCAGGACCAGATGGAAACTTCATGCCATATAACGACATGCTCAGCAGTAAAAGCTGGGTGTGCAGTCCTTCCAAAGTAGACAATGCTTAGAGACAAGCAGGGCATTGATGTGCTGTTGGAGATGGCGAGTAACGGCCTTTACATCACTTGTTCTTTTTTCCCCCTCTTTTCTTCACACACTAAACTGTTGTTATCTCAACCCATAACTTTTTCTTGCTTTTGCTTTCTCAATTCTGTACCCCATCCCACCGGGGGGAGGGGAGAGGTAGGCAGGAGAGTGAGTGGTTTGCTGGGTGCTCAGTTGCTGGCCAATGTCAACACACCTTTATATAAAGTATAACGTTATCAACTTGTGTGTGACCTCTTTTGTGTTCTATGATTGATGGCAAGTTAATCCAAACAGCAAGAAACACCTCTTTTAACCAGCTTGTTTATTCAGTCCATGGATCATTTTGCAGAGTTTCCATTTTGATACATCCGTTTTGATACATCAAATACTCTAAAATTAGCAATATCAGGAATAATTACTACATTTGTGTATACACCAAGGTAAGAACAGACATTCAGCAGTGAACACAGGCAATAGGAAAGCTTTTCTTTTAAATATTATGCACTCACAGATCACCTGCTAAAACAGAAACCAGAACATCACTTTTTAACTTTTGCTGTGCCATCACTAAATCAACTGGTAGACATTAAAGCAACTCTTCCATAAAAATAATAGCATCCACTGTTCTAGCAAACATATGTAAATAGCCCAGTATGTTTTGCATGGATCTTGGACTAAGCCTGGTTTACAACTACTTTGAGTAAAGCTGTATAAAGATCAGCAATCAGCCTTCTGTATTTCTAGTCTTCAGCCATATAAAGAAAGAGTAGCACCAACTACAGAGTATTTTTTTGCAATCCTTAAGGTGATTTTTGTGTTATATTTGTATTACCACAGATAGCATCTCTAACTTCTGGCTTCACTAAAACACCACTATACAGCAGAAAACAATCAGAAGAATTAATGATGTGATCTTCAGAATCACAGAATTGTAGGGGTTGGAAGGGACCTTCAGAGATCATCTAGTCCAACCCCCCTGTCAATGCATGGGGATATTTGCAAGTAAGGCACCTTGCACACATATAGGCACTTCTACATCTTAAATCTTTATGTGAACGCTTTAAACTGTGTTCCAATTGCTGTCAAAAAGCTACCCCATTTCTAGTCTGAGCATCTAATATCAGCTCCCAAAAAATGGCTTTCAAAATGCTGCTTTTCCTCCAGCTGAATTTGAAGCTAGCTATTATCAGAAATCCTTTCCTTAAGTATACATAGACCATAATTAATTTGCTTCTTAATCATTTTTTTAAAGAAACTATACAGGTGGCTATTCCTAAATATTCCTTCTAAACACATCTGTCAAACTTCCAGTCATTGTAACTTCATTTCTGTCCTGCTTTGAGATAGAACAGAACCAATTTTCTTTTCAGTAATTTTACTTCTCAGTTAAATCTCTTTGGTTAAGACCAAACCACAACGATTTTGAATCCTCACCTTGTATCATTCTCTTGCTAGGACACAAGCAGGGAAGGCTCACCTCAAAAAAACACACCTGGATGACAGCTGAAGAGCATGCTGCTCTCCTGTCTACCAAAAACCTTTCTGGCTGTTGCAGAGGACACTAGGCACACTTGCACTATGAGAGGATGGCCATAAATCCACTAACTCAGGAAATTCGGCCCCAGTTTGACACTGGCAAGACATTAGTCAACACTTGCACACTTCTGCCTTTGACAATTCTGTCCATTGGCCACCTAATAAAATGTCTGCCTTCAAAGTATCTTTTTGCAAGACAAGCTGTCACAGCTAAAAAAACCTATTTAAACCACAATTAATGTCATATTTAGTACTCCTCCATTTAAAAGTATATGTATTATGAACTATTCATTAGAAATTATCTCCCTAAAACTTTGAACGATTTTCTTCCTATCCTAACATATCAACATTATACTGTAATATTGTATATGTTTCTGAAAATATCAATACATGCCATTTAGAAGAATATGAGCAAATAACTTTAGCTCAGTAGGATTTTTCATTATCCTGGACACATCATAAGAATACATCAAAACCAATTCCCTATTCCCTTTCAGACATGGAACTACACTCCATGTGAATTTCTGTGAGCTGTCATAACAAATTAACTGTCACTGATTGCCTTTATTAAAACTTCAGGAAGAATGTAGCTCAAAATTTAGAAATTGTCCTAAGTAGCTCCTTTTCTTTAAAGCCTGCAATGGGACAATTGTTTCAATTAACAAATAAACAATTAATGACGGCTGATGACTTCCAGGTTTTCAATCAATTCATAGCTGTCTCCTTAAAAAAAATTTGTTTTGATCATATATTTAAAGAAAGCTGTCACTTAAATAAAATTAAAATATAATATTACAAACTTATTGAAAAATATTACACTTGTATTATTTCTAACAGCTGTATGTAATAACAGGATATTTTGATAAATTCATATTTTGAACCTCATTCATAGAATCATAGAATCACAGAACGGTTTGAGTTGGAAGGGACCTTAAAGATTAACTGGTTCCAAGCACCCTGTCATGGGCAGGGACACCTCCCACTACACCAGGCTGCTCAAAGTCCCATCCAGACTGGCCTTGAACACGTCCAGGGATGGGACATCCATGACTTCCCTGGGAAACCTGTTCTAGTGCCTCACTATCCTCACAGTAAAGAATTTCTTTCTAATATCTAGTCTAAATCTCACCTCTTTCAACTTAAAACCATTACCCCTCATTCTATTGCTACACTCCCTGACAAAGAGTCCCTCTCCAGCTCTCCTGTAGCTCCCTTCAGATACTGGAAGGCTGCTATAAGGTCTCCCCGGAGCCTTCTCCAGGACCAACATGTATTCCCATGTACACAGAACTACAAACATTTCCATAAGCCTTCAAGTAAAAAAAAAAAATTAATTGCTTATACAGTTCTTAGAGTTGTATCTAGAATTGCATCTTAGAAAAATGTAAGACTTTGCAAGCACGATGTGAAATAATGAGTAAGGAAACAAAGGTCCTTTACCCATTAGCAGCTCTGTGCTTTCATTCGGCAGTTGACTTTGCCCATAAACAATTTTAATAAAGGTACAGCACTAACTTATGTCTACTACCTTGCATTTGGGAAGATCACTGTTCCCTGAATCTTCAGTAAGTACTCACAACGAAGAACCATGCACTCTGCCGAATAACTTTCTACATAGGAAATTACTCAGAGATCATATAAGATAGGGCCTCATAAGCCTGTTTGATGCACTTCACACAAGCCTACTGAAGATAGTTAAATTTCTACCTTGGCACAAATAGTATGTGCAATGAGTCTAAAACGTTCACCTAGACTTATGCCTGCCCTGCAACTTGCCCTTGCTACACACAGTAAACACTTATTTAACAGAAATGCCTTTAAAAAGGCCCATAGGGAAGTTGCTGATGACTTACAAGAAAGAAGTTGTAAGAAAATGGACCTGTTCTTTGGGGAAAAAAAAAAAAAGAGGGGAAAAAAAACCACCAAAAGGCTAAACATCAGCAGTGATTTGTAATTAGTGGACCTATATACTAGTTTGGTATAAATAAGTACCTTCTATACAACAGCAACTGTTGGTTATTACAAGTCAATTATAACTACTTCAGGATTATAAAGACTAAAGACATGCAAAACTAATTTACCCTTTAAAAGAATACTGAAGAGTCAATTAAATAATTGTACTGGTTCTGGGTGGGATTCTCACTTGTGCTGTATCTACTGCACACTGACAAATCGGACAAAATCAAGTTTCAGAATACAAACATAAGAACATGTTAAAACATTATTTTCTCCAATCACTACATTTAGTTTGAATAAAAGTTCAAGTACCATTAGTATCTTATATCATAACATCAAAGGTGAAAACAGCTGACATAAAAACTATTACAATAACTATTCCCATTATGTGTAAGTAATTGGTTTCAGTTCCTCTGTTCAGAAAAATGTTATTTGTTCACTGAGCATTACCCGTTACAACAATATTACAAATTTATTTTAATTTTAATATGTGTGATAATCTGGTGTGTTGGATGTTGTTAAACACCTCACACATTTAACAGGTCAAACCCATAATCTTAGCATGAAATTTTTGAGTTGTTCCAATGCAGTACGAACAGTGCATAGCTCAGAGGAAGGAATGCAGCTGACAAGTGAGGCTCAAAGAAGGCATTATATATATAGCAAAGAAGACCACCATCACAGTACTGTAGTTAGCAACGATTAGCTATTATCAAATAAAATGATGCAGAGCTAGTGTAAACTGTTCCAAGTTTACAGAACTGTTAAAAAAAGCTACATTGTCACTGAAGAACACCCATGGTTATAGTTTTGACAAATCCTGATTGTTCCACCTATGGTTTTCTAGAGTTTGTTTTGTAACATTTGTAAATTATGTGCCCTTTTTCCAGAATTTTATTAGTTTCCATAGCAAATACTATTTCAGACAAAACTAAACCCTCATACTACTTCATAAACTGAAACTCATCAGTTGCATACTTGAAAAAGAGTTTGAAAACATGGAGAAGATGCCTGCATGGAATTAGTTTCCAAGTAGAATTCCCACTGAAGAACAGGTTACTTGAAGAAGTAAGAAGGAAGGTTACTAATTTAAGAAAATTTACTGTATTAAAGAAGTTTGAGTTTTCATTTCAAATATTACTAATTACTTATTTTTACTAATGCAATGACTTCACACATTGACATTTTATATATTAACAACTGCATCACAGATTGCACACACAGAGGAGTACTAGAATTCACTGAAGACAGACTTTAGCACAACAGCTATACAATAATCAAGAATCCCTAAGTGAAAATGTATTCTTTTCAATTTACCAACAGCTTCACAGAGTGGAACTGCTGCACAATGGATTTTTTTTTTTTATGTTGTGCAGTATTAGTCACTATAATCTCTTTTCTTATTAAGAATGACCAGCAGGATAGTACAAACCACAGAATTCAGTATAATTTGCCGTACAAAGTAAGACACAATACAGGGACTAATCCATCTTGGAGGCAATTTAAATTGGAAATGAAAATTTGGGAAGTCATGATCACATGCTTAGTTAGAGCTTCCATATAAGCACGAAACAGACAATTCCGTAAGATTTTAAATGATAGCACTGCTTTTCTTAATATGTCAGAGAATGGCTGTTCAGTTCTTTAACATGATCCTCAAAGCCATGGAAGTGATCATGTCTGTTTCTTATACAAAAATTCACTCTAGCTGACAGTTGAAGTCTCACAAGTTTCAGATTGCCCATTCTTTTATATCATCATTCCTCAAATTTCTAGCTACTCTTGGCAGTCTGCAGTATTCTCTAATTATTGTCCATGTCCCATGTGCCAATTCTCACTCATTGGAAAAGAATTTTCTTGGAAAAAATAACCTTTTAGGATTTCCTTCTTTACCCCAAAATGAAGATAATATCTGAGTTCATAATGAAAAGGTTAAATCTTCTATGAAAAGTTTATCAGAACTTAGAGAGATCTAACAGTTTAGTGCCTAGCTTCCCATACAAGAAAAATGCATGTGCAAATCTTATTTCTAAATAAGAGACCAAAGAATTAAATTGATATTTTAAATGTCAATCAAGTAATTAATCGCGTAAACCCAAACAATGGATTTACTACCTTTTCTGATTACTCTTACCTCTCCCTTCTTTACTCGAACTTCTTGCCCCTCCCCCAATGACTCTCAAGGGTGCATTCTTCCAAAAGGAAGAAACTATATCATATTCTGGTTCATTTTTGGTGAAGATATGCTTTGTAAATACAAAGGAGAACCAGCATTATCCTCTGCAAGCAGCTTTCCAAAGTGCTCCCTTTTGCGTAATACAATTATTTCAGAATCGTAGGTCTTTTAAAGATGTGAAATAATTAGTGTGTATTGAAGAAAGCAACATATATTCATATGATAACCCAGGCTTCTCTAACAAAGGTAGACACATACATACTGTCGCTGTCATTTACAAGCACGATCCCCCCAGCTTTTTTTGAACTGCTGATTGTTAAAACAATTAAAAATAAATAAATAAACAAAAAAACCCAAACCACAGCACTGCAACAGCAAATATTTTGTATCTAGTAGAGAAATTACTTTAAGACTTATTTATTTATTTATTTACCATAACCATTTATGTCAAGCCGTTTCAGTTCCTTGGTTTGCCTATTATAAACCAGTATCTTCATTTTCCAACAGGAGAATCCATGTTCTGAAACCATCAGTCGTAACAAGCTTTTTTTAGGTTTGACTTATCTCACATGACCGTGATATGCTGAGTAAAAAACATTTTTAAAATAGATATTATTTTAAAAACCAGTATGAGAAATCCTCACTTGCATCGCTTTGACAGTATATCTCTACTGTCTACTATAGGATATCGCATCACAGCATAATCCATTTCTGTTCCTGCATCCAAGAAAGTTTTGCTTACTTGCCAGATCTGTCTCACACATCTGTATGATTACAAGCAATTCACAATCACTATTTACCTTCACACTTTCATAAACACAGCTCTGGAATTTTTTCACAGCAACAGTGTACCAAAGCAAGGCAATGCACATACTTCTCTTGATATCTTGAGACACTCTGTCTTTCTCACTAGTCTTAACATTCATCTCATTTCTGGAGCTCGGGAATAAAATTCTGTAATCTATGGAATAAGTGGTAGTTTTCTCCCTTTGAATACATATGCATGTGCTTTCTTAATGTCAGCATATATTTTCAAGGACTTAAGGATACCAAACTGCTTGGTATACCATATGACATTAAAATTAACTGACCTCCTCAAACCAGGACATCATGATACCATATACTGCACCTAAAGATCAGGAGAACTAATTAACTGAGCACTAATGGTTTGTTTCAAATAAAGACACCTAGTATGGTTCACTAATCTGGCATGTTATTGTATTCCCCATGTCTTCAATGAAAAAAATGAGGAAATAAAAAAATAATAATAATTTTAAAAATTAGTTACTTAATCAGTTACTTCAATAGCAAAGATTTGGGGGTTAGATATTTTTCCTTTTTTTAAATGGATATGCCAAAAACTGTAGAGGTATTTTTGCTGTAGAATTTCTAGTTCTAGTTTCATATGTACTTCCCAACTAAAAGATTGGATTAAAGCTGTCTACGTATACTTGATCTGACACTTCCCAAATTTTAAGTTGTCAGTTTCTTTAAATGATTAAAGGCCTCTTGAAGGCAGTCACACATTGAAATGCCACAACACTGCTGCTTTACCCAGTATGCAGAGGAATATGTGCTATCCTAATCTCTGAATGTTCCCCATTTAAAAACACAGAATGGCCAAATGCGCTTCTGCCAGGAATATAAAGGCATTAATTTCCATTGAGGCTTTTCTTTAACAAAAAATATTATTGCATCTTCTTGTTTCATAATAATTGACTAAGCTTGATGAAATCTCTCTGATATACATCAATGCTTTTACTTCTGTTCTGCACCTAGAGAGCCATACCGCAGGGACTTAGACAAGATGTCCAGTAATGTTGCACACTTAATTTGAAAAATCCAGAATCTGCCACCATCCCAACACAAGTTGACTCATGTTGTTGTCTTGAATATCATGCTAGAAGCAAGCCCGTGCCCAAACTTACAAACATATACATAAAACAATACACAGTTCCCGATTCCTTACTGCCATCCATTTTGGGAGACTGTTTTAAATTTCAAACACTGAGGCTTATTCAGGTTTGAAAGAGGATGAAACCTCTTGCCAATTCCTGCCAGATCTTGTATGCCTTAAAGAAGGATGGGAAGTTCTGCTAGTCATGGAGAGGCCAGTTATTCCCACCTCCTCTGATGGAAAGACAGGCTGGGCACAGCTTGTTCCCAGTGCCAGCTTCATACCTCCTGCTTTCTGCTGCTGCTACAGAGCTTACATTTTACACATGTAAATGCAAGGATATAGGAGTGCAACTTCCTGCAATACAATACAGTGTTCTTATTTGCAGTTATCAGATCACTTGAAGTCTTGCCACACTGCTAGCAATTTACTAGGACTTCCTCAGGAAATGGAGGAGCAAATTTGTTAAAGCCATCAAAAGGAAGCGATAATTGCTAAATCTCTGTTGCATAACCCACATCTTGGTGCACGTGCAATTCATGGCCCTCTGTGGGACAAAATCAGTACTGAGTTGTGCCTCCTGAGCTGTGCTTTGGAAGGACTATCCAAACCTGGAACAAATACCACACAGCACCTTTGAGGCTCAGAAGTGTTGCCTTTACACATGGACACACCTCCAGCTACTGCCAGCCACCAGAAAAAACTTCTTACTCTCAGAATGTTGGAGTACCAGCTCCCAAGTAGCCTGAGCTGCTCAAGTCAAGGCACAGTATGAAACTTTTTGGAGATACTGGTGTCTTCTCATTGTGAAAGTGTCCCAGTATCTTCATGTATTGGGTCTACAAGGCAACATTTTGGTAGCTAAGGTGGACTGCAGAGCAGCTCCAACAGGCCTATTGCAGGGCACAGCTGAGTGCCTTGGCCAAGGTGGTGACACCTTTAGGATAATTTATTTAAGAAATAGTAGAAAATGCTACGCAACAGTTGAGAGACAGAAGTGAGAAATATGTGAACGAGCCCTGCAGACACCAGCATCAGCGAAGGGGATAGTTGGTGCTCCAGGTGCAGAGGAAGAGATTCCCCCTGCAGCTTTTGGGAGAAACTTCAGTGCAAGTGTTATTTCCCTGCAGCCCACAGACAGCCGATGCTGGAGCAGGTTTACCCTCAAGACACTCTGGCCCATGGACAACCCATGTTAGAGCACTTTGTGACAGACTGCATCCCATGGGGAAGACCCACCCTGGAGCAGGGGAAGAGTGCAAGGAGGAAGGAGTGGCAGAGGAGCTGTTATGGACTGGTCCCAGCTCCCATTCCCCATCCCCCTGCGGGAGGAGGTAGATGTGTTGGGAGACCAAAGGAGAGCAAAAAAACAGGGGGGTGAAGGGAAGGTGGTTTAGGTATTTTGTATTTGTTTCTCACCTTCCACCTCTAATTGGCAATAAATTAAATGAAATGTCTCCCAAGTTTAGTCCATTTCTCCTGTGACAGTACTTGGGAAGTGCTCTCTCTGGCTTTATCTCAACCCATGAGCTTCTCATGTTATTTTGTCCCCATCCTGCTGACAAGTGGGAGTAAGAGAGCGGCTCTGTGGGCATCTAGCAGCCAGCCAAGGTCAACTGACAACAGATAGTAGACTTTGTCACCACGAAGAAACAGGAGTCAGATAACAGGATTCCGTTTCATTACCAGAGAAGTTACAAGGATAAAAAAAACTTGCTTACTTAAAATTGAAGAAACAAACAAAAAAGAAAACATCTCTGCAGATTAACATTTTGTAGACTTCTGCTGCTACTGTTGCACCATTTAGTTATGTCACTTTAGGCATCTTAACATCCAGGGAATTATAACATCTATATAGTGATATGCTACACAGAATGGGCATTTTATGTATAAGGTCACATAACAATAAAGCTTATCAAATGAAAAGCAGGTTCTCTGTAACAGATGGCCACAAATGAGGCTCTACAGCACAGGAAATGCCTTATGGTTGAAGTTCATTAAGCAAAAGTGCATATTCCCTGATGGTTGCCCAGTACCGTGCCTTTTGCTGTGACACTCCACCTGCCATGTGGATTTGCCCAGCGCTCTACCAATCAGGCCAGCTGGCCAGCCAGACGAATCTGGGAGGACTGATCAAGAAGGAGACCACTAGAAGCTCATGGTACACCAGCATGCAAACAGGAGAAGCAAGAAAGGGGCCAAATGAACAATAGCTATATGATATTACTGTTGCAAAACCTGAAAGAGGCAGAATAGATTTTCAATGTGATAGGTGATAAAATAAGCTGTGTCCCATCTTGGATGCTGCTACTGAGCCCATATACTTTTCTGGGTAATTGAAGCACTCAGGAAACATTGCAGGAAGGCACAACCTGTCCTAAAGGAAAAATGGTGGAAGGTAGAAACAGTTTGAAGATGCTGCTGTTGCTCAGCAATGGTTTGCCACCCACATTGGAACTGCTCTGGTGTACAGGACCAGGAAACACAATCACTGTTCCAGGTGAGGCATTCGTAGGCTGCTTACAGCGACGATTATCACATGCAAACCAAGTAGCCTCAGTAAGGCTTGGAGATTACAGTATTTTCAAATTAATTTTATTTAGCTGACTGTTGCTCCCCACCTTTCTTCAGCTTCTCTTGATTCCTTTCATCTTGGCCAAAAACTTAGATATGCCTATAATTTATTTGTTAATTTTTAATTTATGAGCTAATTTTCAAATAAAATTAGAACTAGAAAGTAAATTTAGAACACTTAACAAAATCAGTTAATTATGAATATCATAACTTCAAAAAGTGAGACCATTTAAAAACAAATATTACCATAGCCTCAATGTAAGAGTTAATATACTAGAAATATATTGATCTATTTATAAAAGCTTTACTAATCTTACCTACTTATCTAGAATCAGGCCTTACTGTATTTAGCTCCAGCCTCAAGTAATGCACCAAAAAGCCTGCTAGTTCAAGTATAGGCTACTTCAAACATAAATCTTTATAGGCACTTGTTCATTTCACCTGAGAATTTACAGTATATAATTCACTTTTTAAAAGTTTTCTTTAAGTTACCTCGTAGAATAACTGAATACGCATGTATGATAGACAGCTATAACCCAGAACTTAGTAGAGGTCATTGTTAGAACAGTTACCACTTCCTACCATCAGCAACAAAGAAGGCTTTACTAGATTCCCAAATTAAAATAGCAAGAAATCTGTCATTGGTAGGTCTAGTCTCTCAGCTTTTGTATGTACTAAGCATACCCCCTCCACCTGCTCCTCCAAAAAAACCCACACAAACAAAAAAACCCAAAACCAAAACAAACAAAAATAACCAAAATCCAAACCAGAAGACAACCAAAGAAATAACCCAAACCAAAACAAACCCCCCCAAAACCCCCACAGATCTAAAACTGTCAGATTCTAAAATGGACATAGGCTAAGGCTACAAAATTAAGTAATTACAGTAACAAATGTAATTGCATGTTCACGAGCAGAACAATCTGAGAGTGCTGAAAACAGAATGGGAAGAATTGAAACCATAGGTCAAAGATAAATAAATTCATAGCTAAGAAAGGTCATCCACATTCCATTTGTATCAGAAAATGTCCTTCCCTTTCCAGACACGCCAAAACTATAAGAAACTAAAGACTGGCCGTATCATCGCAGAATGAAGATACCACAGGCGATTTAGAGAAAACAGTCTACTTCTTTCATAATTGGATTCCAAAGCTCGACTAAACAAATAAAAAATCTAGAACTGGCTGCATGAGAAGCTCCTCTTCTTCTCAATAGAAAAGTTACTTATTTATTTAAAAATACTCTGAAAGAATTACTGCATATATGATCATTCTGACTTCAAAGAAAAAAAACCTATAAAAATGGTATGATAACAAGAAAATAGCTATGTTTAAAACAATCATCTGACAATTTGTGTCAGACTATTTGTGGCTTGAGAGATCATTACTATAAGTGTCTTCTTTAACTCTGGATGCTAGATTTATTACTTTTATCCACAAACACATAAGTGCTTACTGTGATTAAGTAAGTCTCCAGGAATTAATTTCTTTCTTCTACTGCAGAAAATAGTCTAAAGCAGTCTACTATTGTCTCTGCAAGAAATACTCACAAGTTTGTCTTTATCTTGAAAATACCAAAGGTTACTGCCCAAGAAACAAGAAAAAGTTTACCTCAATCTCAGTTTACACTTCCTCTAGCTAAACATTGAGAAGGTAAAATTAACAGATGCTATGCTTATAAGGCAGGCAAGGTCTATGCCCTGCAGCTGCTTTTGGAGAGAATTAACGCCTCTAACAAATCAATGGCAATTTAGACAGACCAAACAATACAGTAGCCTAGAGAAAATTGTGAACTTTTCTCAGCTGTCCTGATGGATGTTAACTTTAAAGCCCTCTTATAACCATTTAAATGCCACTGTTTTAATTACTTCTTCGATCTTTTCAACAAAACATTCAGCAATGTTTCTATGCAAATGTTCAAATCATGTCCAGATACTCTATCCAGACAAGGCAGAAATTTATGAGTTTATTTAATTGTACTATGAGGTTTAAGTAAAGTCTTCAATCATACTTGACAATTATCAGTTTGTTGCTCAAATTAATTAAACTCATATAATTAAGAAAATTTATGCATACATTTGTACCAGTTAAAGCTGTTATATTTTGTTTTAACTGAAAATAATTTACTTGGAGCTGATGTACTTATATATTTTTAAGGGATCGCATAAATAATATAAGAAATATACAAATAAATTATTAGAAAACCTATGCTTAGTTGGTCATATCTAGTCAATTTATTTAACTAGCCACTAGGATTTTTTTTCTTCCACAATTCCAGTTTCCACACATCTTTTTCTTTTATTTATCTTTTAGCAATGTCTAGGAAAGAAGTGATTCTTTTGTCACCTTTGTTTTCTTCAAAATCTTCATCTCCCCAGTCTTCAGTATTGTGCAGCTGGCAGGCTGATGAGGCCCAAGTGAAGAGGAGAAGGGCTTTCTGGGTGTGGTAAATAAAAGAGCTAGGAGGAGTGAAGAAGGCGGCAAGAAAAATGCAGTATTTAAGTGACAGGATAATGACTAGTTTACCTACATAAATTACTATTGATGGCTTCTTAGTAGAAGGGAGAATGCAAAATGAAATGGAATAACTGTAAGGGTACAAAATGAACGAAAAGCGGGCAAACTAGGCTATGCCTGCTGCATGTAACATCTGCTGAGGAGAAAGAAAATCTTTGGTGTTGTATTATATCTAGTATTGTGGTCTTTGAGGTCTTCAGGACATATTTTAGAATTAATTGAAGAGTAGAAAGAGAAAAATCAAACTGCTAAGTGTGGTGGGGAAGTTGTTTACAATGAAGGTAAGAAAATGGAAGAAATCAGTAAAGTAACTTAGTGCATAGGCAGAAGTGTCCTTAATATATAACTATCTCACCTCATGAAAGACTACTAGATCCAGTCTTTAAGGCTTCACTGCTTTAAAAAGGAAAATGCTTCTTTGACTAGAAGAGCTTCTGAATGTTAAGAACAGTAATAATCCTTTTCTTTAATGCCAGATACTATGATAAACATGAATCACTACCGCTATTAAAAAGATATGCTAAGGTAAATAACCTGAAAACATAGACACTGAAATGAACTGTGCTAATTGCATAACAGTGAAATTCTATAACTTGGATCATGTATTAATTATGTTTTGTCTACAAGCACAAATCCAACTCAAGAACAATCAGGGGGTTAGGGGTAAGGTAAGGTAGTGACATCTTAGGCACAATAAATATTCTCACCCATATCCTGGAAGCATGCTGAGATGCCAGTAAACTGTAATACACTTTCAGAAAAAGACAGCTTATTCCCATGGGTGATAGCTTTTCTGTTATTACAGAAAAGCTGTCCTGCTGTCCTTAAAATGTCATGTGTCACTTGTATTTGTCGCTTGATACAGAATAAAAGCTATGTGTAACATAAGTCAGTATTAGTTATGGTGTAAAATTCTACTAAGACAGGAATGTCATGAATACTTTACTATGCCAGAAGGAATTGGTTAAAGATGCAACACAAACCATTTCTGCTGTGAAAGAAAAATCCCTTTCTCGCAGGGGTGTGGAGAAAGACCTGTGAGTAACAATTGGTGCAGCTATTTTACCACACAAAGATCCCACTGCCTGTGCAGTGCTGTGGTGGCCTAGTTCAGAAAACTGAATGGTTTTGGCTGCAAGGGACTTTAAAGACCACAGAGTTCCAACCCTCTGCCATGGGCAGAGATACCTCCCACTAGAACAGGTTGCTCAAAGCCCCATCCAGCCTGGCCTTGAACTCTTCCAGGGAAGGGGCATCCACAACTTCCCTGGGCAACCTGTTCCACTGTCTCACCGCCCTCGCAGTAAAGAATTTATTCCTAAAATCTAACCTAAATCCACCCTCTTCCAGTTTTAAACCATTACCTCTTATCCTACCACTACATGCCATTGTAAAAAGTCCGTCTCCAGCTTTCCTGCAGGCCCCCTTGAGATAGTAGAAGGCGACTATAAGGTGTCCCTGGAGCCTTCTCCAGTCTGAACCAACCCAACTCCCTCAGCCTGTCTTCATAGGAGTGGTGCTCCAGCCTTGTGATCACTGTGGCTCTCTGCTGAACCTGTTTCAACAGGTCCATGTCCTTCCTGTGTTGACAACTCCAAAGCTGGACACAGTACTCCAGGTGCGGTCTCACAAAATGGAGTAGATGGGCAGAATCACCTCCCTCAACTTGCTGGTCACGCTTCTTTTGATGCAGCCCAGGATATGTATTTTGAGTGGGGCTAGGTTTTGGCTGATATGGCAGAAAAGAAGATAGGATCACAGCAGCTCCAACTCCCATTATTTTAAACCACTGTGAAACCATACCTTCAAAGGGGATTTCCAAAGCAGCTGAGAAACTCCACCAAAAGAATCTAGATGAAGGAAACTGAAGAAGCCAAGAAGGCTACAAAGTAAAACATAACTAAAAATGCAGACTTCTTCCAAGTTTGCAATTAGGAGATCAGTTCGCATCCTACCAAAACAGAAACTTATTCTGCTTGAATCTCAAGCCCACCTCACATTGCTGTGACTCCAAGCAAGGTTACTAAATGTGAGCCACTTTCATTTCTCAAACACCAATGAAAGGGCGTGTGCTGGGGAATAGCACTTTATGACATATTTCAAAGACTTAGGGAATGGGGGTTATCACTTGTGTCTAGGCCAGTATTTTTAACTGCTGTGTTCACGAAACAATTCATATCAGTGAGCACACAGCCAAGCATATCTGCTACAGACAGGAAGCAGAAAGACATCTCACACCTCTAGCTATATCATGCAACTGTGAAAAAAAGCTAAGGATTGATCCTCACTGGAAAGGAGGTAGGTTTAACCGTATTAATTTGGATATGAAAACTAGTGGTGTTGAAGCCCTGGAGGAAAAAAAAAACCAAAACCAAAACAAAAACTTTATATAGCAGACTACCCGATAGTAATGGATTATGGAAAACTCTGTACATAAATGCCTTTCTGGGAAAAGGATGTTCATAGGAGGTGCAAGCATGTATACATCACTTAATTAATCTGAAACAATGTTGCCTGCTCCAGAACCTTCTAGCAACCACAAGGCAGCTCTCCAAGGTCATCTTACATGCTGGGCTGCATGCAACTGTGAAGAGGATAGAGGTGCTGTGTATCCGCAAATGGAACCATATATGACAACAATTTCATAATCTTGATAGTACTGTTGGTAAAATTCTCTAGCACTGAGTCTGATTATTAATTTATGCTAACGTTCATTCTGTCATATGCTCACAGTTAGTTACTCTTGATAGCTAAAATAAGCTATTAAGAATATACTTAATACAAGTATAATCATACCTTTCTACCATGCAGACAATCTTGAAGAATATGACCATCTTCTAAATGGTGCAGCTGCCCTAAACACTCAGAGGAATGCCAGGAAATTGTTCTCATATTTAAAGTGTCCGAAGATCTGTGGCCTTCACCTGCAAAAGAAACAGTGTATGTGCAGTGATGAATATTTAAATGGAGAAACTGTCACAACAATAACCATGCAAAAGGCAAAGTAGTAGTTGCCATGTGAAAGGAAAACCTGGACTTCCTCCATCAATTCTTTCCCTGAAAGAACAGGGATTCTTTGTTAATTCCTGTACTAATGGCTAAAACAACTTACTGGACTTATGGGAATACTACTTTACTTTCATTTGTTAACAGAAGTTGATTACTATTGTTGATGTTACTACAGATTAAAAATCAACATGTATCATCAAAATGAAATCATGCACATGACCCAAAGCAGCAGCCTGGAAAGATGTTTTCTACCAGAATAAAACTACTTTCTATACATGATTTCTTACATAGGGGTAGGAAGGAGGAGAAACAAAGAAAGGAGAAGGATGGAAGTCACTGTATCTCCGTGAATAATTAGGACCTTGAAGAGGGGAAGCTGGATAGCAAAAATAGAGGAGTTTGACTAACATCTGCCCTCTTTATTGATGTTTTGCTTTTTGGATGGTTAATAAGAATTGAGTGCATTCTGTAGCTAAGCAACTGGAATTGCTCAAATTCATTTATTTGCTCTTTTTTTTTCCTTTTTGTTCCCCTATCTCCTTTTTTCCCTGAGCATTTTTTATATATCTCCAAATGGACGAAGTATAAGAGTTTGTGGGAGAGATTCCATAAACAGAAAGGCGTCATGGTTTGGGTTGGACTGGCAACTAGAACGAATGACAGATGGCCTCTAACTTCTATCGCAAGTAAGAGAAGAATGAAAGAGAGACTTTTGAGTTGAAAATAAAACAAAACTACTGTAATGAAATATTAATAATAAAATAACAAAAAGAAATATTAATATTAATAAGAAAATTATGGAACTCCCAGGATGACAATCATGTCACTGGCTGGCACTGGGAAAGTCCCAGACTGGACTCAGAGACGGGAACTGGATTCTGGATCTAGATTCAGGAACAGACAGAGCAGGATCAAAGGCAGATAAACAGAGTCCTCCTCAGACACTGGCCATTGAAAAAGAGAGGGCTGACCCCTTTGATTCCTCAGCTTTTATATCGAGCATGATGCAGACAGGATGGAATATCCTGTTGATCAGGTTTGGGTCACCTGCCCTGCCCACTCCTCCCTGCAGGTGTGACCTCTCTACGTTTTTCTGCTTCTGACCCTCCAACAGGGCAAATAACAAAGTTAGCTAACCTTGGTTGTTATATCAATATATGTAGCAGTATAAGCAAGAGCCTCTCTGCATACCATTCCTTGGTATTCACTATAAATATCAGACCTTATCTGCTAGAAGCGGATACTGTCTGAAAAATACACTGTTAATTTCAGCAAGCTAGAAGAGGCTTAACTGAAAAGTAAAATTACTGAATATTGGTTCTGTTTTACCTCAAACCAGGACAAAAAGGATGTTAAATTCATGTATTTCCTCCTATTTGTATTTAGGAGGGGTTGCATTACTAAAGGTTTTACTGATTCTGTGGATCGTATTCATACGAAAGGTGTAAATTATGTATTTACATACTTATATTGACCTATATGAGTTTTCCAACCAGCTCTAAAACCTGACAAAAACTGTTGTGTTATTTACCTAAGTAACTCAAATTATTCATCTCTGTAAGTCACATCATTTGTACACCTAACATCTAGCATGTGTCAGAATTCTTATCAACTTGGTCTTATCTCTTGCTTGCTGCAGGTAACTGCTTTAGTCCACAATTTCTGCAGAAGGTGTCTCCCTTCTGGCTGATCAAGGCAGTGGCTTTCTACTGTTTCATTCCTTAAAATTAACAAATCCCTAACAGTAACAAAAATTCTTTCGTTAGGGTCTGAACTATCCTTGGTAATGTGTTTTGTTACAATTACCTTAATTTAAAACAGTTATTTTCATTTTGACAGTCCTGCATTTAAACTTCAGGCAGATGATCTTGCAGTGCTCTTGTCTATCACAATAAAATAGTTTTCCTTAAACTGACTTCGACAAATTTAAGTGCTTCAATAAGCAACATAGTGTAATATAGCCTTCTTGTAAACTTTGAAGCTTTTTTGTCTGAGCAATTCTTGGTGCATTTTTTTTTTTACTCTAGGGGGAAAAATTATTCTCTGCCATCAACTACGGATGGTGCTTGAGAGCTGGGCTAGTGTACAAGCCTCATCTATGCTCTGCTGCTCCTCAGGCAGCAAGCCACTATGCGTGGCAATCAGCCTCACAACCTGCGTGGACAGCAGAAGGCACAGCCCTTGGAAACCCCAGAATCCCAGCCGAACGGTGGTGGGTGCACTGGCTGCCCACCCTCCGCTGAGCACTGAGGCCACCAGCTTGCTCACCCTGGAAGAGCAACCATTAGGTAAGCTACAGGTCCCAGAAGCCTCCAAATGACTGACTGTGGTTCAAGCGTTGGTTTCTGGCCAACACGAGTCTTCAAGCTTGAATTGATTTGACAGCTACCATAACCACCTTCCTCGAGTATAACCACATGGTGACTCGCTTCCTTCAAGCTTCCCTCCATTGCTGACCAAACTGTGTTTTCATGCTGATCTTGACCTCTTTCATTCTTGCATGGTCCTAAACAAATAAGTGTCCCAAGGTCTGGTGCCAGATGTCTGTCAGTAATGACCCCACAATCCTCCTTTTGCATGACAGAGCTCAACCATGTTTGTATTCCTCTGGAAGGGGACAGCGGAGGTACAAGTTGCTTCCTCTTTCCAATGTGGTAGTCGGGCTTGGTGTGGTGTTGTTTACAGCACACTTTCACTTGGCCACTACTACTTTCCTCTGACACTCTGGGAACATTTGGATGCACAACTGATACGACTTTTGCCTCGTGTGTTTTGAGGTTGTTTGGGTTGGTTTTTTTTGTGTGTGGGGGTGGCTGTTGTTTGTTTGTCTGTTTGGTGTTTGTTTTTCTTGCAATAGCGAAGGTGAGGCACGTTAAAGGAACAGTTCACGTTAATCACTTGGAAAACAGCAGGCTGGAGTGGAAGGAGAAGGCCATCCCCCAGCCAGGGGACATGGTCTGACGGAGACAAGGGTCCTCCCCGCAGCAGCGCGCCCAGCCTTCCTGAAAGACGCCCCGCTGCCACTTGTAACCGCGTAGTTAAGACCGAGAATGGCGGTCGTGTTTGTCGCCGGGCTGCGAACACCCCAGAACTGACACAAAATCCCTCCGGCTGCGCACACCGGTACCGGGACGCCCCCCCCCCGCGTCCCGCCGC